>NC_044505.1:12690115-12767615 GCF_902362185.1 Chanos chanos
TTACAGATCGCATGCAGCAGAGATATGGCAAGCTGCCTGGAGAGTTACACATGATAGAGCTGGAGCGGGGCACTGCTGGACTCGGCGTGCGTGTGACGGGGAACAGGGGCGAGAACAGGATGAGCGTGTTCGTGTCTGAGATCAGGCCCGACGGAGCTGCCGCGGCAGATGGACGGATCAGAGTGGGAGACGAACTGCTGGAGGTAAGACGTGGGGCGTCTGTCCCTCTTACCTTAGGCGCTGAAAACTGCTATTAACGTTACCTCTTTGGCGCCGTGCCGCGTCTGACCGTTAGCGCTCCACGCTCTGTGGTTGTGCGCGTTTTTCAGATTAATGGGCAGGTTTTGTATGGCCGCAGTCACCAGAATGCCACTTCGATCGTCAACAGCATAACGTCATATGCAAAGATTGTCTTCACAAGGTAAAACACACATACACACACACACACACAGTTGGGTATTTTGGTCCCCATAAGGCAATGTTGTCAGATTAGACTATTTTAGTGGGGTCTTTTGGGCCCCAGAGGGCTACAAATACATGGTACACACACACACACACACACACACACACACACACACATACATACACACAGATACACACACACACACACACACACACACACACACACACACATAGTAGGGCATTTTGGTCCCCACATTTTGGTCCCCACAAGGCAATTTTGTCAGATTAGGCTATTTTACTGGGGTCTTTTGGGCCCCAGAGGGATACAAATACATGGTACACAGACACATACACACACACTCATGCACATACGCACACACATACGCACATGCAGACACACACGCACACATTTAAACTTGTACGTTGAAAAACACTGTCTTGATCTCTCAAACGCTCTTACAGGTTTAGACATGAATCATGAGTAACCCCATTACATTTCCATATAGTCTAAATTTAAATATATTTAAATAATTTTCTCATCAGGAATAAACCAACAATGAAGCTGGAGGCACTTGGACCAGAATCAGAGGTAACAAACATACATATACACACAGACTCATGCATGAACACATAAACACGTTCATAATTTACGTACGTTTATGTATTATATTGCATATATAATGAGTTTATGAAATATACATATGTTTGTGTGCGTATGGTATGGATACGAATGCATTTAGGAGTAACTGATTGAACCTGACATGTTGTGACCATGTATTGCTCCTATAGATTCAGACGAAACCATGTTATTTTGTTTTTTAACACTGACAAATGAATTTTCCTGTGTTTTTTCATTCACATAAAAATCACAACGTTCAAACAACGTTCAAACAACGTTCAAGCATAGTCATACACGCAAAATTACGAAATACAGAACGATTTATAAAATTAGTCATTTCTGTACGTATAATAAAACATATGCTTCATTTTTAAAAGAGCATGTTCACTGTTAAAACCAATGTTGATTGCATAAAAAACATACCAAAAAAAAAATAATGATGCTATTATAAATTGTCAAAACAGATATGTTACTATTACTTAGGCATACATACAGCTATAGGAGTGTATCAGTGCAGCTGTGTGTAATTTGTGTCAGTGTGGTGACTTTGGGAGTTATATGTTTGAGAATAATGAGTAGTATTGTTTCAGGTAGACACATGCGCTGTCATATCTCCGTCTGCTGTTGACGTTGGATTGGTCAGGGATGTACAGCATGTTCCTATAGTAGGTTTCTCCACCTGTAATATAGCTGTGCATTCAACTGCAGTTTTAATATAACACTAAAAATGACTATTGCATTGCGAGGCAGCATTAAATTTGAATGTAGCAATCCTGGCATAAAAAAAAAAAACCCTGGAAAGAACTTGTTGCTGTTTTATTCACGACACATTATTTTTTTCATATGACCTGTTTTTCTCAGGTGACTGGGACGTTGACAAATCAGAGGTCAACCAATCACACTGTCCCCGCCCCACACAGCAAATCATTCAATCACACACCCCCCAGCCACTGTGCTCCAACCATCAATTACAGCAATAATGCACAGAATGGTAAACATGCTCCCAGACCGCACATCACTGCAGCCAATCAACCCCCTGACCCTACTTTACATACCACCTCTTATTGGTCCTCCACTTCATCTACTACAGTCTCTGACCCCCTGACATGTCCCATCATCCCCGGCACTGTGAGCACCATAGATATTTGTAAGGGCCCTACTGGGCTGGGCCTCAGCATAGTAGGGGGCTGTAACACAGCACTGGTGAGTCTATGAGTCTAATGATCAGATTAATTTCTCATAATAATGATGGCTTTTCAGTGTAATAAGGTACAGAGAGATAACAACTCGCTCTGTCCCTCTGTCTGCCCGTCTCTCTCTCACTCTCTCTTTCTCTCTCTCTGTCTCTCTCTCTCTCTAACTCTCTCACTTTCCCTCTCTATCTCTCTGGCTCTCTCTCTCTTGTACACCCTCTATCTCTCTCTGTCTCTCTCTCTCTCTGTCTCTCTCTCTCTTGCATGCTCTCTCTTTCTCTCTCTCTGTCTCAGAGGGTAATTGTCATCCATGAAGTTAATAAGGGAGGCTCAGCTCACAGAGACGGGAGGCTGCAGACAGGAGATCAGATCCTGGAGGTACACGCTAATTAGAAGACTCGAGAAGAAGGAGTATAATAGAACCCACTAAGGGACATAATGAATGCTATCATTTTTAACAAGGATTAAGAATGAACATAGGTGATGAGAAAGAATATAATTAGGGATTTATCAGCATTAAACTGATAAACGACAAATTGCCCGTAATGTATGGCTAGCCGGCTAACAGCAGGTAGCTAAACCAGCACTTCCCGCTGTTAAGTGTGTCTAGACAATATGGATATAATGATGAAGGCTGCTTTTCTCGCTCTCTCGCTCCGTAGGTGAACGGCATTGACTTGAGGATGGCCACGCATGAGGAGGCCCTTAGCGTTCTTCGTCTGAGCCCACAGCGCGTGCGTTTGTGCGTGTTCAGGAACTACGCCGCGCACACACAACAGAACCGTGTCACGCACGCGCCCGAGGACATGTGGGACCTCTTTAGCGTGGAGCTGGAGCCCGATCGTGGACAAGGACTCGGGTTTAGCATTGTGGGAAAGAGGTCAGGGAATCTCAGAACAAGGCCAACCCAAGACTGCTGTTTATATTCCAGTGAATATGTTGTGTTTGTTTCCTGTTGTCCTTTTGATACAAATGTATGTAATGGAAATGACTGCTCTGTGCTGTTACAGAATTGACACATCTCTTTGAGTTGTAGAATGGAGATTATGTTTGAGTAGTGTGAATGAGACGGTGTTTGAGGAGTGTAATGTGACAGTGTAACAGGAGTGAGACTGTTTGCGTAACATGAATGACACGGTTTTCTTCGAGGTACAGAAACGACAGTTCTGTTTGTGAAAGAAACGACACGTGTTTGTCTGATTGAAATGATACATGTATGTTCCAGTGATGACACGGGCATATTTGTATCTAAACTTGAGAGAGGTGGTGTAGCAGATGTGGATGGACGACTGTTGCTAGGTGACCAGATCCTTTCTATAAATGGAGAGGATATCCGAGCTGCCACTCAGGACTACGCTACAGGCCTGCTACAGGTCTCAGATATCCCCCCTTCTCTCTCTCTCTCTCTGTCACTCTCTCTCTCTCTATCAAACACACACACACGCACAAACACACACACACACACACACACACACAAAGCTGTGACACTTCATTCTGTTTTCCAGGCCTGCAGAGAGACAGTGGTGTTGGAAGTAGCACGTTTCAGAGCCGGTCAGTGTTACCCGTACAGGTGTCAGGTAACCAAAACAATGCTCTCTACAAACCGTTCTCTACGAACCCCTTCTCTGCTTTACGGCATTCATAACACGACCCTTTTGTACCGCATCTCGTAAGAAAAATATTACAGGTGAAACACGCATGTTTTAATATCGGCTCGAGGCGGTCAGTCATTTATGAATTTTTTTTTTTTTATGATGAAAGCGCAAGAGGAGAATTTTCAGGGAGTACCTCAAAACCCCAGACCAATCCTCTTTAACTGCTATCCATGTATATCTGCTTCAGGGACACACTCCCCCTTGGTTTTTATGATGCCAAGAGGGGTTTTTTTTTGGACACGCCCACCATCCCAAACGCATCACAAAGCCGACAACTGTCACTAAGCATGCTTACGCTCCCACATTAGCTACCACAGAAAGTTCATGCTGCCAAGCTCACCATCCCAAACGCATCACAAAGCATGCTTACGTTCCCACATTAGCTACCACAGAACGTTCATACTGCCCAAGTCAGCATTGCTTCCACATACGCTTAGTGAATGCATCAGTTTTGTAGTGTTTGCATCATTCGTTTTAGGATATTTATAAAGACACTCTATGTTTGTTTATCATTACACTGAACATTGGCGCTGAACTCCCCCCGGCAGCTGGTAAAATAAACCTGTAAAAAAACCTGCTTATTTATTATTTTACCAATTAACTCGACACGTGTTTTGTTCATTGATCTGGATACGAGCGTCTGCCGCATGAATGAATGATTATGATTAGGATAATGATAATATGATATAATAATATGATTATGATAATATGATTACTCTGCGGCTGATTGTGTGTGATGATTTTGTGATGTGAGATGTTATTTAGCGTTGTACTGTGATGTGATAGATTGACTGTTATTTTTCTTTAAGGTGTCACAGACTCTGTGATAGATTGACTGTGATCTGTCTTTAGGGTGTCACAGACTCTGTGATAGATTGACTGTGATCTGTCTTTAGGGTGTCACAGACTGTGTGGGGATGAGTCTATCTGAAGGTGGAGGAGCTCCACAGGGAGAGAGTCCATTCTGTATCTCTAATATAGAAGCAACTGGACCTGCAGAACTGACCGGACAGCCAGAGGTACCACACAGAGACACAGAGAGAGAGAGAGAGAGAGAGAGAGAGAGAGAGAGAGACTGAGCCTGTTTTCTAAAGGACGTTGTGTAGGTCAACACGCTTGTGTCTGTGTGTGTGTGTGTGTGTATGTGCGTGTGTGTGTCTGTGTGTGTGTGTGTGTCTGTTTGCGGGTGTGTGTATGCGTGTGTGTATGTGTGTGTGTTTGTGTCTGTCTAGGTGATGCGTTGCACTGAAGGTGTTAGAAATGGACAGTCTAAGGAACATTTGAGTCTGTGCTCCTCTGGTCTCGCAGAAAACCACACTACCCATAACCACATGAGGTACTGGGCTCCTCCCACCAACTGTTCTCTTAAAAGATAGTATTCTATGCCTATGAATATACTGCTTAAAAGTCATCATGAGCACCTTGGAATGAGTATTTATGAAAAATGAGTAATGCTGTCAGTCATGAGAGTTAAGTTTGCCAATGACGTCAATGGCTCTGTTGAATGAACTGTCCCGAAATGTTTGTTTGTACGTGTCCTAGACCTGCTCAGTGTCGGACTATCACGCTGGACCGAGGTTCTGCCGGCCTGGGCTTCAGTATAGTGGGCGGGTACCGTAGTCCCCACGGCGACCTACCCATATATGTAAAGACTATCTTTCCAAAGGTAAGACGCACAAGAAGTCACTGTATGTAGTCTAACAATGGGAAGTTGTGTTCAGCGAGTGAGAGATAGCAATGATAGTTATCAGGTGGTTTTCCCAGACAGAGGTTAAGCCAAATTGTGGAGTAAATTTCATTGCTAAAAGGTATTCTCTACTGAAAGTCCTTTTTAGTCCCAGACAGGTTTAATTTGTATCTGTAAAGCTGAGTCTATGTACGATTTAAAAAAAAAAAATTTGTGTTATGATTGCGTTGGATTAGTTGCGTTCACTTTGTGTCTTTGTGGGAAGTGGTCAGCAGCGTGTGTTTGTGTTGTGTAGGGTGCCGCCATTGAGGACGGGCGGCTACAAAGCGGAGATCAGCTGATTGAGGTGAATGGGCGGAGCTTAGAGGGCGTGACCCACGCCGAGGCCGTGGAAATTCTAAAAAGGAGCGACGGCATCGTCACATTGACCGTACTCTCGCACAGACGCGATAACTGATAACACTTAACATGCTCTTTCTCTTTGTGTGTGTATCTCTCTCTCTCACACACACACACACACACACACACACACACACCCTCACCATAGTCTCTCTCTCACAGACAGAACACACACTGATAACTCTATTTACAGATTTAACATGCTCTTTCACTGTGTGTCTCTCTCACACACACACACACACACACACACACACACACACACACAGACACTCACTATAGTCCCTCTCTCACACAGACACGAAACACACTGATAACACATCATACATCGTCAACACACACTTTTTCTGTGTCACACACACACTGCTCTTGTTCTCGCTTTCACACACACACACACACACACACACACTCCCACACATTAGATGCCAATATCTGAAGCTTTTGTGGAACGCAGAGGCTGAAACTCAGCTAATTGATGACATTTTATAATTACTTTATCTCAGTTATTTGCTTAGTTTGTTCATTTTTGTCTAATGTTTTCATATAAAGTGCATTAGCTGATTACAAAGAAAGTAAACAATTTCAGACAGTATCAGACGAGTGTGTTACGCACTGAGCGTATTAAGTACCGTAGTTTTTTTTTTTTTTTTTTTTTTCACAGTGAAGTACAAAAGAGACAAGTAGAATTCTGTTCTATAAACTCAAACTCCAATGCTATCAGTTCGACCGTTTGTGTTTAAAGAGCATTTTTGCTGTATGTGTCCCTTAGAAATCACGGTTGAGACTATAACTTAGAAGACTGCTAGCTCTCGGGCAAGTCATTTTTAGTTTGTCAATGAGGTTCCCCAAAACAGAATTTGGGAATGTGTTGTTGTTGTTTTTTTTCATATTAATGTGTTCATTTCTTTACCTTGTCTTTTGACCGGTGTACACTGTAAAAATTTCAGCTGATACGAAAACAAAGATGAGACTTTCGCTCATTAAAGCAACGTATGAATCTTCATGTAGCATGTACATTTTTAACCCATTAAAACATTCTGTGTGCCTAATATACAAGACAAAAAATCTTTCTGTGAACCAAATAGAAACATAATTATATTTTAAAAGGTTTTAATACTATGTTGCATATTTTACTCTATGGATATAGCATAGAACATATTCTCTCATTCTACCTGTACATATTCATGTAAAATTATATGTATACATATTATCATAAGGATCCTCTTTACATCATCATATGTGAATGTATATTCCATGAATCCTGTCATTATAGTCATTATATTATGGAGAACATTCCTCAAAAGATTGGAAATAAACTGTAAAAGGGTATTAAACAGCCCTGTGTTAAAAAGATGGTTCTGGCTTTTGAGAAATATGTGGTTTTATTAAAAGAACCAATATACACACACACACACACACACACACACACAGCAGACAACAGAATTACACCCTCATTCTTTTATTTCTGTGTTAAAAATTTACAGTTATTCTACAGAATAGTGGAAGCATGGTCAGTCGATATTCAAAAGTGCTTCAACAACAACAAAGCCAAAAGGAAAAAAATAATAATAACAGTCACCGTTATTTACAGAGATCCGGTCCTAGTCATATTTCTGTAAGTGTTCCAGACAGCTAAGACATCTTTCCAGAAATATCCAGTAGCTTTGTTCAGGTGGAGGATTAAGAGGGAAATTTCGCTGAAACCTTTCAGTAGGTGGACAATACTGCAGTAATGGTTGTTTTTTTTTTTCTGGTCCCAGTCAGAAGCGAGTATGCAAGAGTTCACGATTTTTCTATTTTATAAAAAAAAAAAAAAGAAAAGAAAAATCGCGCTAACAAGTACCTGAAAGGACAGAAATAGATGAAGCTGCCACGCACAGCTCCGGGCACGACTGGCTGTTTTAGATTCTCCCGAATAAATCTGTAAATGTAAGAATGCATATATTTCTTTTTCTACTGAGTTTGTGTTTGTTTGTTTGTTTGCTTGCTTGTTTTGTCGTGTCTGCGGCCCGAGACAGACGCTGCGGTTCGAGCGAGCGGGTTCGAGGTTAGCGAGGCTGTGTCGCGCGCACGCGCGGGGGGGTCGGGAAAAGCGAGAAGGAAGATGAAGAAACCCCCCCCCCCTTCTTGCTCTTGGTCAGTTTCTCCCCTTCCCTTTCCCCTTGCCTTTTCCCTTCCCAGAACCCCCTTCCTTTCTCTCCTTTGACTCTTTGCTGCTCTTGGCCTTTTTCTGCTGCAGAAGAGAGAGAGAAAGAGATCACGTGAATATAAGTAGCGTCGGCATAAAATAGCACATGTGCAATCACTTTGGGTATAAATTTTGATTTCTCTACCAGTTACTGTTTTGACTAAGGGAACAGAGTCTGATCGTTACCTTGATCATGGCGTCGGACGTGATCCCTTCGTCTTCCTCCTCTACTTCCTGATCGTTGTCGCGGTCGGGATCTCCCAGGTCAGGGTTGGGGCCGGCGCGTTGACCTTTCTTCACGACCTGGATGGAGTACGGGGTCATGTGGGACTCCTTATTGTAGGCACGAGTGAACGCTGCCTTCACCTGGACAGAGAGAGAGAGAGAGAGAGAGAACAAGAAGATGTTTCAGCAACACCAAAATCTGCTATTTTACTGAAAATTTGACTTCACTACACAAGGTGGTCTACACAACACAAAGTCAGATCTGAACCAACAAAACCAACCTCTGTTGCCTACACACAGGATGAAAGGCACGTAGACACAGACACGCACCTTGGGGTCGAGTTTGGAGTAGGGGTCAGGCTGGCCTCCCCATGTGCTGATCTCCATGATGTTGTCCACGTCCTCTTTAATCAGGTCGTAATCGTCCATAATCTGGACGGCCTGTGCCGCGCCCTCTGACCCACGAGACAGCAACGGCTGCAGCAGAGCAGAGCGCAGGTACGGCATATAATCCAGATTTACTGCTCCTTTACTGCTCAGAGTCCTACAGAGAGAGCGCGAGAGAGAGAGAGAGAGAGAGAGAGAGAGAGAGAGAGAGAGAGGGTGAGAGAGCGCAGAGAGAAAAAGACAGAAATATTAAGCCTGAGTAGAAGAGATTCGACATAGTTAATTATATAGAGCCGTTTAATGTGATCAAAACATATTACTGCAGTGCAGCTGCAGCTGACTCAGAACTATGTATACTGTGTGGTTAAAATAGTATTTTTAAAATATAATTTGACGTCTAGTGGTAGACATGCTACATAAATACTGCCATCAGCAGGAGTAATTTTGCTACTTATGTGTTGATTAGAAACAGCCATTTTTAAAATTAACAGATTAAGCACTAATACCACTCAACAGGAAGTAACAATAAGGAAAGGAAAAATAAGCAAAATACACACACACACACACATATGGGAACTCTCCTCATCTCCAGCCTGACAGATTCATGATGACAGTTTTAGTGAGGCGGTGAACCAGTAACTGGCCGTGGTGTCGGTCCGTTCAGGGCGGGGAGGACACACTTACTTGAGGCTCATGTGGGAGGCCAGCTCCTGGACCATCCGAGAGTGTTTCCCAGTGGAGGAGAATTTGCCCAGCCAGCTGGGAAAGGTGGGAAACTGGCTCATGTAACCACGCATCAGCTCCCCCGGCAACACGCTCGCGAAGATGGCCTATGACACACGCACACGCGCGCACGCACACGCGCACACACAGCGTTTGAGTTACCACTCTAGAGTACATCTTTGGTGTGGCTAAAACACACGCAAAGGTAATCAAGACTAGATGTGAGTTTTGTGTGTGTGTGTTTGTGTGTTACCTGTGTGGGTAATAAAGACCAGGTCTGTCTGGAGCGGATCTGTCTGTCTACTAGATCTCCGTCACAAATGCTGTCGGCTGTCTTGCTAAGCAGCACCAGATGGCTCTTTAGATTTCCCCTGATGAGCAAAAAAAACACACACTCAAATTACACACACACTCACACACACACAGCAGCTCTGGGGCATCCCACAATCATCCAATATACCACACTGATTACTCAAAATTACAGTTGACTGACGGTCAAACGATAAACAAACAGCAGCATTTGACTCTGTGTATGTGTATGTGTGTGTGTGTGTGTGTGTGTGTGTGTAAACTCACCCAGCTGCAGCTGGTCGTACGTGAACGTAATTCTCCTGAACAAAGAGTGGAGCGAGAGAGTAGTCGTGGAAAAACAGATCAGACTTGTCAATCAAAGACATGTGGGCGGTCTCTTCTCCAGAGGCAAACACCTTCCGACACACGTCAAACGGACCCTGCAAAAAAACCCAAACAAACAAACAAAAAAAAACACACACACACACGTATTTAGCAAGAATAACACAAGCAGTGATTGGATATTCTCTGTGTGTTGTTGCATGTCTGGGAGAATTCACCAGTTTCATGTCTTTCCTGGCGTTTTTGGCGTCTGCTTTGGCCTGGTCGTAGGTCATGACCTTGTCTTTGGCTGACCACATACTAAGGTTGTGCAAGATCTAAAAGAAAAGAATGATTAATTGAAATGTAATAAAATATGTTACAAACATTCAAACATTACCAATCTACTAAGTCAAGTCAATGACAGACCAGATTCTTATGGAAACTGAAACGAAGGTTATCAAAAATAATATTCATTAACAATGAGAATAGTAGTGGTGGAAAATTGTTACCATACAATGAAATCCAAATCAACAGTTTAATGAAGAAACCACTTCTAGTCAGACGCACCTGCCGGATATCCTGATTGGATGCCAGGATAACTTCATTAAGTGCAGGGGGTGGGATCTTCAGGCCCTCTTTGAAAGCGATGGACATCATTGCTCCCTGATTGGAGGACAGGAGGAGGAAAGAGGGGAGGGGTTAGAGGCAGGGGGACGGGTTTGCCTACGCAGGCATGTGTCTTTGGCTCAACAGCGCTGTCTCCACCCGAGTCTGTGCGTAGTTCACCCTTTTTCCCGCCTCTCTCTCTCTCTCTCTCTCTCTCTCTGCTGTATTCTGGTCTAATACTGAACTTTAGCCGCTGCATCTGCGCTACAGCCAGCTCCTTAATGGCTGCGGCGTTTCTGACTCACTTGGGGGTCATTTTGGATAAAAGCGTATGAATGAATGAATGTCGGTGAGTGTTCCGCGTCTGAAAGCCCAAACGGCTGCTCTTGACAAACAGGACGCTGCTGTTCCTCGGCACAGCCGCTGTCTGGAGGAGAAATGCTTTGCGATGTCTCGGGTGGGGGTGGCGGGGTGGGTGGGGGTACAGCCTTACCTTGATCTGCTCGACGCGGGGTCTCTGAAAGCGCAGGTCGAAGCAGTAGTTGGCGAGAGAACGGATCTTCTGGTGGTTGCGGTCGTTACACATACAGACGATGGGAATCTTGGACTGTTTTATCAGACCTATCATCTCCTGCAGGACAGAGACGATACACAGCTCATAGTCATTTACAGCTCACACTCACAGACACTCACAGACACTCAGCTGTCCACAGGACTGTGAGAACAAGGGAGGAAACCTGATCACAGCTACTTAAGGATCAAAAATAGTATACACTCAGTAACACCTCAAATATGCAGGAGCTACGGAGAGGGAAAGGGTTAAAGTAAGGAAAAAAAAGAGGGAGAGGACAGAATAAGGTGAAGGAAAGAAAAAAGAAAAGAAGAGAGAGGGAAAAATTCTCTGTATACCTGTATTCCTCCTCTGTCTTCGTTTCCAGCCATGCCGTCCACCTCGTCCATGATCAGCACGTGCTTAGTGCTCACTGTCTGAGACGCTCCTAACACACACACACACACACACACACACACACACACACACACAGAGTTACTCACACTGTATCACACACCAGAGCGTAAATCACATGCATGGTTAAAACAGCACTCTGACAGAGATGCCCCAGGGTTCCTCTGTTCCTGGAGGTCCAAAAGTCCTACTGATTTTTTGTCTTAATCTCCTAATTAGAGCTTGATTTGTTACCAGGGAAGCAGGTGTGGGGTTACCAGGGAAACAGGAACGCGCGTCCTTCAACGAATCAGAGAGCACGCAGGTGTCCGGCTGACTCAAAAACCAGCAGGACCGTGGAACCTTCCAGAACGAGCGTTTCCAAAAGCTGGATTTAATTCAGTTTTTCTAAACTATGTTTCCGTACAGATTAGATGAATCACTGCCTGGCCTAGTGAAAGAATACCAATAACTGATTAGTCTTACCTGTGTAAAAGTCCTTAATACTGGTATTATTGAGGGACTCTGCTATCACCTCCTTTAGACTATTCTTACTGCGGGTACAGCTGGCATTCATCTCCACGTAACTGTAGCCCAACTCCTGTACAACCGACAAACAACAGAATCACAAATAAACAAATAAACACCACAAACATCTCTGTTACCAAGAGTACCGGATACCCATATACATTATTAATGACAGTATAATATCTTTGATAATACAATATCTTGCTGTGCACACAGCAGCAGTTCCACAAAGAACATTCCGGAGAAGACACCTGTGAGATTAACGACGCTGCGGTAATCTGTTTAGACAAATGATGAGATGAAGTATTGTGCGAAAAAAGAAGAGAAAGATATGAAGAGATAGAGAAGTAAGGTGGAGAGAGAGGTGGCTGATGGGAAACAGTGAAGCCACACTGACCTCACAGACCAGGGCGGCTGTGGTGGTCTTGCCCACGCCGGGGGGGCCAGACAGCAGGGCTGCTTTAAACCCTGCACCATCGTCCTTTCCACCAAACTTCCCAAATCTGGCCGCTACAGAGAGGACAGAGAGAGAGACAGAGAGGGGGAGAGAGGGAGACAGAGAGAGAGAGAGAGAGAGAGAGAGAGAGAGAGAGAGAGAGAGAGAGAGAGAGAGAATGTTTCAGTCGTGCCAGCATCTTTGATTTTACTGACAATTTTACTGCACTAGACTTCACTGGAGTGTTACCGTCAGGGCTTCTGAAAAGCACTTAAGCTTGCAAAGCTTTTTCAAAGGTAATTCAAACTGTCAAAAATGAACACTCTCTCATACACACACACACACACACACACACACACACACACACAAAAAGAGTCTTAGTACTGACGTGCAGCTTTGGCATTGTTGCCGTGGTGTTTGTGCCAGTTTTGAAGCCATCGCAACAGCTTATTGGCACAGCTCTGCTCTCCCTGCTGGCCAATCAGATTTTTCAGACTGCGGGGGCGGTACTTATCCACCCATAACAGATTGCTCCCTTCGCCCTCTGAGGTCGAGCGCGGCATGGGGGGCGTGGCTTCTCCCTTGCCAAACTTCAGACCTTTCCTGGCCTCTGACGGGGGAGGTGTCGCAGCACTGGACGCCTTGGCCGCTTGACTCCGCCCTGCCGCGGGGCTCTTCTTGGTGGGGGTGGGAGTTCGGGACTTTCGCTTGGAAACGTCAGGTGTTCGCTTAGCAACTTTGTTCTGAGAGAGTAGATGGAAAGAGGTGTTGCTATGGTGACACCTTAATGGATTTTCACCTGGTGAGTTATTCAGCCACTTCCGTTTAATAATGGCGCTTTCTTTCTTTGGCAAGGGGCGCAAGCAATTTAGATTAAAGTGTAAGGATTAGGAGGAGCCTGACAAACATTTATAAATCCATAATATTTGCTCACCATTTCTCTGTGTGTGTGTGTGTGTGTACGTCCATGAATGTAGGCTGGTGCTTGTCTCTCTCTCTGTGTGTGTGTGTGTGTGTGGGTGTGAGTGAATGATTATAAGCTGGTGCTTTTCCCAGTATATGTGTGTATGTCCATGAATGTTGGCTGGTGCTTGTTTGTGTGTGTGTGTGTGTGTGTGTCCATGAATGTTGGCTGGTGCTTGTCTCTGTGTGTGTGAGTGAGTGAATGATTATAAGCTTGTGCTTTTCTGTGTGTGTGTGTGTGTGTGTGTGTATGTCCCTGAATGTTGCCTGGTGCTTGTCCGTGTGTCTGTGTGTGTGCGTGTGTGTGTATGTCCCTGAATGTTGCCTGGTGCTTGCAAAATGTTGCCTGGTGCTTGTCCGTGTGTCTGTGTGTCTGCGTGTGTGTGTATGTCCCTGAATGTTGCCTGGTGCTTGTCCGTGTGTCTGTGTGTGCGCGTGTGTGTGTATGTCCCTGAATGTTGCCTGGTGCTTGTCCGTGTGTCTGTGTGTGCGCGTGTGTGTGTATGTCCCTGAATGTTGCCTGGTGCTTGTCTGTATGTCTGTATGTCTGTGTCTGTGTGTGTGTGTGTGTGTATGTATGTGTGTGTGTGTGTATGTGTGTGTGTGTGTGTGTGTGTGTGTGTGTGTGTGTGTGTGTGTGTGTGTGTGTGTGTGTGTGTGTGTGTGTGTATGTGTGTGTGTGTGTGTGTGTGTGTGTGTGTGTATGCGTGTGTGTGTATTCTATCATACCTCTGTCTCAGCAGCGGTCTCATATTTGGACTTTTTGCCTGGTTTGGTTCTGATCAGCTCCAGTAACTCATCCTCGTTAATTATCTTTGTGCCAAAAGCTTCAGCCTAAGAAAAGACAAAGACAAGCACCAACGTCGGTATAATCTATTACAGTCAGAGGAGGGACAGTGGATGGGGCTTAGATCCATATTCACCTTCTCTGTTTTGGAGGCGCCGCTGTCTCTGCCCAGTACCAGGTAACTGGTTTTCCGGCTGACGTTTCCCGTCACTTTCCCGCCGTATCGCTCTATCAGAGACTTGGCGTCGTCTCTCTCCATCGACTCCAACACGCCCGTAATTACAAACGTCAGGCCTTCCAGACAGTTCTCCGCACCCTTACACACACACACACACACACACACACACACACTCTGTAACATGAGTACTCTTAGTCGAAAGAGAAGATGAGGATGACTCGAGGAAAAGTTTCCTAAAAGATAAGAAGCCTTTAGTGTGTACTGTGTGTGTGTGCATACTGTGTGTGTGCGTGTGTGTATGCATGTGTGCGCATGCATGCATGTGTGTATGCATGCGTGTGTGTGTGTGCGCGCGCGCGTGTGTGTATACTGTGAGTGTGTGTGTGTGTGTTACCTGCGGTATCTCTTTTGAACCCAGTGCTCGTGGACCTTCTCTGTTCAGGAAGTTGCGGAAGGCTGCAGAATTAGCCCTCTTTTTCTCTGCCTCTTCAGGACTTGCCGTCTAAACGAAAGCAGACAAAAAAAAAAAAAAAAAGAAACAAAAACACTGTCACAATAAAACACTGTTTCTTTCCCATTACGATTTAAACCCTGATACAACCACGTCGCTCTCAATAAAAGATTAATAAACTCTGTCACCTCTGACTTCTTGGGCGAGACTTTGTGCGTGGAAGGGGTGTTCCCAGCCCCGCTCTTGGGCGTCGACGCGCTTCCTGTTCTGGGCGTGGCCGCCCTTTCTGAGCTGGTGGGTGTGGCGGGTTCTTTCTTCGGCGAAACGATCGCTTTGCTCCTCTGAGAGCGTGTTGCCTCCTCTTTTTTGGCCCCCTCCTCGGCCTGTTCTTCGTCCCTCCTCTTCATCAGGGCCAGTTTGGAACTGGTTTTGACTGGATTCTTTTTGGGAGAGGGGTTCTTGTGAGACTGGACTTTGGCGTCCTGGCTGTTTACTGCGGTCGGAGGAGACTTCTTTGAGGGCGATGAGACAGATCCAGACTTTTCTACAGAGTCAATACGTGCCTGAGAATGAGAGAATGAGAGAGAGAGAGAGAGAGAGAGAGAGAGAGAGAGAGAGAGAGAGACAAACATCTTTCATAAAATCCACTTTTCTAGTCATATGGACAGGCAATATCACTTTGTGATTCCTGAAACTCCGTAACAGAGTGTTTGAGACCTATTGAAACTTCAGCACACACGCACACACACACACTAACCTTTTTAGGCAAGGGAGCCTCGTCCACCATGGCCAACGCTCTGGCGAACTCCTCATCCTCATGTATCTGTTTTTCCAGCTGTACACGCACACAAAAGCAGACAAAATTTACATAAAACAAACAAACAAACAAACAAACAATCAGACGAATGTAAAAACCACACAGCGGGTGATGGTATGTGTGTGTGTGTGTGTGTGTGTGTGTGTGTGTGTGTGTGTGTGTGGCTGTGTGTGTGTGTGTGTGTGGCTGTGTGTGTATGTGGCTGCGTCTGTGCTGCTTGACTCACTTCAGTGTCCTCATCCATTTGTAACTGTCTGGCGATGGCTTTATCATTTCGTGACTCCTCTGTGTCCTGTGTGGGCTACAAACACACATAATGCTCGGTCACACGCACTATTCCACATATACCCCTCCATGTTACATGACGCTCAACAAACCTCATATACCACTCAATATGCAGCACCACATGAAACCTCTGGCCAAGGCCACAGCCACACACACACACACACACACACAGAGTGATATACTCACTGCTTTCCTCTTGGTGCTGCTGCTGGCAACCAGTTTTTTATCAGACCTCTGTACGGTGTCATTGCCAAAGTAATCCACCACCGAGGTGGGCTTGCGTTTGGGTGGTGTCGGGGTCGTTTTGGGTGGGGTGGGGCTCGCGGCGGTCTTGACCCCGCCTTTCCCTGAGGCTGAAGACGGTTTAGAGGGGGGGCTGGCAGGAGACGGTTTGGACTTCTTGTCGGAACCTTTGTTTTTCCCATCTTTAGACAACCCATTCTCTTTGGTTTTGGTTGTCTTTTTCAGAGATACAAATGTATCGCCGTCAGAATCTGGAAAGAGGGAAATACGGGGCAAAACTATGATAATGGTTCTTCCACAAAAAAAATGATTAAACCTCTACAAATGACTTGTTTTTAGACCCAGTTTTTACACACACACACACACACACACACACACACACACACACACACCTGCAACATCAGTGGCTGTCAAAGCGTTCACAGTTAAAATGCACATGTCATAATCTTTTGATGCCTCAGGTTAAAAATACAACAATATTTATAATTATTAAAGCATCAGTCAAAGAATCCAATCTAGGCACAACTACGTCAGATAAATTGAATAAAAGAGTAGATTAAAGACTCTAAACGTTTAGAACAAGAGAACTGTTTATTTTCATACCTGTTTCGGAGACATAGGTAACAGGATCTTTTTTCTTCGCGGGTTCTGGTTTATGACTCTCTTTTGAACTATGCTTAGCTTTCTTCTCTACCTTCTCCTCCTCCGAGTCTGAACAAGGAAGAGAGAGAAGGGTTTAAATAAAATCATAAATATAAAACAGAGACAACCTGTAAATTACGTATAAGATATCATCTTTTTCTGAGGTACACTGTCACGCATAATCAAGGCTTCGTCTGGCTGTAACAACCAAAAAAAATGTAAAAAGCTGATTTAAAATGGTCCAGGAATGAAGAGGTCCCTGTACCTGAGTCTATGACAGCTCTTTTCTTCCGTTTTCCAGATGGTTTTTCCTCAGACTTTGGACTTGTGCCCTGAAACAGAGAATACACAGTTTAACTACTCAACCAACTCATACAGAGAGACAGAGAATGGCACTATCACACAGAACCGCAGTGCCCTATACACAATGCACTATATCTTAGAAGCAACAGTTACATCAAATGCAAGTTGGATTCTAATGTACAAGAACTGATAAATACTGGTCAGGAGAAATAAGGTTACAGCTATTTTTTGTTTTCATTGTTCTCTCTCTGTTGGGGATTATTGGTTAATTCAGGGTTGTCCACACAATCCACTGTCCTTCCAGTGGTCATAAGGAAAGTTGTGACACTTGTGCTGTGTGATGCAGAGCATCTGAGATAACACATGAGTGTGTGTTATTGACACACCTTTGCACTTGATTTCTTTTTCTTCTTCAGATCTTCATCGGTGCCTGAGGTGGTTTTCGGAGCTGTAGATGCGACAGGCTTTGTTGGCGCAAAGAATCGGCGGATATCCTGGCAAAAGGAAATGAGCGCATGAAAAATGATTCCCTGTCAACCGTAGCTGGTCGTTCTCGTTTTCTTAAACACGTCAAGAAACTTTGTTCTACACATAACAAATAAGAAATCAGTTGGCTCACGGATTTCGGACCTGGGTCGCTGCTTTGATACGAAAAAATTAACCTTTTTCTGCTGAATGCTATGACAGTTCCTGCCATGCATTGCAAAAAAACCCAAAACAAAACATTGTTAAAAGCATGTTTACCAGCACTCTGTAACCAGCTACCTACATTGACAAGTTAGCAATGTAGCTCGCTTGCCCCTGTAGTACAGTGAATTGAGTTGGTTCTTTGCACATGCAGTTCATGAACTGAAAACATGAGGTAGCTACACTTATTTTGCACATCGACGGTTACAATGAGC
Organism: Chanos chanos; assembly: GCF_902362185.1. NCBI lineage: Eukaryota > Metazoa > Chordata > Actinopteri > Gonorynchiformes > Chanidae > Chanos > Chanos chanos. The sequence continues at coordinate 12,708,290 of NC_044505.1, forward strand.
AACCGGAAATTCAGCAAGTATTTCAGCAACATGTCTACAGCGCTACTGACCATCTGCAAAAGTCGCTAAAGTAAAGAGGCAGTTTATTATTTTTTTTAATTTAGGACGAGAACATTAGCTTGTTAGCTTTTGGGATGGCAGTACTGCACATTTGAATTACGCAGCAAGCCAGTCTCCAGCATAGGCCGAAAGTTTTCATTAGGCTTTGCTGCCAGTCTTGAGAAAAGGGCATGCAAAGATGCATTAACTCACCATGATATAAAAATGAACATAAACTTTCTTGTTTTGGTTAGATTTCCTGACAGTGAATCCTCTTCGAGTCCTCTTTGGCGCCAAGTATGATTGGTCGAGGCGCTGCGTGATGACGCGCTGTACGCGGGCACGCTTATCCGTAGGCTTTGGCAAAACTTCAGAGGTAAATTATTACCGTACGTTTTCACGGTAATAACATTTTTTTTTCTTGTTCCGGTGCTCTTCCTTAATTCCACTGTATTTCTAATGCCAAAATTACGTCATCTGGAACCTGTCACCGATGCTTCTCAGTGGAATGCGTGGATCAATGGTTCTTAAATATCCGCATATCAGTTTGATTCCTCCTGGCACTTGCAGACTCATAACTGCCCTTTCTCCAATTATAGAATATCAGGTATGTAGCCATATGTGAGGTACTACGAACTTCTTTACATCTGATTATTTCCGCTACGTGACGTCCACTTATATTCACAATTATCCGCGGACGAGCACTTGGTGGACTAGATATACTGCAAATACAAACATCTGTATTCTTTCTACTGTTGTCAGTCATTTTACATTGCAAATTTGGCAATTTCAGTTCCGGAACTGGCATTTGCTTTCTAGCACTTCCACATGGAGACAAATTCCAACAAATGAAACCGTTATATTTTGCCAGCAGCTGGTAATGCGAGTATTGAACGCTGAATGGTAATTCTCTTTCAATGTGGGCGTCATTCCCTCAGTTTACCGGTACATCGAACATTTAACATCACATTTCATGAATATTTAAAAACAATTACATAAGCAGACATTCATTACCTCTGGCCAAACTTGCAGATAAATGAACGCATCGACATAATCATTACGTCAGCCACCTCAATGCCTTGCTGCTGGATTGTGTAATGTGTGCGTTACAGAAAGAGTCAAAACCGAGAAAGTGAACACAAACAACTATGTGGCTGAAAAAGGATCATGTTTATTAACAGGCATTTTAAATTTGTTTTAGATGTTTAATCCTCTTCCTGCTCCACGACAGTGCTTTTCTCGCTGACATATATCCCATCCAGAAACTTCCGGATATCCTTCTTCCTCACTGTGGTGGCTTGCTGGATTAGTGCAGCTGACGGAGAGACGGAGAGAGGCGGCGTGAGAAACAGGGGAAAAACAGCGTCAATGCAAACACAAGGTGGTGGGAAGGGTTAACTTATACATGGTATCTATAGCATATATACATAAGAGGTAGGTCCATAGCTTCAAAACAGGAAAAACAGCCAATGTCTAATTTCTATTGAACGATACAAACAGCACAGCTAGTGAAACAATGACCGCTGAGACTGGTGATGCTGCGTTAACCATGCTTACTGTGTGGAAAGTTAAGGCTGGTAGAACTGAGGAAAATGTTAGTCTGTCCAGAGTTGACGTGCAGTGAAGAAAAGCTTTAGACACAAGCGGACAAAAATCCACGCAATGAAACACATATGAGTTGTAATACTGTGATGGTATGATAGATAACATAACAGGCTAAACCACCTTGCACTGCACATGAAGCATTTGGCACATTGTGAATGAAAGGCCCGCAGACAACAGGACCAAAAAAAAAAAAAAAAAAAAAAAGAAAAGAAAAGAAAGAAAAGGAACGGACGAAGCAGAACGAAAAGACAAAAATGAGACTCCCGCGATGACAAAAGAAAGCAGAAGAAACGGGAGGGAGAGAGAGAGAGAGAGACAGGGAAAGGGGAAAAAAAACGGTCTGGCGGCTTCTTTAGGCCCGTGGTCGCGGGCTCTTTCTAACCTCTACTGTTTAGGCCTCGGGTTCCACTACCGTTCCTTTCTCAGACACGTAAATACCGTCCAAGAATTTTCTGATATCCTTATTTTTGACTGTGGTTGCCTGCTGGATCAGGGCAGCTGAAAAGACACACACACTACGGAGGTGAGCAACAACATGCAAACACACACACACACACACATAGGAAGACCAATTCCTTCACTCACACTCACATTCATACCTTAGGGAATGGTGATTTTTAAAACAAAAAAAACAACATCCCTCAGGGTCACACACTGATATTATGCAATTAGAAAAGATGGGAACGCCCCAAAATGTACATTAGTCATAATATCACAGGACAACTGGGGGCTAGGGTCATAATGGTTATGAACATTTAGGGTTTGTGGATGTGGACCTGATTATAGTGAGCATGGGGGGAGGGGCGGGGAACAGCTTAAAGTCTATAAGGTCCAAAAAACAAAACACAAAGCACATTACGACTTAGGAATTTACTCCGTAGCTTGCATCAAGCAGGGGGATGGGAAAAGTTGTCAGGGACAGTTGGGAAATGGTTATGGGAAGGTCTCTATCCAGGATGTACAAATTTCACCCAGCAATCAGTCAAGTGAAACAGCATAGTCCCTGTGTGTGTGTGCCCGTGTGTCAACAAGGGACATGCAGTAGGATATCAGATATTTGACCGCTCTGGTTTTAATAGTCGCTCGTGTGAGTTTATTAAGAGAATAAACTCACATGGAAGAATTCCTACAAATATTCTGGGATTAAGAACCTCTTTACAGATCTCTTGAGATTTTGCGTTCGTGAATAGGTGTGAGTGGACCATAAATTACTGACGGTACGGGAGAGAACCTGGAAACGTTATGTTTGGTGCTTGAGCTGTAAGGCAAGATTCATGGTTAGAGGAAATGATGTTGGCACTGTAGGAGACCATGTGTGGCACAAAGGTGAGCCCTTAATACTGTGGGGAAGATTCATTTAGAATCAAGGCATCGCTATGTGTGGAGTAACACTGCACTTAAGCTGGGAAAGGATTGGTTAAAACATGTCATTCATGTCGGATTCCCTGCGACTACTTCAAGTATCAAATCAGTGGATCCATGGTGAAATCGGGACAAGAAGTCAGTCACTATTCGTGTGTGTGCGTGTGTGTGAAGGGTAGAAAGACGGCTCACCGGAATTTGACACCAGCTCAATGTCATTACCCTCCAGAACCAACTCGTCTTTCTGGGCTGCTGACACTGTGCAGGACACGCCTACAGGTGAGAAATAAGACAGGGACAGTTACACACTTTATCACAAGCCTCGTTACACTAACGTCGCTGTGATCAGTCCGAACGCGCAGCTTCTAGTGACGTGCTGTCAGGCCGGACCATCGTTTACATAAATATCATATAAACTTGTCCAAAAATAGTTCAGACACGGCTCAAAGAATAACCTATTCACTCAGATCCATGCCACCTCAAGTAAAAATCCCTGAGACCAATCCAACAGCATTCTTATGGCATTCAACAGGCACCATCCCTTTATCTACAGACATAAACTTGACAGGACCAATCAAGAGGCCCTGACAGCTTTCTCATTACGGATAATTAGGTTAAAAAAAAACAAAACGAAGTCACATTTTCATTCTGTAAACTATGACTGGAGCACTGTCATCAGAATGGGCTTATTCAATCCCACACGTCCTGTACAGACAGCAACGTAAGGCTTTATGCCTGTCATCCCATAGATTAGTGAGCTTTGTACTCACTGCCCCGACACATACACTCAGATGGGCTGTTCCACTACGCTGAGCCTCTAAAAGACACACACACACACACACGGTACCTGGCCTCATGCGCACTCGACGGATGTACTTCTCTCCCAGGAAGTTCCTGATCTCCACCAGACTTCCATTCTCCTGCATGACCACGTTGATGGGGAAATGGGCATAGACGGAACGCATCTTGTACCGGAAACCCTGAACACACAAACACACGCGCGATCAGTCCGGCATCATGACCACATCCAAAAACCTGACAAGAACTGTTTGATCAGAGAACCACACACGCACTAAACAACATCAACTCCTGAAGGTACACTGACAAAATCTTAAGACTGGTGGTAGACAAGTCTGGCTGTATACTTCCAGTTTGATCTCTCAGTTATTTCACACAAACTCAGGGTCCTCACCAAGGTGACGCCCTTGATCATGTTCTGGACGTGGCTGCAGATGGTACGAACGGTGGCAAGCTCCTTCCTGTTACCCCACCATTTTTCCACACGGAGCTACACACAAAACACAATTTACACAACTTAACATTGCTCTGAAGAGAAACAACACTCCCTCCTTTGGGAGCATCAGAGACCACATGGGGATAATGCACAAGTGAGTATTAAATTAACATTAATCAAGATGTTGAAACTAACTCTGATCACATATCTATAGAGTGTATCTATAATACAATGCAAACATCAGTGAGGAGAAGAAACGGCCATTCACTTACCTTCTTCTGTTTTTTGCCAAGCAGACTGAGCTCCAGGTTAATGTGGTTGAACTCCCGTCTCAGAGTGCCACGGGGCCCCTTCACGATAACCGTGCGCCCCTTCAACGACACTTCGACTGCACAAAACCACAGAAACGAGAATATGAACGGGACGCCCGGGCATATGCCAAAGCGGTCTAAACTAAAGGAGCGCTGAGAAGCGTTACGCTAACTAGCTAATGACCGAGATGACATACCGTTGTCGGGGATGTCGACAGTCTGGTTGCTGAGAATGGTCTTCATTCTGTTGGACAGGACAGAAAAAAGAATTCAGTAAGCAGACCTTGATGTTCTACCAATTCTCCGTGTTAGTTTGTGAGGGCCAGCTAGCATTGACATCAACCCGGCATCGCTCTCTAATTTCAACTGAGGTTAAAGAACTACGACCGACCCCGTGATCTCTTACAGCATACATAAACACTTTGGGGAGACATTCAGTGACGGCCCGGCAACTACGTTTCCATTATAACACTTTGTTCATTTATTTCAACTAAAAGGCACAAAGCCGAGGCCCGACAACTGCCAGCTAGCTGATGAATACACATTGACTAAGGGGCCATCGCACAAGTGGTATCAATGTTTAAATAGACAATATAACGACACGTATGATTGTTATAACTTATAGAGTATGTCGGATGACACATACAGGACATCGATTGTATAAAAACGACAGATTACACTTGATTGAAAGTGCTTGAGTTTCGGCTACGCCATGTTCTTACCTCGCTGATTACGGAGGAAAGGAAGGAGGAAGGACGTCAGCACGCAGTTGTAGAGTCTACGTGTTTGCATCATAACTTGTGGACAGCAAACATCAGGGTTGATAAATCAATGATCGATTCAATTCAACTTGGAATAAAGTACTTTAATAAAACTGCAGTCAAACTAAATTACCTTTAAGTGACAAGACTGAAAAACGAAATTAATCGGTTATTGATACTAATTAAAAACGTGGACGTTCAGGGACAACCCCCCCCCCACACACACTTCGTTCAAAAAACTACGTTCGGCCTCACTAATTGATAGCAGAGCTGTGTTGTCAATGACAGACTTCAGTAACCTGGAGTTATGGCGTTGGTGAAACACAGCTATGTTGTAGCGGGGCGCTTTCCATGTAGCCACTTATTTTTAAAACACAAAGGCTTCGAAATACCACGTGTAAGTATATCTGTTAGACTGCCTGACGGTACAGTAACGTCTGTTCGATTGCTCTCTGAATAACATGGATAAATTACCTTGCTACTCATTTTCGGTAGTCTAGCTAGCATGTTAGCGAACAAATTGACTTAGGCCGGGGGTTACTTACATAGCCAGCTAGAATTTACCACTGTGCGTTTATATTCACATTGATGTTGCACAGGTCTTAATAGAAAGGCCGATTGTCTTTCACGTCTAATTAACACAGAACTACATGTAATTTGTTCACTTGAATTAGATAACCATGTTAGCTAATCATTCTACCTTCTGCTGGCATTTATCCTTGTTACTTCTGAATATTCGCAGGTCTACGCCAGCAGTTTGACTAATGCAACAAACAGAGCCCCAACCCTGAAGGAAAGAAAGCAAGAAATAAAAGAAGACGGACTCAACCTACAGGACTTCATATCAGGAGACCTATCAGAGAAAAACAAGTGGGAGGAATATCGAGGAAACTTAAAGCGACAGAAAGGAGAACGGTGAGACAGCTCATTTAAAAGAGAGTACAGTGTCAAAACTAATCACAAAGACCGTGACATTCAGTTCGTTTCAACCACTTCAAATACAGTTTCACCGTTTACTCTCAAATCACATCATATCTCAGTGTTGTTTTGACTGTGCTCCGTCCGTATGCGTTAAATGTACCAGACTACTACAAATTAATTGTAAAAGTGCTGTCGCATAATCAATGGAGAGCTAATATGTCCGTCTAACGCTGAACAACTGTTTGGATTTGGACTTTCAACAAAAGTTTGTTATCATGTCTGGCCAAGGACGGGGTGATGAGATTGACATTTTTAAACCTTGACTCTTGAAACAGACGTCGCTAGACTCATTTGTGGAGAAACGTTTGACAGTCATGCATTTCAACATTCTTATCAATTACGTGAACACACACTGATATGGGGATGGGAGGGGGGTGGCAGTCGGAGAGTAAACTGTACATTGTGTTTTGTTTTAGACTGAGATTACCACCATGGCTGAAGACAGAGATTCCCATTGGGAAAAACTACAACAGACTGAAGAATACTCTAAGAGAGCTGAACTTGCACACGGTCAGTTAAAGATCAAACAGACCGATAGAATGTCTGTACTGTAATCACTGACATCACTGTATCCGTCAGATGCATACAACGCCATGTCGGTTTCCCTAGCAGTAAAATTACAATCCTAAATTATTGCATGCATGAGCAGAGAAACATAGTAACGCTCAGCAGTGACTGTCTGTGACATGTGTGTTCAAGGTGCAGAACTTTTTTTTTTTTTGGTAACATTAAGGTTGTCATTCTAACATGTTCCTGTATTAGGCTTGTGTTGATCCATGTTCAAAGGTAAAACATGATATTGATTGTTCCTGTCTAAATGTGACCACGGTAAGACATGAAAGACAGTTTAATGATATTTTAATGCTCCAGGTATGTGAGGAGGCCAGGTGTCCAAACATCGGAGAGTGCTGGGGAGGTGGAGAATACTCTACTGCCACTGCAACCATTATGGTGAGTTAGACCGCGCACACACACACACACACACGCAGGTGTATATGATACATATGTCATGGGATATCCCCTCTCCCAAATGTATACCTACTACTCAGAGGCCTGGTTTCATTTGGCATCAATGGTATTTTAGTACAGTATTGTAATGTAGTGTTCTAGTGCTAATATTAGTAATACTAGTACTACTACTCTACTGCACTCTACTTTTTCATTTTTTTCCCCCTGTGTTCTTTTATACATTCCTCCTTTTTATTCTTTTATTCTTCTGTGTTCTTTTAACCGTTTTAATGCACTCAACCTTTTCTTAGTCTCTTATTTTTCTATGACCTTTTATCTGCTCATTTGTAAAGCACTTTGAATTACTTATGTGTATGAATTGTACTAGTCTTAGTAATACTAGTATTGTAGTACTCTAATACTAATACACTATACTAATAGTACACTTGTCTGAAATGAAACTTATAATTTCTCAGTCTGTCTGTCTGACTGTGTGTGTGTGTGTGTGTGTTTAGTTAATGGGTGATACATGTACTCGTGGGTGCCGGTTCTGTTCAGTGAAGACAGCACGGAAGCCGCCGCCTCTGGACCCTGATGAGCCGTATAACACAGCTAAAGCCATCGCTGCCTGGGGATTAGACTACGTGGTTCTCACGTCTGTGGACCGAGATGGTAAGAACAGGCACACGCACTCGCACACGCGCGCACACACACACACACACACAGCACATGGCCAGTTCACCATCTTAACCACAGAACACTGGGAAAGGAACCAAATACTTTACAAAAAATTCATGTTAATAACATATTACTACAAAATGTACAGCTAGGGATGGAAAGATACAGCTGGGATAGAATTAGTAGTGAAACTGAAGTGTTACATTTTTATTGATCTATGTGTGTGTGTTTGTGCGTGTGTGTTTGTTTTGAGCAGACATTCCTGATGGTGGGGCTGAGCACTTTGCAAAGACCGTCTCTAATCTGAAAGAAAGGTACCAAACATACAGTCACACTGTACTTATTCACACAGTTTTGTCAGCCATATAGAGTTATATCAAACACATTCTTCTGAGTCACACCCCCCCCCCCCCCCCCCCCCCACCTCTGTCTCCACCTCCCCTCTCTCAGGAACTCCAGTATTTTGGTGGAGTGTCTGACGCCCGATTTCCGTGGGGATCTATCGGCCGTGGAGAAGATTGCACTGTCAGGACTGGATGTTTATGCCCATAACGTGGAAACAGTCAGGGAACTGCAGAGGTAAGCAGGCCCATTTACGTCACGTATGACTCACCACAGTACCCAGACACAGACGGTTTATTCATTTACACATTCATGGATAGCATTGGACTCCAGACTCTTAACTTTGCCAGACACTTCCACTGAAATCATTACGTATGTGTAGCACAAAGCAGTTTAGTCTCAAGTGGGAAAATAATACACTTAACATGAAATATTCAGGGTTTTTTTTTTTTTTTTTATCATTTTCTATCTTTATCTACAGCCTTTGGAAAAAATTATGCCTGTCTGTGTTGATTTTCAAGCTCTGATGTAATCCGCTTTGCACAGAATAATTGGGTCATATGTTCTCCTCTTACTGCGAAGCTTTATTAAATATACTCACAACGTCCACACGGGGGAGCCAATGGTGTCATCAGATATGGTGAAAATGAACCCCCCCCTTTTAAAAAAAATAGCGTTGGCGGCTGTTTGCTTTGTCTAACCGCTGCAGTACTGATATCCAACAGCAGATGGCGGAAAGAACGATTTACCGTTTTACTCAAGTATTTTCCTTGAATGTAACGACACACAATCGTTAACGAGTTTCTACGTATGACGTTTATAAAGTAAACCGAACAAGTTATTTAACATAACTGTTTGAAGTGAAGTTTTAAATTCAATTAATACCGTAATTATTTTAGATTTTTTTTTAAACTTTTCTTCATGAATAAGGTTGAACACTCATTGACCATCGGTATAACTGAGGTCTCATCGCTCTCATAATTTTAATCTTTGACTCTAAGGTATGTGCGTGACCCGCGGGCTAATTTTGACCAGTCTCTGAGTGTTCTTCGGCACGCTAAATCTGTGAAGCAGAGTCTCCTCACTAAAACATCCATCATGCTTGGCCTTGGAGAGACTGACGCACAGATACACTCTTGCATGAAAGGTAACACACAAACTGCCTGATACACACACAGTCATAGAAGGACTGTCTCTTTTACACACACACACACACACACAGGCAACCAATGTGTTTCTCTCTATTTATTCATTAATTTGTTTGTTTGTTTGTTTTTCTGTCAGAGCTGAGGGACGCTGGCGTCGACTGCTTAACTCTGGGGCAGTACATGCAACCAACAAAACGGCATCTGAAAGTATGACAGAAATCGTTGTACTGTGAAACACAGCTCTTAACTGCAAAACATTACATAAAGCCACCAAAAGCCACCATGACCTAGAGTTCTGTCAGATCTCACAACACAGATGCATCCTGTATAACTTTACCTCAAAACATTATTACACAGTGATGGTCCACTGCACTCTCTGTGGCGTAAACCCAATAACCCAACAAGTTCTATGAGCATATATGTAGCTATTTATGATTGTATTTGGTACAAATCCCTTTCTTTTCCGTATTAGCCGTCACTCTGCAGGGAGTGTTGATTTTAACACTTCACAGTGTTAATTCCAAGTGGGTGTGTATATGAACGTGTGTGTGTGTGTGTGTGTGTTTAGGTGGAGGAGTATGTAACCCCTGAGAAGTTTGCGCACTGGGAGAAGGTAGGGCAGGAGATGGGCTTTGTCTACACAGCCAGCGGACCGTTAGTGCGCTCGTCCTACAAAGCAGGTAAAACAAACAAACACACACACACCCGCACCCGCACACACACCCACAGAATCAGATTTAGAATGCTAGCTCGTACTCTCTCTTGCCGTCACAGGTGAATTCTTCCTGAAGAACCTTCTAGACAAAAGGAAGGCAGCAGCAGCAGCAACAGCGACAGAGTAACATCAACACCGACGTCAAACCCGCCGACACGGAAACCTCTCTCTCTTTTAATCTCCAAATTTCTCTTTTTTTTTTTTTTTTCTGAAACAGCTTTAGGCTTCAGTCTGCTTTGGCCAGAGTAGATTTTGAACATGTCGCAATCAAAGTATTTCACACAGGGTTCGGTTCTCGGCATTCACTGCAAAGTATGTACTTTTTAGCCACACCTCAGAGAACTCTGGTTCTGCTGTTACACATACAGTCACACCTGTAAGTTAAAGTCAAGCCATGTATCGTAAAACATGTACCATATCAATCGTACAGAAAAGGCGTCTGTATACCAGGTAACAGTCGCCGACTGCTGTAGTGGAGAGTGTGTGAGAGAGAGGAAATATGTCAAACAGAAGTTGTTTGTCTACTTGTAACATGCAGAAATAAACCAGTTGTGTATAATTTATCTAACCTATAGATTATTTGTTAAAATGTCTAATAAAATTCTTCACGCAATAATTTTGTTTCAGTTTTAATCTATAAAATATGTATGACAGTTACTGTATATTTGAAAGTGTATTTTAAAAGCAAACTTTGGTGGAAAATTTGTAGGCGCACGGTTATTTCAATGGTCCACTTTTATTTAAGAAATCATGTTTTTTTTTTTTTAAAGTCATTTTCTTTCATATTCGCTGTAAAAATCTGTACAGAAAGAGAAGATTATATAAAAACAGCATATTTGACATACTACTGACAGTTGATTGACGGTTGATTGACAAAGATGGCTCAGGCCAGAGACCGACCTTACAGCAGACAGATTAAATTACAATACTGTAATTCCAAACATAAGACGAAGTGACTGGATTACGACATGGTCCTTATGAATACAGGAGACTGATAAAATAGAAAAAAAACAAACAAACAAACAAATCTTTTTCAGAGTTATGTTGACTGAGGGACAGTGTTTCACTGTATTTCGTTTCCTGACTTCCAGAGAGGGACGGTCGAGCTGAAACGCTACGGTGAGAGTTCTTGGCTCTTAAAAAAAGAGATGTTTGTGCGCAATTTGACCAGAAGCCAACAGAGTTTAAGTTTTAAAAGCCACAGACGCGCTTGGAGTTTGGCTTAGTCTGACTGGGACGTCTATCGAACTTTGGTTTTCTTTACATGTGATTTGTTCAAGCTACTCTGTGTGTGTGTGTGAATGTGTGTGTGTGTGTATGTCCTCCTTTGGCTATCTTGGCATGGCTGGGGATTTACTGAGGCTGAATACTCTCTCTGTTGGACTCTCTCTGCACATGTGTGTGGACGTGAGTGTCACGCTTTGGTTTTTTTGGAGGGAGGTTCGGTCGTGGCTGTGCGAGGTACTCCAGCGGGGGGGGTGTACGGAATCCGAGACGCCGCCACCTTCTTACCGATCGTCTCAATCTATTCAAAAAAGACAGAAAAAAAAAAAAGTAAGTTTTGTGCAGGACAGAAAGTTCAGAGAAAGGCTTTCTTATTAAATAATACTGAGCCCATTCAGGAAACATATGCAGCACATACACTCTCTCTTGTATATACACTTCAGCTGTGTCATTGGGTTGGTGTTGGGGTGTGTGTGTGTGTGTGTACCTGGAATCCCAGAGACTGCAGTTTGGGGTGTAGGTGATCCAGAACTCTTCTCCCGTCGAATATGAAGGCTGGCTTCAGCATCTTATGATAAATCTTCTCATAGTCCAGTTCCTATATTGTATTATATTACAGAGTTATAGAAAAAAAAAGTATAAAAAATAATATCCAAAAACAGGAGGGGGTTTACTATGGATATGTAAAGGGTGTCTTGTAAGGTGAGAGAGAGAGAGAGAGAGAGAGAGAGAGAGAGAGTGTGTGTGTGTGTGTCTCATTACCTTAAACATGTCCCACTCTGTGCAGATAACCAGAGCATGTGCACTCTTACAGGCCTCATATGGGTCTGTTGTTATGGTAACCAGCTCTGACACTAGAGGAGAGGAGAAAAAGTTACTCAGTCATGGTGACACAAAATATCTGAACAACACACACGTGTGTGTGTGTGTGATCTTTGATAGCACAGACCCCTCTGCCTTACATCAGCAGAATTCACTGTTAGAGCAAAAGTCATTCGACTCTTCTTCAGCAAAAGTGAGGTGAATAAGAGACAAGATCGCATTACTGTTTGAATGTCTTCAGCCAATTAAAGTAAAAGTTACTGTACTCTGTTTCTCTGATAGACCTGATGGATATCTGTAACCTTACTGCAATGTATCAAATGCAAAACAAGTGAAAGACAGCCCGTACACGTTCACACACTCTCTCTCTTTCTCACACACACACACACACACACCTCTCTGAGGGTTATCTCCAGAGATGGTGGGATGGGACAGATCTTGTATAATCTGCTCCCTCAGTACTTTGGGGTCATAAATGTGCAGCTTGGCTCCCTCGTCCATTAGATACTTGGAGATATAGATACTGGACGACTCTCTGAAACACACACACACACACACACAGAAAACCCTCCGTTCAGACATGTTGGTTTGAGGCGTAGTCACACAAATCCTGAAAACACAACTCATTTCTGAACTTCATACATAACGGCGCGTTAGGCAGTTTATCTCATTTTTCATTTCTGTAATAAAGTTGTCTACTTTTGGTTCAGGTTACTGAAAAGCACGGCTGAGAGTGTCTGTAGATGAAAAGTCACACTGGTGGCGTGCGAGTGTGACATCACATGAAAGGGAGTGAGTGCATGTGAATAGGTGTGCATATCTAAGTGAGAGGTCACGGGGGGGGGGGGGTCAAACGTGTATAAAAGGAAAGAGAAAGAAGTGTTTCATCTCTTACACACTGAAACACACTGTTTATGATTAACAAGCCTGTTAGTGTGTGTGTGTGTGTACCTGGTGTCTCCCGTGTCTTTTTTAAAGGAGAAGCCAAGGAGCGCGATTTTCTTTCCCGTGACGGTGTTAAACAAACAGTCAATGATTCGACACGCAAACCTGCGTCTCTGATACTCGTTCATATCAATCACCTAGAACAGAGGAAAGAGAGAGAGAGAGAGAGAGAGAGAGAGAGGACTTAAGTACTCAGTTCAAACCCAGTAACTGTGCCGTACATCAGGGCTTCCCTGCAGTAGTCTATGGGCCAGGACCATGCTGCTGGACTGTGAGAACGTAGGGATGGGCATTTTTATTAGTTATAAATGTATTTCATTAAGCACTCTTTGGACAGGGCGTTGTTATACACTCTCACGCACCAACATTATGATAAAATGAGTCTATTATTTGTTTATTTTATCATTTTATCTTTGTCACAGTGGAATGTGCTGGTAGTTAGCCAACATGTAACCCTGTATCTTTTCATGCCAAGACTTGTAGAAAACAGTAGAGTTGAGAATTTTTTATTTCTTTTAACACTGCTTCCTGTGTCCAGGCAATAATGGTGCTTTAAAATATAATTTCATAGGTTAGTTAGGTTAGGTTAATATTTAATTAACCTACTGGGTAATTAAGCTCATCTGATTGGTGGCTAAAAAAAGCTTGGAAACCACTGTGTGTCACAAACAGATTTTCCCATTTTTAAAAAAAAAATATTGATGTTTCATATTTATTTTTTAATATTTTAATATTTGAGTTATGTAGTTGAGTTCTATAGGTGACGCGTAGTGTACCTGTTGCCAGTAGGAGGCGACCTCGGGCAGATTCAGTGCCTCACACAGATACACCAGATTCAGCACATCCTTCTGAAAACAGCTTCCGCCAAATCCTGCACCCACACACATATTTCAGCTTTCAGATATACCTATGTACTAAAGTACATCACACCTCCCCCGCCGCTCTTTGTCTCTCTCACACACACACACACACACACACACACACACTCACACTCACACTCACCCACGCTGGCCTTGAGGAACTTGCTGCCGATTCGCTGGTCCATGCCGATAGCTCGAGCAACTTCCTCCACGTCCGCTCCAGTCGACTCGCACAACGCAGAGATGGAATTAATGCTGCTGATACGCTGGGCGAGAAACGCGTTCGCAGCCTAACACACACACACACACACACACACACACACACACACACACAAACACAGAGTACATAGATGATTCTAGTTACATTCCTGAGCCAAAGGACGACTCTTTCTCTCATACACAAACACACACTCTTACCAGTTTGGAGAGCTCAGAGGACCACGTGTTGGTAGTGATTATCCGCGATTTTGGGACCCAGTGCTCATAGACGGCGCACAGCGCTTGAATTGCCCTTTGACCCTCAGGGGTCTCATCTCCACCAATCAGGACACGGTCCGGCTCCTTGAGGTCACGTACTGCCGTGCCTTCCGCAAGGAACTCTGGGTTTGACAGGACCTGGCGACAGAGAGGATTGTGGGACATCAATCACTCAGAGAAGAGACTTTTATGACACTGACCTGGGGTCAGTTTAGGCCTTTCATTTGTTTAGCGAATCAGTTCAAAGAGAGTCCCGTGTGAGAACCAAGGTTTCTTAGAAGAAATCACCTCAGGACACAAAGCTAAGAGTGAAGCTAATGAGTGGGAATTGAATTTTTTATGGTCTTTGGTCTTGGAATGAGCGCTATTTCCAGGTTGTCTGCGCTTCTAGAATCCATGCCGAGAAAATCTCGGCATGGTTTCTTGATCCAACACTCAGTAATGAAACGGGATTTCATTTTAATTGTGTAACGGTTAGAGCAAACGCTTTAAATGAAACAAAAAAAAAAAATGTTGAAAAATACAGTAAGTATTTACACAGAAGTAAAAAAAAAAACAGAATAAGATAAATGAATAGTGAAATATAGCTTGTTTTTTCTTTTTTTTTTTTTAACTCTTCCTCCCATAACTCCCTGGATGTCTGGGGACTTTTCGATTTCGATACTGCTTGCGAGTCTCAGGTTTACTCTTGCCAAACAGTTCTTTTTTCTTTCCCTTCACTGAGTCTGAATCTGGTACATGTTTCTCATCCGACAACACAACCATCTCATCATCACCTGATTTCTTTCAATGCCCATGTAATAGACAGTTACTGTACATCTCTTAAAAATGGAGAAAGGTTAAGAATAGATTCCAACATTACGGCATTTTCTTTCTGCCCTTGCAATGATTGCTAAGTCAGGCTTGAGCCAAAATCTCGGACTAACATTTACGACGGTAAACTGTGATTATGTGGACAGAATTTGTTTTGTCCGTAAAAAAAAAAAAGAAAAAAAGAATTATTTTATGTTTGAGAAAGTCTTCGTTGAGATGAACTACCATGACACCTTAAAAATCCACTGACATTATATTCAGTCAAAGTCTGGTAGGGTTATACTGGGATAGAGGTTAGGACTGTACTTTTTTCCCCGCTCTCTAGATAACAAAGAGAATATTGACTACTAACTCTGAGTCGACAAGTAGGACAAAGTTACTCCACTTCAACGTGCATCCCGCTTCAGGTGACAACACGCATACACACATCCAGACGTACCTGACGGGTTTATGTCACACTTATAACACACTTATAGCATATCCAGGTAATTTTTTTTTTTTTTTTAGATCAATAGGTCAGTTGACATTTACCATAGTACTGTTTTTATTTATATTCCTGTGAGGGACAGCTGAAGGCTAAACTGTCAACATGCGTCGGCAAACATCTATCACTGTCCTGAGGACATAAAAATTTTGCCAGCTGAGGTTGTAACTGTGTCATACCTGATACTGACAGTTGAGCTTAGTTACTTCCTCGCATTACTGTTGTTAACTCACACTCAGAATTGAGAAGACAGCAGAGCAAACGACAGAGTAAACACTGTTGCTTATCTACGGCCTATTTCATTTCTTTGGGCTATGTTAACCGACGTAAACAAATTTACCAACTGATCACAAATGGGAAGGTACTTACAACCGACAAATTTACAAACTGATCACAAATGGGAAGGTACTTACAACCGACTCATAACCATTTCACACAAATAGCTGTCATGTAATATACACTATACAGCACATTTCAGCTGTAATTCATTTCAGTTAACGAATGCTCGTTTTGGTTGTGTAATAGTTATACATTTCTAAGTACAATTTAATGAAGAGGCCTTTCTGTAATGGTGCAAACAAACACATACACATACACACACACACACCTGGAGGTTAAGGCTGGGTTTGGTGTTAGCGTCAAAGATTCGGCGAATGCTCTCTGCGGCGCGAACGGGCACCGTGCTCTTTTCCGTTACGATCTTGTATCCGTCCGAAACCTGCACAATCCTTCTGGCACAGGCTTCGATAAACTTCAGGTCTGCCGCACGACCTTTTCCCATTCCGTACGTCTTAGTGGGGGTGTTCACCTGACAGGGCCCAAAATAAAGACAAAAACATTTAACACCCTCTCTCTCAGACGCACGCACACACACACGCACACTCCAGTACAGAAAGAGAGTGTGTCTTTGCTTATTGGTTTACTAAAGAAGACATTTTCTTCTGAAACTCTGGCATAAAATCAGAGACAGTTCTGTGAATGATGTGCGATATTAGGTCATTATTATGTTACTGAGGGAGGAAAGGTTTAACTAACCGAAATAAAGACCAGATCTGCCTCTTTAATGGCTGAATCAATGTCGGTGGAGAAGAACAGGTTCTTTCCCCTACAGGACATCACCACTTCATCAAGACCGGGCTGGAGGAGGGAAAGGGGAGTGACGGTAATTGTTTAGAGATTTACAAACCAACACACAGTCCATTCTTTTATTGATTCAACTATCGTATAGAAAATATACCTTAGGACACCCACGTATCGAATATTGATAATACATCACATAGGGTGATGTACAGAACCACAGAGTTTTGTTAAACTGTTCTGCGGCTTTACCTCGTAAATTGGCAGATTATCTGAGTTCCAGGCTTTGATTCGGGAGTCGTTCACGTCCACCACAGTCACCCGAATCTCCGGGCACATATTGGCAATGACGCTGCAAGTCGGACCTCCTACATAGCCGGCGCCTATACAGCATATCTTCTTAATTTGAAACATCTGAGAGAGAGAGGGAGATAAGTGAAAGATTAAGTGACTAACAGAGAGAAAGTGCCGAATGTGAGGAGTCATAAAGATGACAACACCGTCCCCTGACGTAGTCTATTTAACGTTAACGGTCCGCGTAGAAGATTTATTGACTCAGCTACCCTGTTAAGTGAATTAAGAACAATGCGCCGCTTTGTACGCGAAATTACGTCTGGCTATATCGTGTTGCAAGATCCCAGGAACAATTTAAAACTTGTGTTCCTTGCCCCAGCACGTGTCGACGAGTCTGTAAAGCAGGATGTTAGTAGTACATCTTAACAAATATCAAATGAGTAAGATTATACTAACTGATCAAAAATAATAGATTGTGACTGGAACAACACTGAGCGAAATCAAACAGTCAACATCGCATCGATAAATACAAGTAGGCTATCTGCAGCTACGTCAACATTTTCACTTAAGATATGCACACAAAACGTATAACAAGCGAGCGTAAAAGTGATAACTTTTGTCGAGATTTATTATTGAAAGAGCAAAAATCAGTCTTAGCTCACATCATGGTAGCACAGTAACGTCAGTTCCACATCCAGCTTGAAAAGATAAACTTTAATTCTTTTCATCTTACCTTGTCTTTCAATAAGGCAATGGTAGGACCTGCGGAACAACTGAGTGACTTTAAGAGACCCAAAACGGGGTATTCTGGTAAAGTTAATGTGTCCTCTGTTCTTGAAGCTAGATCACTCTGAATGAATCAGTTACTCTGTGCTGTAAACTCTTTAAACACCCACACCCACCTGAACTAAGAGACACACTGAGGAGGTAAGAGTACTCAGTTTCCGGATTACTAAGTGTCAAAATAAAAGTCTATGATGAAACCAATGCCATGTCGCCCTCCAAAACACAATGGTTTTTAGTAATGCAAATGAGTAAAACACAATATATTTGCGATGAGTACATTTAATAAACATATTCAGGATATTTTGAAAATTTATTTGGTCATGTGGATTATGCTGGTAACATGTTTGAGAGATGTAATGTGCTACACACATATTCATGAGATGTATGTACATATATGTACTTAAAATGTTTCCAGTACTTTTATTCCTCCACTGAGCTGTGTATTTCATTTAATATAAAATAAAAACTGCGAGGGCAGCTTACATGAAATTAACCGAATTTTAATTCTTTGTCCTTGATCTACTGCATTTTCAAAAGCATCTCAGTATACTGCTTGAGCGTTGTATCAACCTACAAATAGCCCTCTACTTAATTATAAACCAATGTAATATAATCTATAACTTATTCAATATAATTTCATGGCAATTTTGTTAAGGACAGTTAGGAATTTTTTTGGGTGACTTTTGTATTGACAAAATAATTCGTAATTTGAGAGGGTCTGTTTTGCCACGTTGTTTGGAACGAAGAGGCTTTTAAAACCAATCAGTGTCTACAACGTCATACCAACGCAAACAATACGCATGTATGACTCTGTGGGCCTTTTCCCTAATAACTGTGTCATGATTATGAATAAGTTCAAAGGGGCATTTTCGCAGATTTTCGAGACACAAACGTCTAAAGAACAGACAAGAGCTAGAAGTAGTCGAATAACTCATATTTATTTGTGGTATGAAAAGTGCATAGTGGAAGCCCTTTGTCGTGTTGAGTATTGAGTCTCATCGATAAAAAGTTATTATTGACCCATGCTTGAAGCAAAGGACAATCCCCATTTCTCCCTCTGCTACAGTAAGGACAAATAGCCATAAATAATGAACATACCATCAATGAATTACACTGCGACAGGTATTTACCGCTCTCCACAACCGAAGCGTAGTCATTTAAGTTATCTAAAAATGCATGGATTCAATTCATCATTATAGAAAAAAAGAAAAACGTTAAGTACGTTTTTTTTTCCATTATAGACTGGGCGTCATGACTCAGATTTCACGAGTGCCAACTTTGACCGAAAAAAAAAGGAGACGACAGCCTCATCCATAAACTAGGCGTCGTAACAAGCGCTGAGTAGCGGTAGGGCAAAGGCTAGACACTAGATACTCCATTATAAAAGAAAACTCAAAGGTAGGCGTATACAATGTTGTCTCCAAAGGTTGGTCCGGCTGTTTTATGAAAGAAACCCCCTAATTTAGCGCTGAATTTTATCAGACAAACAGGTTCTTCAACAAATAAGTGACAGTCTATACCCGTGACAATAAAAAAGGATGTCTTGAGGGGTATTCTGTAAGGCAGGACCTTTCAGTTAGCCAAATTTCCGGAGGGTGGGGGTATTGGGGTGGATCGTAACTGTCCAAGCGGCCTGTTCCTTAACGGCTCCCCTGTTAGATGGTTATCTGGCTAACTGAAATTGAAGACAAGTTGAAAGTTGAAAAGCCCTGTATTACACTATATATAAGACAATACATATGTTTAACGTGTACAATTCATTTTAAGATACACAACTGTTGAATACATGTTCATAAAATTCCATTTCTAATTTGATATGGTGTACTGAAATAAATGAATTACTATTTGGTAGGTGAAAATGAACTTTTAAGGGACAAAAAAAAATGACAATCACTTGACTTTCCAATCAGTAAGAATTACCCTCACATTTAAACGCATTTACTTTGTGAGAATGAATTTTTCTTACTGGCCTTGAGCAAACACTATTGTTCAGTAGTCTAGATATCTAGATAGACAGGACACAAAATATGATCGAAGTTACAAGTAGACTTCAATGAGGACACCTGAAGGCTCACAGAAAAACTTGATTCTGATTTTTTTTTTTTAGCCTAAAACCAGGCTTTTCTGCCACAAGTTCTTAAAACCCCTTAACGGCAATGAAATGAACAGAGGCAACACCAACAACAATTTCTAGAGTTCACAACAAAGGCTGAATTCACAAAGAAGATCACTTTTAAAGAAAATGATTTAACTGTCAGAAGCAGACAATGGGTCAGACTGAGTCACTGTCTTGTCATTTTTTCCGGCATGAGTCTGAAATGTGGAGAGAACATACGATGCAGTACCGAGGTCCAGTAAGCTACATTATCTTATGACCTCACATATTACAGCCTGAGATTATAACATGGCTGTGGAATGTGAAGAAACCTCCACCCTGTGAGAAATCTTATCACCACTTCTGCTTAAAACTATGCTATAAAAAAATCTTTTTTTTTTTTTTTTTTGTTTTTTTGTCACCAAGGCCAACGGTTTCCATCCCAAATAAAAACATTGCCTTCCAAACTATTAACACAGAACGCTTTCTTCAACTTCAAGAGAAACAACGTTCGAATTCCACAGTCAAAATGTCAAATCTGCACTAAGATTTAGATTCCGCCGGTCCTTTAGTCAGGAACTGTAATATCCCTCCCAATGCCACTATTAATTCTTGCAGAACATTTCAATGTGTACGTGTAGACTCACAAAAAGTCCAACGAATCTCACGAAAGTCTCACGAAAGAAGTAAAAAAAACCCAGAAAACTTGTGCCCTCAGAAACTTCTCTCAAGAGACTTTGTCGTGTCCAAATTCACATCCATTTCAAATGAAATTTACTTTGGGATTAAAGACCCATTTTTCCTCTTTTTTTTTTTTGTTCTTCGTGTTAAATTGCTTTGTACTGAAACCCACCCTCTAGCCAAGGAAAGGATCAGCCTTACTATGAAAACAAAGATAGAGAATCAGAAACTAGAGAAAATTTAATTGGTTGATCGGGTAAACGGCAAAAGACAATCTAGGTAACGGTAGCTGATTGGGTCTGGGAGGGGTCAGAGGTCGTACAAGGTCAGGTCCAGGTCGTTGGCCGTCGGTAGAACTTTGGCGTCCTGGTTCTGACGCTAGTCCACAGGTGGGGCTGGTGGTTCTCTACCATGATTCTAAACAAAAACACAACACATATTTTTTTTCAGTTAATAAAAAGAAAAATTGAACAAATAGGTGATTACTGATCACGGACCATGGAGATTGGAAGATCTGACTGATTATGGATCACTCACATTGCGAGGCCCCATGGGCTTGGTTCCGACCCCAGGACCTCTCAAACTGCTAGGGCGGAACAGGAACAGGACGAAGGCCAGCACCATCCATCCCATAATAATCATGGGCAGGGTGAGATCGCCTCCGGTCGTAGAACTCGGCCCGGGCACTGCACGTGGACAGAGAGATACACAGGGTTTAATGAGCACACACGCAGCTGCGTAACACGCTTGACTGACTGACTGATGGATATACGTACACTCCTGAAGGCACTCAGTATCTGTGCAGTACGCCTGGGACTGTCTCAGCTGAGGAAAGAATTAAGGAAACCGTCTTAGATGTGCATGCAGTAACATAGCAGCAATAAAAAAAAAAAAAAAACACCCAGCTGAGGAAGCTGTCGATACGCTACCACTGTGAATTCCTCATCTCCGTTCTCACAGACACAATGTTTCTCTGAGGTTACCCTTAAGATGAGGGACTGAGATAACGTACCGCAAATATATGACGTTAGAAATAAGTAAGAGAGTTGTATGTGGAGTTCGCGAATATTTTTTGTTATGAAAATCTTCAGAAAGAGGAATTATATCTGCAGTAGTTCCACAGGAAATGTTGAGTTGGATGACCTCAGTTTTAGTTAACAACGCATCGGGGAGAAGTTGGTTTCTTGAAGTGAGAAATATTTCAAGTGTCTGTGGGCAGTGGCTCCCTCTACTGATAAGGCAATGAAGATCGGGCGATAAAATCATTCAGGCTGTCTTGGACAACAAGAAAACGCCCTGCTTATTTGCAGACCAATCAGATGAATGCTTTCATCTATTTACACCAATCAGGTTTCTTAGATACTGCAAATCATCTGCAGACCCCTCCCAAGTTTTGCTCTGCTTTCTCACTGGAGTAAATGACAGAGCTACGGTCAAAACTCTGTCATCTAGAGCATTGTTGTGCTTTTAGCTAAAAGTACAATATGATTCTCGGTCACTGGAGCTTTCCGTTGTTACCCACGTAAACAATGAAAGGGTGTGTACCACTGACTGTATCAAAATTCTTTTTCTCTCTCTCTCTTTCTCTTTCTATCTCTCTCAAAACATCTCGGGTGTCAGTCTTTTGTTCCTGCTCTTCTAAGAAAAGACAACGAAATGCAAAAAGTTGATTGCAAGACAGTCTAATCCCTGTAATCTGATATACTTGTATGAGAGAGAAAGAGACAGGTATGAATAACTTAAACTGATGAGACAAGAGGAACCAGAATATAGGGGGGAAAAAAAGTAAAAACCCTCTCTTTCTCTGTCTCAGCAAGTGTGCATCAAGGAATCTGAACTCTAAAAATTCACTCAAAGTAACTAGACTGTACTGAGAAGCACATGGAAAGTGGTTGTTGTGTCTGGCTTTTCAGCAGATGTCTAGGTCACACACCACCGAGATGGATAACGCTCAGTCTACTTTAGCTACTGCAGAGCAACATAAAGGTCTGTGCATGAGTAAAAGAGAGAAAGAAAGAGAGAGATGGAGGGATATAGAGAGAAAGAGAGAGAGGACATCTTACCAGGTTGATGAGTCTCCTCATGGCATGTTCATGAGAGCAGATGCACTCACAGGGATCAAACCCTCCCTCTTCCATACCTTACCTAAAAACAACACACAAACAATATCACACAACATTGTGGGTTTTTTTTGTTGTTGTTGGGGTTTTTTTTTTGCAGAGACATTGTGTAATTAACCTCAATGTCTCATTTCCCCATTTTTCATATATGGGTGTGGATCAAAGTCAAGACTGCTCTCAAGCAGAATTAGACTCAGGTCCATTAATTTAAGACCAAAAAGCATTTAATCCAAAGTTACACATTAATCCAAAATTACAACCTGGAAGTAGCGACACTAGGCTTAGTCTAGAGGTGTCTGATTTCACTCTGTTGAAATTCGGAGGAATGAGGTTTGATGTGGTTTTGGACAACTGTGATAAAACATAGAGGTCACCATTTTCTTTTTTTTACGCAATTTGACTTACTGTTTTCTTAGCATGTCTGCACATGTTTAGCAGTTCGACACATCAGCCAAAATCTCGTGTTTAAAGTAGTTACATCTGATTTTGTCATGAATTTCACTTAACACTGACTGAGAGTGAGACGAATAAAATCAGCATCTTGTCTGATCCAAGTACTGTCCTATTCTACTCCCTTACTGGGTACTTCAGATTTGTAAGAAAATGACATGTCAGTTCTCGTGCAAATTCAAAGCCTTCACTGGGCTTAGTCATGCCCCATCATGTTTCGGCCGTCTGTGGTTATGGTTAGAGCTTCTACTGCTTTCATATAGCTTACATAACCACAAAGATGCTCTAATTTAGCCCCTAGATCAAAACCCCTTACCATGTACCCTCTGCAGATATATCAACTAGCCGTTTCAATGCCTGCGTCTTTCAAGATCAGGTTGCAAACTCCATTTCCGTCTAGAGGAATTCGCTTCCTTAATGAGCTAGGATATGATTAACTGTGTTCCACTCCTAGTCAAGACCATGTCAGACAATTGTACAAGCTCCTCACACGGTGGTACAGCTTTCTGTAAGATGGCGTGTGTTCACTGCTATGAGTCTGAACTAAGATTAGTTTAGACAGCGTTAATACACAGTTTCCTAATGTAAATGAGAAGCAGCAGAACGACAGATGAGTCCGGTTCAGTGTTTGTTTAGGACATCCTGTTCAGCTCCAACCAAGATCGTTGTGCCAAGAATTCGTTTACCTTCACATCTGTCGGAGGCTCAACACTTTTAACACACCAGTGAGGTAACTTTTGGAGTGGCCTCAAGATCTCAGAGTGCAGAAGATTTGGATCTGGATTTCTCTTTATACAAACTAATAAACACAAGGTTCGAACCACGAAAAGAATGAATAATCGGCCCTGCAAGCGTACGAAAACTAAAACTTTCGTTCAGCCGTTGTTGTCCTCTTGTATTTAACTGAAATATTCATCAGTGAATGCACTGAACGCTGAATTTCGTTGAATTAAGTCATTATGCAAATATGCGACGAGGCCGACAGCTGAAACAAATAACCGATCTCATTCTACAAACTTAAATCTTCAGAATCTGCATGAGTGTGTGTATATGTATGCGTGTTAGATGTTTTTTTTAACTGTTGAGCGTCACAGCGCTATTACAAAAATGTCTTTGTCAATTCGAAGACTTCAGCTTCCCTGAAACATGTAAATAAGCCGATGGGCAGAATGTCTGCCGAAGACATACAAAAAAAATCTTAGCAGACTCGATCACTCAAAACACAAGAAAATCAGCCTATTAAACGACAGTGCGTCACAAAATCATTCACATTATGTAACATTACTTAAACGCAACCGTGCTTTGTAAGTAAAAGTCGCAACAACAGAACGATAAAAATCAATAACATGGTCTTTGATCTCACCGATTATTCGATGGTTCAGGCAAAGTAATAAACCAGTTAGTTCAAGATATGCTGGCCTAATTTTTATATAATTCCTGATCGCAAAGCCAAAAACATAAAGGAGAACTGGTAGCTTACATATAGCGTCGAAAACTACCACACTCCTATGTTTGGCATGCAATCGCAGCTCCGGCTACTGTTCCGTCTGTTTTGATAGCGTAGATAAACGAGCGCAGGCGTGAGGGCCACGTCACTGGATCACGCAAGATATCCGGGAGCTTGACAGCACCCCATGCAACACCGTTGCTTTTCTCATCATGTGGACAGCGGATTCACTAAGTGATGCAACATCGCTAGTCTGCTGGCAAATCAGCATGAAACGCGAGGTGAGGACGGCTGAACAGTAACGCCCAAATTCGTCGGTCCTGTCATCATCCGCATGCTTGAAGGAGCTTTTTTTTCGCTTTCATTACCTATATGAAAACACTAACATGATTTGGATCGCATGACTTAAATTACGCGAATGTTAAGCTGTTCATCTCAAATTAACTGCAGTTGATTAATTGTCACTGACCTAACTGTACTGTGCTGTACTCAAACAAATCGATTTGTTGTTCAAGTAATCTAAAACAAAATTTGACTTTCTTCTCAAATATGATCTTTTGAGGTGTCATCCAGTACACATTCTTAACTGTTCTGGAAAAAATACAGTGCATTCGCCGTTTCAGCAAAAGGGGAGATACTGGATCCGTTGCCTGTTCTAATTAAAAAATAGATTTTTAATGACAATTATTTTGTGACAATAACGAGTGAAATTAAAAACCATACCGATATAAAGATACTTCACATAACTGAGTGCCATAAACTGTACAAGGTAAAACATAATATTAACTGTTAATAGAGCTAAAACATTTTCACATGTATAGGAGGCGAAAATGCCATGGGTTAGGTGATCATGTGAAAACATTGTAGCTATCCAGCGGTGCGGCAGACAGTTGATGTGAACATTTTCTGGTCAAATCAAGCGTTTCACTATTAAAGCCCATGGTTTCACTTTGCTATTACACATCACCATCCCGTTGAACAGTCTATTAACGCACTTTTCTGGTTGAATGTTTCTGGACTGCCGTAATTTTCCAGACTGTCATTGTAGGTCCCGTCGTTTGTTTTAAAGAAGGGGGTAGGCTACTGTTTTGGGGCGTTCAGGGAAAGGTTGAAAGAAAAAAGCGAACGCCAGAGTGAGAGACTAGGGGGGGACCCAAAAGTGAAGCTGTGAGTACAGCTAAGGCCTTAGACAGCGGAAGACGGGAGACGAATAACCATGGCTAATATCGCAGTGCAGAGGATCAAACGGGAGTTCAAAGAAGTGCTGAAAAGCGAAGAGGTTTGTAATCTTCTGTACCAGTGTATTTTTCATCTATTAGAAACACGAGAGACAAACAATATGTGAACAATTCCAGAAGGTGTAAACAATCAGTTGGCTTGGAGCTATGCTAGTAGTTAGCATAAGCCACCACAGTGAGAAGCTAGCGTTAACCTAGGTCGCCATATAGCGTTAGCGAGCACAGGGTAGCAACATTGAAGGCTAGGCCCCTGGTTAGAGACGTTCTACAAAGCGACCAAACATTAAATAAGTTTTCGTGTCAGATAAAGCCTGTGAGTGACAAATTCTTGGGAAATACATACGAGTTTCATTCTCATTTTATTCAGATATCATTCATAACAGCTTCTTGAGGAGTTACAAGTCAGCTAGCTTGTCAAAGAGATTCAAGCCTGCGGTAGGCAGTAATCTGTCAAAACAAAACCACCCATACAATCATGGAATAATATTTTGTCCCCATCCAGCTGTATTCCACCTTAAGATGCATACTCTTGTATGGGTTGCTGTACAATTTACATTCAGCATGCTTTACGATAATGGTAAAGATTTTTGTGGTGTTGTTGTCATTTGCTATATTTGACGAGTTAGCTAGCATGGCTAAGTTGTTCCTCCAACTTTCAAGAAGCCCCAGTCACGTCTCTAACCAGCTTCCTTTGTCCTGGTCTAGTTCAGGGCAGGGGAAGGTGTGTGCTTGTTACCTGTCAAGTGATCAATTTTCTAACGATGATTAACAATGTTTTAGATACACACAGATCTTTGTGAACGACCGTATGGTGTCGATAAATGTGTACAAGGGCTAACTAACCCTGTGGCACACTACCATGGCTAGTTGGCATAACACTACTGTAGCTAAATGCGCTGCACTCTGAAGGTTCCAGATTTTCCCCCCCAGTTTTTTCTGCACTGAACTGTAGTCGGGAGACAAAGTAGCCGCTTAAAATGCGTATCGTTAGACGGTAAAGAATGCTTGTACAGGAATAAGAACATCCCTAGTATCTACAAGTGACAAATGACGTGCAAGGGAACTTGCTAACATATGACCAGATAGAGGAAGTAATGTATTTTTCAAACTTCTTAATTCAGCGATATGTAGTCCTTCTGAGTTCAAATAACCAATTTGTCCATCCTTGTTTCCAAAAGACGAGTAAAAACCAGATTAAGGTCGATCTGGTGGATGAAAATTTCACAGAGCTGAAAGGGGAGATAGCAGGTCCACCTGACACACCTTATGAAGGTGAGATACTTTCCCTCTAGGAACACCTTTCCTCTCCATGCATCTCTCCATTTCAGACTTGGAGCTGTCTGTTCATGATTACCAACTAAGCATCAGTCTTCTTTCTTGCTTTTTTTTTGTCTGTAGACCTGATAGATTTTTACAACTACTTTTTTTTGGACAGGTGGCAGGTATCAGCTTGAAATTAAAATTCCAGAGACATATCCATTTAATCCTCCAAAGGTGTGTATTGAAAGTCTCAAACACAGTATTTTAAAAAGGACTTGCAGTCCATTTAGTCTATCAGAAATTCTCTCTTTCTCTCTTTCTCTCTCACTCTCTCTCTCACTTACTCAGGTGCGGTTTATAACCAAGATCTGGCACCCAAACATCAGTTCAGTTACTGGGGCAATATGCTTGGATATTCTCAAAGATCAGTGGTGAGTAGCTGCCATCTGATTGTCATGACACTTTTGGAGTGACCAGAGGCTTAAGTTTCTCATACATACAGTCGTCTCTCCAGACTTGTTCAGCCATC
Source organism: Chanos chanos (assembly GCF_902362185.1). Classification (NCBI taxonomy): domain Eukaryota; kingdom Metazoa; phylum Chordata; class Actinopteri; order Gonorynchiformes; family Chanidae; genus Chanos; species Chanos chanos. Next base: position 12,736,016 of record NC_044505.1, read on the forward strand.
TCTCTCTCTCTCTCTCTCTCTCTCTCTCTCAGGGCTGCGGCGATGACTTTGCGGACAGTGCTGCTCTCTCTACAGGCGCTGTTAGCGGCGGCGGAGCCCGATGACCCCCAAGATGCAGTAGTAGCCAATCAAGTAAGAACGTGTTTAGCCACATCTAAGAATAACTTCATGTTTGCTACAGTTGTGCAACAAGCCTTCTGATGGTGGAGATAATGGTATTGTGTGCGTTTGAGTGTGTGTGTTTACGTGAACCTGCACAAAAGATGCTTTGTTTATCTGGAGTCCTTTAGTCGGAGCTTTTCTGACGATGAGGAGACATAATCTTTTCGTTCACCTGTCTGATGTTGCGTGCGTGTGTGTGTGTGTGTGTGTGACTGAGACTGTATAAATGTGTAAGCCTGCATGCAAGTGGTTGAGGTTTACCTAAGTGCGCTCAATGTCGTCCCCCAGTATAAGCAAAACCCAGAGATGTTTAAGCAGACGGCACGGCTCTGGTCTCACGTGTACGCCGGCGCTCCAGCGTCCAGCCCCGAATACACCCGCAAAATAGACAAACTGTGTGCCATGGGCTTTGACAAGGTAAGAAAGGGCTCTGTGTTCTGACATTGAAAGACACACACAAAAAAAAACCCCACAGTTATAGACTTATCTTAATCTTCTGAGTAACTTTACGTACCAGAGTAAAATTACCATTGAAATTGAACTTCACGTATATATGACAGGCGCACATACCTGAGGAATCTTATGTTTGAAAGTGCATGTAATGATAACAAAGTCATACGTCAGGTTTCTCGAGTACTGAGTTGCCGGGAAACAGTGTCAACTCCGCCCCCTGGGAGAATCGGACCCGTAATAGGGTTTATTAATGCTGAGTGTGACTTGTGTTTTCTTTTCTCTCTCTCTCTCTTCAACAGAATGCAGTAATAGTGGCCTTGTCTTCAAAATCATGGGATGTAGAGACCGCAACAGAGCTGTTGCTTAGCAACTGAGTCTTCTTCGGTCTCCACCGTCCCCCTTGACCCCACCCTTCCCAAAACACTTTCACTCATACGCCCCTCCATCCATCCTTCTGCCTTTTCTCTTCTCCTGGTGCTGATCATCTTTCATCTTTTCCCTCTCTCTCACTGTAAAGTTTTGGCAGCCCCTCTCTCCATCTCTCCTCTCTTTCTTTCACATTTGGCCTTGCTCCTTCTTCTCTTTTCTTTTTAGAATATTCTCTTCATTCCCTTTTTTTTTGGGAGAAACCAAACAAAAAAATGGAACCCACATCACTGTTATTTTGGACTGTCAAAAATGACAACCACAGTCGAAAAGAGCGAAAAAAAAAAACAAAAAACACTCACAGCGGCAAAACAAAGACGGAGCCTGTAAATAAAAATATATTAAAGCCTGTGTAAATTTCAGAAAATAAAAATGGGGGAAATATTTTAATTTTTCTAACTGAACATTGTAAAAAAAAAAAAAAAAAATGCTTTACGTTTTGAGCTGTGTTTTGGTTTGAGGGACAGTGAGCAGCAAGCAGAAAAGTTGGCTTTTAAAGCGAGAAATCGAGAGAAAACGCACGTCATGGTTTTAATATTCTCATAACGTTTGCTTTTTTAGTTCCCTGCTGGTCCAGCACTAGTCTCCTTGCTGGACTCTGTGTTAAGTCAGCATAGCGATCTAACATTAGCCATCTGCGTATATTTGTTGACAGCTCTTTGTCAAACACGGTATATACACACACACACACACAAACACAAAAGATTAGTTCAGATTAAACCAGTCTGGGTTTCTTTTTTGTGTGTGTGTGTGTGTGTGTGAAATGTCATTTAATTCGTAACTGAGCGTTAGCTCATGAAGCTTACAGGACCAATTCAGACTGCTGTTCTTAACTTCTTAACCACAGTCTGGTTCTTAGGCTAGTTCACTACCACACTGAGTTCTTTCACAGTTGGGTCATTTCAGTGAGCGGAGTGCGGTGGGGTGGGGCTTCAAGTCCCTCTAATCAACTAATCACACCCCTTGCTTGTTCTGGCCCCTCCCACTCCGCACTTCTACTCCTCCAAAAACGGATACAAACAAAAACTGTAAACTTCTTAGTTTTCATTCTTTTTTTTTTTTTTTATTGGAACCTTTTTTTCTTCAATAACAACAACAACAAAACAGGCCAAATGACATGGTGGTTGTTCGGAAAAATAATGATTGTTTTTCTCTCTGGAGTCGGAGTCTGAAGGAAAGAAAATTAATATCGCGCATTCAGATTTAGGGGCTCACATCTTCCCCAAAACATGGATCATGATAAAAGAACATGGTTTTACTTAAAGCTCTTTTTTTCGTCTGGTAATAGCAAGACAGTCGAAAAATTTGTTGCCAGACGATTATTGTCGGAAAGGGGCCAAACACGATATATTGCCGTTGTTGTTATTAAAACATGATATTTTTTGTTTTATTTTTAGCTTTTCTTTAAGGGTTCATGGTGCTGGAGTTTCACCTTTGACCCATTTCCTCTTTTCCAAATGACAAGGCAGCTGTAGAAACTGTGACCTTTTGACCTTGAACGGAATCACATTTTTACTGTGGGAGATCGTTGATTTGAAGTAGTTATATGTTTACCGGAACTTCTTGGGCATGCAAATACTTATTACTCTCCGAGACAATTCATTAAAGACTTTTGCTTAGGACCAGAAAGACAGCAAGAAAATGTGATACTGCTCTCATCTTATTTTCCAAAGATCCTTAATCTCTCTCTCTTTTTTTTTTTTTTTGCAACACAATCAAGGTCTTAGGAATGAAACGTCAAAGACTTCATTAAAGAGCCAGTGACCTAAAAAAATAGCCTAACATCCTTTTGCAGCGACGACAATGGACTGCTTTAGGTTGTGGGTCTAGCGTTCTTTAAACCAAAAACGAAAAAAAAAAAGATTCCCCTGTGTTTTTCACATCATTTTACAGTTTAAAGGAATGACGCATCATCTAAACCCATCCATTTGATTTAAACAGGTGTTTTAGTATTAAGTTTTTCCAGCATGAACATGTGGTGAATTTGCCAAGTAAGCACTCTAAACTTTCTCTATCCCCAAGGTAGAGCTTCTTGCCTCTCTCCAACCATCACGTCATCTGTCCCCCCCCCCCATGTTTCTAAAGAGGAAAAAAAAAAAAACATTTAAGATTCCTCCCCCATCTTCATTTGTATATATGGCCAAGTTCCTGTTCAAAACAAAAGAACAATTAAAAATGAAAAAAAAAAAAAACAACCCTCATCTTTAGATTGCACCATTGATGGCTGGATTTATATTTTCTAAGAAAAATACAAAGAAACAAACTAAAAAAAAAAAAAAAAAGACTCTTGTCTTCCTGTAGTGTTCACCATGTTCAATATTGCACGAAGAAATAACAAAATGGAGAGGGGAAAAAAAAGGAGTTTCTGCAGAGGTGATTCGGGGTGGGGGGGGGGGCGGGTAGGAGGGTCTGTGTTTGAGTTTGGACACTTTCTCTTCCCGTTGTGTCGATGGGGGAAAAAAAAAAAAAAAGAAAAGAAAAAAAAAAGACATGTAAAGGAGCCGTACAAGCATGGTTATTTATTGTGAAACTGTCATTTCTTTGATTAAAAAAGAAAACGATAAAAAAAAAAGAACAAAGCTGCTCTTACGTGTATTTTCTTTTCTGTTCGTTGTGGTGCTCTGTATACGTTTTATTTACTGTTCATTTTGACGGGCAGAGATACAAGCCTACACACTGTGTCAGCCAATCACAACAGTCCTCTTACCTCTTTTGAGTTCATTTGCTGGCTATCTGGAACGAAGAACAAGCCATTTGTCCAATCACCATGCAGCAAAAAGAAAAAAAAAAAAAAGAATCAGATTTTAAATAATCCACTCGGATATATATTACATGAAGTTGGCATCTACTTCCGGCATTAGGTGTCCATCAAATGCTTCTCTGATCTCGAAAACAGGAAACCGCAAGGTTCAAAGTTCAAGGGATAAACCCCAGACAGGGTTAAACACCACAGATTAAGCCTTCTTAAGAGTCCAGTCAATTCATGTCTAAAAGCCTTTATTTCCTTTGGAAATTAAACAATGAAAGGAAATTAAATACAGCATATTAACGGTGTGTGAAAGATCAGGGTTGGGAAAAATCATCAGCAACATAGTTTGCTCAACAAAAACTTTTTTTTTTTTTTTTTTTTTAAACGACCAAAAAATAACAATGAAAAACATTTTTATCTAAAAGTGAATCACAAAAAAAACCCCCAGCTCTAAGCCTGTACTTAAAATTTTAAGGTTTTAAGGTCCGAGTTCAAAATCCAAGTTACTTAAATATTTCAGCGAGGTTGAAATTTTAAAAAAGAAAAGCTAAAAACACAAACATCCTAAAAAAATGTAACAGATGAACGTGGCTAAAAACGAGCCCTTACCTCTTTTGCCCCCCTCCCCTCCCAGAGAAAGGAGAGAGAAAGGAGAGAGAGAGAGAGAGAGAGAGACAGGAAAAAAAAAAATTAACTCCCGTTAAGCTCCTACCCTCTGTGCAAACTGTTTTAAATTTCTTTCAACCTGTCACGAAGACATGGGTCTTAGACACCTTCCCTCATTATGACTTCTCTGAAGAAAAACAAAAACTAGTATCCAAAATTTGGTCTTAAACCTTCTTAAAAAACAAAAAACAAAACGAAAAAAAAACACAACTACCTGAAAACTCTACCTTTGAATGACTATATAACACAGATGTAGCTCCTAAATCACGTCATTAGCGGGTCATTCCGTCCTAAAGCAGGCGATTTCTAAATACTTTTATTTCATTTGATCAGCAACAACAACAATAACAACAACAACAAAAAAAAAAAATCATCATTTGACATGACAGGAGACCTGTATGACGGCTGTTAATCAGATTTCCGAAGTTTAAGTTTCAAAATATCAAATATCTCAAATGCTATTTTGTACATTGTCGCAGAATGACAAAACCGTAACATTTTCTCTACAGTCCTTAAAACGGATGATGGTCTGGTGAAGTTTAAATCCTCTCTCTCTCTCTCTCTCTGCTGTTGATAAAGGGTTTAAGAAATCATTAAAAACACACATCCACACACGCATATGCTTTAGAGCCCTAAAATTCTTCATACATTTCCCTCTATGTATTCCCACTATGTGTATGTGTATGTACACAGAGGAGAGACAGTCCCCAACCAAGTGAGTGACCACTAAAATGACGAGACTACGGAAAAGGACAGAAAAAACACCAGAAAATCGTTCCAGGAATTTAATAGGCAACCGTAGAGCAGATTAAAACTTTTTTTTTTTTTTTCTCTCCAAATGTTCATAAAAATGGCTCCAGAGACCAAGAAAGCAACAAAGAAAAGAAAAAAAAACAAACAAAAAAAACAAAAATAAAACAATAATTAACAGAAACTGTGTGAAACAGATTTGTGTTTAAGACCTACGTACAACGATGACCTTTCGACTGAGTCTATGGGTCTTAAAATTACTCAATGGGGGGTTGTCACTGGAAAAAATTCAGGGGTGCAAAAGAGGAAGGGGTCATATGACAGTTCAGAGGTGTATGTGTACGTGTGTGTGTGTGTGTGTGTAGATGTATGTGTGTGTCTATGTGTGTGGGTTTACAGTCCATTTTGTGGAACAGAAGAGCTTTTGAGTTGAGGGTACGGGTCTGTATTGCAGACAAATTATCCGGATCTTACAGCGTGGCTTGGTGCCAAGACCTGCGCTTTACCTGAAAAAGACAAAGAGAGAGAGAGAGAGAGAGAGAGACGTCAGCTTACGCAGAGGATGCCATGCTAGCCGAACTAGAATCAGAAAACATGCTAAAATGGTTCCCTTTGCTCCATCTGTGGCTTAGTAAATTCACAGTTTTGTTTTTTTTTTTTTTTTTTAATCTCATGCCAAGACTCACTGCTAGCTGCCCCCCCTCTCCTGCACAGATGGTATCTCCCTGTCTCACTGAGTGTCCTCCTGTTTTTTTGCTGTTGGAATCTCCCTGGCCCTTAAACGGCTGTGTCTCTCCTGCGCCCCGCGTGAGGCCTGGTGTGATTTCAGGGCTGGAGTCCAGCTCCATCTCTGTATCTCCCTGACTGCCAAAAACGAGGGGTAGCCCTCCGCCCATCTCGCTGCACGAGGTGAGCATCCACTCTGTGCCGCTGTCTGACTTGTTGGTCTGTCGCTCTGCTAGTCTGGCCTTTTTCGGAAAGAGCAATCTGCTGGGATGTTAAGACCTGGCTGTGTGAGTTACAAGACTCTCTGAACCCTAACTAACAAAACCAACACTCCTCCTTTAACTGTCAAAAGCTCCTTATTGTACAGGGCTAGCCACCTCTTCTGTTTGAATTCTCATGAAATGAGTATATGCCTTAATCAAACTGGACACCTTTACCTTTGCAGGTCTATCTGTCTCTGTGGCCCCGCCCTCTTTGTGTCGCTTTCCTTCTGCTGTTTTGGTATCTTGTTGCTGATTGGCTCAGCCGATGCCGCGGAGCCGGCCTCCTGGGCGGGCGCCGCCCTCTTCCTGCCGCGCCCGGCCCCGCCTTCTTTCTCCTGGGTGGAGGCCACTGCGCCGGCGTTGGCCAGGTTTTTGGGCGGGCGACCTCGGCGGGGTTTGTTGGGGACGGGCTGTGATGCGGCAGACGGGTCGGGGGTCATGCTGTTTTCAGTACCGTCGCCAGCGACGATGTGCTTCTTATCGCTGGCCTGAGCTCCGTCTGAGTTCAGCTCCTTAAAAAAAAACAAAAAAAGAGACAGACAGAGAGAGAGAGAGAGTGAGCGAGAGAGAGAGAGAAAGAGGTGTAAATTGGTGTGATATGAGCTTGGACTGAAAGGTGTGCGATTTCTCTCCTGTTCGCTACGAGAACTCTCACCTTCTTTCCCTCGTCTTTTTTCGTCGTAATGACCGGGTTCTCCTCGTTCTCCCTCGCTCCTTTCTCTGACTCAGAGCCTGCGTCCCTTCATCACAAAGAGACCAGGAGAACATGTTCATTCACCCTCAGTTTCTTCAACTTTCCGGCATCCGTTTGTCATTGTACTGAACCACGAGCAACATGTACTTCTAGTTGACAAATGATACGTTTACCGATATACTGGACATATTTTAGGTTTACATCGATTCATTTAACAGATACCTTTATCCAAAGTGACTCCCTAGACAGGCAGAATACAAACCAAGCATGTAGCCATTAAGGAGCTGTCTGTAGCATAAGTTCAGTGTCAGACCACATACAAGCGTTGAAGGAAAATGTTGTAAAAAAAAGCGAGAGTGTGAACTACACGTGGGTCAGTCCAGACCCTAATATTGAGTAAATTCAGATGTAGAGGTTGAGATGAATACTGACTTGCTCTTGATGGTTGCCGGAGAACTGGGTTGAGAGTTCGTGCTGGCGTTGCTTCCCGTGTCCGAGACGGTCGTTTTGGTGTACGGCCGACGGGCTGTTACCGTTATCGTCTTGTTCACTGTGCCGAGAACTGGAGTGGGCTTCGTCTGAGGGGAGGACAACAGAAGTTGGATAAGTGTACAGGCGTGTGTGTGTGTGTGTGTGTATGAGTGTGGGAGAGAGCTGAGTGAACGGTGAGGTGTGGGTGTGTAATGTACAGAGCCTGTAAAACTCACTGGAATTTTCCCAGTCTGCAGTACTGTTCTGGCTTCTGCAGACAAGTAATCTTTGTCGTTGATGAAGTCCTATTCCACAGACATGAGAGAGAGGGAGAGAGAGAGAGAGCGAGAGACAAGTTTAAACAAGCTGTTTGGATGAATAATTTACCCCCTTTCTTTGATGTTCTCAAGCTATGCTTTATTCATAGCCAATCCTGCCATGTTCAAAAAACATTCACAGGATATACAGACACAGAATAGTTGAAAGGCTGAATTTCATGATTTGTATCCTGGTTGAATGTCCTGTGGGTGGAGCTGTGGTGAGTGGGCGGTACCTTGTCGGGCGGAGTGAAGAACTTGGTGGGCAGGACAGGATCTTTAGGACATTCCAGGTGACAGGAAGTGCTCTTATTCGCGATTACGAACAATGCCACATCACAGACGATGTACAGCTTCTGTAAACAAACAAACAAACAAACCCTACGTCACAACAGTCCGGAGTTTTACGGTAAACAGTGTCAAGCCACATCATCATTATCAACATACTGTATCTGTATTCATTAACACCGTATCAGTAAGCTTTACATGTTTACAAACAGAACATTTGAAAGACGTCACAGGAACATTTGAGTGAGAATACGAGAGTGAGTGAGTAGACAGAGGTCAGAGGTGACCGACCTCGTTGGCCTTCGGGTCGTCAGGCGCCTGTGCGTCTTTTGTCTGTTTGATGTTTTCCACCATTTTCCTCAGGAACGCGTGACTGTTATTCTCATTTTTCACCATCAGCACCTCCAGCATAAACCACAAACATCTGACAGAGAGAGAGAGAGAGAGAGAGAGAGAGAGAGAGAGAAATGGGGGGGGGGGGTAAGTTTTATGGACCCTTTACTGTCCTCCTACAGGTCGTCTTCCACTCAGAGAGAACACAGCTGATACATGTAACCCAGTATAAAGGAAAAGCACTTTCTTAAGACTACACACACACACACACACAGACTCACACAACATTAACTACAGACAGTCAGAGAGGGGAGTATAGGGTTAATACACACAGATGTATTGTTTTCGTTTTGTGTTTTTTCTCTCTCTCTCTCTCTCTCTGATGCAACATTGTGAGCTATCAGTTATTCGTGGTTTGGGAGTCAGTTTGTGGTCAAACTGTAGGACTTGTCTCAGACACATGTTTGTGGTTCGAGGTGGAAAATGTATAAATGTTTCTGTGTGTTTTCCCCCAACAGTTGCTGTGTCTGTGTGTGTGTGTAAGTATCAAAGTAAATGTGTGTATGTGTATATATATATATATATATATATATATATATATATGTGTGTGTGTGTGTAAGCGTGTGTATGAACTCACTCTTTAATGTCTCTGAGCTGCTCAAAATCCTGTGGTTTGGTGAAGTCAGGATCATGCGCTAGCAAGTGGATCATATAGGGGACCACGTACTCAGGTAGGAGAGACAACAGCTTCTCTGTACCAGAAAACAAGAGAGAGAGAGAGAAACATTCAATTTTCCATTTATTGACTGTGACCATACAGACCTATGAGTCTGTCTGAGGTGAGTGACGAGGGAGTCGGTTGGTTTAGGATGTGAGAGAGAGAGAGAGAGAGACAGAGAGAGAGAGAGAGAGAGAGAGAGGATAAAAGAGGTGGGACTGGGGTGATGGTGGGGGTTTTTTTTCGGGCGGCACTGACCGTGGTGCATGGGGTTCTGTTTGATGTATTCTCGGCGGACGCTGATGTTTTTGAGCAGACACTGGCGCGCATGTGCCCGTCTCTCTTTGACCGGGTCTTTGGCACACAGAGCGAACACGGCCAGGTACTCCAACGGCAACAAGAGCTTGACCAGGGCCATGTGCAGCTTCTGAGCAAAGATCTGCCGCACCTGGTAACACTCGTCCTATGCCAGGAAACACACAGAGAGAGAGAGTGAGTGTAAAAGGCTGCAGAGCTGGTTGGATACGGGCATGAGAATGTTACTGATGTGTGTGTGTTTCGTTGATGACCAGTGAGTGTGTGCGTGTGTCCGTGTTCAGTGGGCTGCAGAGCTAAGTGGGCATGGGCATAAGAACCATCCTGCTGTGCGCGTGTTCAGTGTGTGTGTGTCCTGTCGGCTGCAGGGCTGAGTGGTCAGGGACGTAAGACTTGCTCTTGCCGTGCGTGTGTGCGCGTGTGTGTGTGTCCAGTCGGCTGCAGGGCTGAGTGGTCAGGGACGTAAGAATTGCTCTTGCCGTGCGTGTGTTTTCAGTGTGTGTTTGAGACTCACGTTGATGACCAGTCCACAGAGCTGAAACTGCTCTGGCGTGATGATGTCATGGTAACAGGGCTCCTGTGCCAGCTTCATGATGGCACTGCCTGCTGCCAGCCTCAGCCGAGACATGTCCGACTTACTGCAAACACACGGTCAAACACACGGTCACGTCTACAGAGTTGAAAACCAAACAGAATCCGGAGTACACAAGACACCAAAATAAGAGAGAGATGCAGTACCAAAACCCATTTCCCAATAAAAATCACAGTGACTTGTGTGTGTGTGTGTGCATGTATGTGTGTTATATGGTTCGAATACAACATAATTTAACCTTATTATTCAAGGCCAGATCAGTAACATGTCCTAGTTAAATTATTAATCAAACTACTGAGTTACCTTGTCTGACTCGTAGACTTAAGAGTTTAGCTCAATGCCTTGTGAATGACACCAGTATAAGTTAGAAACTGGTCTCAACCCTGAACTGGGAGAGCGGCCCAGACGTTTTTAAGATGCAGTAAAACCAATGGGGGAAGCGGTGAGGTTCTGGTCTACAGCTGTACCTGATTTTCTTCTGCTCTGTGAGGTCTCCCTCGCTGACCAGCATGGCAGAGAGCAGTCTCAGAGTGGAGTTGGCTGATTTCGACTGATTATTTTTCATTCCCAGCAACCAACGCACCAGCAGCTTTATTGCCTGCACCTGCAACACACACACACACACACACACAAAGATATTCATCAACAGAAGTTCTTCTCGCTCAAACAAACCTCACACCCACTCTTAAGCTGCAGTCTAATTTCAACTAACATTTTGAAATGTTACTTTTTTTTTTTTTTTTTGGACCGTCTTACAAAAAAAAAACCAAACAACTTTTTTTTTTTTTCCCTTTCCGCTTCCGTTCTCCAGCTGAAAAAAAATGTCATTCCGCTGTTCTCGTACCTTTGCCAAGACCTCGGGTGACACCTCGTCATCCGCCGTCCATAACCGCCCGTTCTTGTTTCCCACCGTCTGAGAGACACGAGATTCAGATTCAGTTTCACAGCTTTATAAAACCGATGCGCTTGTGAAGAATACCTTGAGGAAACGGAGGGATTAGGCATCCCTCGTTCTTTGCTTTCTTACTCTGTCGTTCATGAGCAGGTCCTTGACGATGAAGTTGGCGACGATGGATTTCATGGGCGAGGCGAACTGGTCTGGTGCCAGCATGGATATATGACCCAGTGAAACCAGTGGAGTTATCAACTGCTCTGGGACATCCGCATTAAGACTGCGGGACAACGGCTAGACAGAGAGAGAGAGAGAGAGAGAGAAAGAGGGAGAGAGAGAGGGGGAGAGAGAGAGACTGAGTATGTCAAAGAACAAACACTTGGGGGCACTAGTGCAGTAAAAAAACAAACAAAAAAACCCACGTTTGGCGTAAACCGTTCAAAAATCATTTCTCGGATTTCATCAAAGCACACTAAAAAAAGCCCAAAGTTAACGGGAACATCTAAGGAAAAAAAAGACCCGAGAGCAAATATAGTATACCTCGAATATTTGGGCGAGCTGCACCTCTCTGTTGTGGAAGATGGCATGAATACAGTGCACTGCCTGCTTGGCCTGGTGTGGGGTTCCCCTCTTGGCTTTCTGGTGCAGGATGGGAATCAGGGTCCTGCAAAGAGAGAGAGAGAGAGAGAAAGGAGAAAAATGGGAGAAACATAACTGCATCTGTCTGTGTGTGCATGTGTGTGTGTGCGAAAATGAGTGTGTGTCTGTGCTATGGAAATAAGAAACCATGTTCAACATCTGGACTGTGTGTGTGTGTGTGTGTGTGTGTGTGTGTGAGAGTGTGAGTCTGTGTCATGGAAATAAGAGTCCACGTTCAACATCTGGACTGTGTGTGTGTGTGTGTGTGTGTGTGTGTGTGTGAGAGAGAGAGTGTGAGAAAATGAGTGCGTGTCTGTGCCATGGAAATAAAGAGTCCACGTTCAACATCTGGACCGTGTGCGTGTGAGCCAGTTCACGTACGATCGTATCTGCTGGAGCTCGGTCTCGATTTTCTGTCCGGTGTTTCTGAAGATCTGGATGGCTGCCTCCGCTACTTTATCATCCTCCATCTTCAGACACTGCAGCAGGGACTCGTAGGTCTCCGCAGAGTGGAACGCCGTGGGGTGGGTAAAAGACAAAACCTGAGAGAGAAAGAAAGAAAGAAAGAAAGAAAGAAAGAAAGAAGGTTTCAGTAAAAAAAAAATCCTTTCAACAAACAAACACTAACCGTGTTGACGTTGTTGACTTTTTCCGTACCTGCCGACTTATGAGTGTAAAAGATAGTCTATAAAAGATAATCATGTGGTGTGTAATGTTACTTAGGGTTCCTACTCTAATCGTACAGCTAAAGGAATCGCAAACAGAAGTAAAGAGGTATAAAACTGAGCATGTTGGAGCTTGTCATGGCATTTGATATTACCTACGAGTGTGGGAAATAAACTTTATTAGAGTGAGAAAATATGAAAACACTGAGATAATCATCAGTAACTGTCTGAATGTGTCTGGTGTGGTGTGAATGCAGAGGCTTGACTGAACATACTGTGTGTGTGCGTGTGTGTGTGTGTTTTTGCGTGTTGGAGTTTATTTTACCTTGAGCAGTTCCAGTCCTGAGCGTATAGCTGTATCTGGAGTTACACCTTCATCTTCATCGTCGGCCGTTCCCTCGATGGATTTGTTCAGCAGTTTCACCAGAGCGCTACACACACACACACACACACACATACAGTTAATACACAGGTCTGAAAGGGTTACATTAAGTGTGGAAGGTGCTGCAGTTACACCGAGTCAACACTAGGTGTCTCACTCAGGAAAAACAGTTCTACTTGATGGTCAACTGGCTGTTACACAACCCGTTCCATACACATACTCAATCACGCTGCATGTGAGTGCTTCCACCTCTCCCTCATTCTCTCTTTCTTTATCTTACCCCTCGTTCTCTCTTTATCTCTCTCTCTTGCTCTCTTCCTGCAGCAGCAACATATATACGTGTGCACACAAAACACGACATACGAACCAGATTCTCTCATGTTTATCAATAAAACTGTAATAGAAATTACTCTTTTGTTTTTTTTTCCCCCATCCCCGACACCGTTTTCAAACTCATGACATCATTTTTCCCTCTCTTTCTGTGTGAATATCGTGCGGGCTGAGGGCAGATCTTTGTTCTTATGCGTGTGGGAATTTTGAGTTGAGTTCTCTGCTTCGGTACCTTATGGCCTCAGAGTCAATGTGAACAGGAGCTATTCTCTCCAGCAGGAACTTCACCATCTCCAGGAACGGGTTCGTGGGTTGTTTGGGGAAGGTCAGCTTCCTCGTAATCTCCCTCTGAAACCGAACAGAGACGCTGGTCAACGCTTGGAACGGGTTTGAGCCCTTCGCTCGAAGGTTTTGATTCGTCAAGCGGAGTTATGTTAAAGAGCTCTGATTGGTCGGCGAGTAAAAAGGCAGATCCCCGATTGGTCGGTTCGTGTTCTCAAACTCACCACGCACAGCTCGGCCTGTTTGCAGGAACAGGTGGGACTGATGAGCTGCTCCAGCTGCAAGCGGAGTTTCTCATCCTCTCCCAGTACCTGGTTAAATTTCTTCATGAAGTCCTGAGCCTTCCCTGCATCCGGAAGATTCTCTGGGGAAGGGACGGGGCGGGTAAAGAGGGAACATTACACAGGCATGACGTGTGTCTATGTACGGTAAAGTATGTCATTACAGAATTTAATGGTGCCGCTACAAACATACTCTGTTTCTCTTGGTTTACATAGTATGATGTGATCACATACTTGAAGTGTGTGTGTGTGTGTGATTGTGTCTGAATGGATTAAAGTCAGTGTGCGTGTGTGTGTGTGTGTGTGTTCGTCTTGACTTACTGGCGATGGCCATCAGCTTCCCAAACATGGCTGTGCTGTTTGCTTCAGACTGCAGAGAAACAACAAAATCATCAAAACAAATGTACAATGAAGGCGGCTACAACTGCAGACAGAGACGCTGTTTGATTCTTGATTTTAAACAGCAGTCCTAAGATACATCTGTATGTGTGTGTGTGTGTGTGTCTCACCGTCGGCTGTTTGTGCAGATCCAGCAGTTCTCTCACCAACCCCCTCAGCATGTTTTGACACTTCCACATTTCATTCAGAGCCCTGAGAAAGAGAGAGAGAACGAGTGAGAGAAAGAGTTAGTTTCCACTGCACTTACACAGGTGCAGTAACGAATCCCTCTTTGATGACACATTTTGTGTGTGTGTGTGTGAGACTCACTTTACTGCATTGGTGTCAAGGCAGGCGTAAAGGTAATAGAGACACTTCATCTTCTCCTCCGTCTCCAAACTGTGTGGGACCATGTACTGCGCAAAGATCTTCTCAACCAGCAGCCTGACACGCAAAACACACAGACACGCACGCTCACGTTTTCATTTTGCTTCTCTCTCTGTGGCGAGCCATGAACGTGAGCTCTGTTCTCTTTTTGAAATGACCCCAGGGGTGCATCAAAGGTCCGTCTTAGGGCCATTCATATTCTAAATTTACACGAAACCAGTACTTTACAATCAAAATGTTCCCATTGTCTTACTACAACCCTCAGTGATCACTATTAGAGCAATTCTCTCACATTTTATTGTGTGTGTGTGTGTGTGGGTGAGAGACAGTGTCATACTTGTCATCGATGCTGTTCTGATAGTAAATGTGCAGTAGTTTGTCTTTGATCCAGCTGATTTTCTGGGCGGACTCTTTCCCGGCCTCGTGGTGTAGACAGTATTTCTTATAGAGCTGGGCAAGGCCCATCATCGCCTCTTTACGAACACGCCACTGTTCACAGAGAGAGAGAGAAAAACAACAGATTTTTTTTTGTGAATTCTCCACACATAAACCATACTGGACTATTGAAAGTGCCAAAGATAATGTGGTACATTGCTACTGGTGGTACCGGCTGAAGTTGTTTTTAAATTTACCCTCTTGTCCAGCGTTCTCTCCCTGACGAAGCCCAGGAGCTGGTCGTTAACCAGGTTCAGGTCCTTCTTCCCGGCGTTGATGATGGTGACGATGACATCGTGCCGGATGGCCTCCTCAGGGTCATGTGACCGAACCTTCAGGAACTCTGATGATGTCACAGACAGACATAGGTTTACTGAACCTCTAACTCTATGAGCTTGATTAAACCAACCGCATACATGGATATAAATAAACAACGATGACAATAAGTCGTAATGTCAAAGAACTCCAGAAATGAAGTGTGGTTATTCATTTACACACACACCTGTCAGGTCCTTGGCCAGGTCCGGGTGGTTCATTAGACAGTGGCTGGCAAACTTCACACACTCCAGTCGAACAGGGACGTGAATGTCATTAAACCTATCGAATAAATCCAAAATAAATACGTGATCAGTTCTCCAATAGATACACTGATTAATCCTGTCGACAAAGCCAACTAAATCCCAATCACTTTATCACATCATAAATCAACATTTAGAGGACAACTAATAAAAAAGATATACATGATTTTTGAACAGCTCCATTTTATCTATCCCACAATCCCTTCATAAATTGGCTTGGAGGTTCTCACCTTCCCAGAAAACATTGCCAGAGAGGGCGGTTCTGAGTGGCGAGTTCAGAGTCTTTCGCGCCGAAGAGTTTGGCCAGCAGCTTGACTACTGCCAGTCGCTCTTCACCGTCATTACTCTACACAAACAAACAAACAAACAAACAAGTCAACAATATGTTCATAATCAGCCACACAAACAAATCAACAGCATGTTCATATTCAGTCACCCAAACAAATCAACAAGACATTAATCTGCAGGAGATGCTGAACATCTAATGTTACCACATCCAGTGATCTGGGGCAGTTCCACCCTTATGATTCTGGTCTCATATTTCATAAGGTCTCTGTGTGCAACTGGGAGTGAGGGCATTGTTGAGTGTCTATATGTATTGCAAATGATGCTCTGTGCATGTGTGTGTGTGTGTGTGTGTGTGTGTAGGCATGAGTGTGTTTGAAAGCACTATCTTGAGTTTAAACCACGGCATGACTGAGACGAGTATCAGCAGGGTGTGTAAGTGTGAGTGAATGCTGTGTGTGTATATGATGTGTGGGTGTATATGATTGTGTGTGTGTGTGTGTGTGTGTGTGGGTGTAAAGGCAGTGCCTTGAGTTGAAACTCTAGCTGTGGCACGACTGAGATGAGTATCAGCAGGGCGTGTAAGTGCGAGTGAATGCTGTGTGTGTGTGTGTGTGTGTGTAAAGGCAGTACCTTGAGTTTAAACTCCAGCTGTGGCATGACGGAGACAAGGAGCAGCGGGTCGATAGCGAACAGTTCCTGAATCAGATCAAACACGTGCTCTGATAGGTCGCTCACCGATGACTTTCCCATCACCAGAACCTGATTAAAGAACTACCCAGAGAGAGAGGAGAGCATGAGAAACAGGACCAAAACTACACTATAAAAATCCGACCGCCTTCACAGAAGCTGTACTTACATTAGCAATGCATGTTTCGATGGTCTGGACAGTTCTCTTCAGCAGAGTCTTGGCCAGGTCATATGCCTGTTTATTAAGGTTCTACAACAGAACAGAGGAAGAATTGAGGCATGTGATTGGCTGTGAGGGGTTGCTGATTTAAGTGGTTAATTATTTGACTGGTCATCTTGCATGCAGAAAGGAGACAGATGATGGCATTTGGTGATTTTACTGTTTTTTTTTGTTTTTTTTTACAGTGGTAGGGTAAAAGATTTATGGTGTTGTGTATTACAGCACTGAGCTATGGGATTGGTTACCTTGTGTGCAGGGATGAGGTTGATGAGGATAGTGTCCAATAGCTCCTGAGTAACTCCATCTCCCTCCATTATAATGGAGCTCATCAAATCCAGCATATGCATCTGCACCTTCTTATTATGGCTGTTACTGAAACATAAAAACCAGATCCGCACTGCTTACAGAACAGAACACCACAAACACCTTCAAACCATTTAAAACCAGAGCTAACCCCTGAGCCACCAAAAGACTATTACGGTTTCACGGTACTGCACACTACTACAAGAGAGGTACTGGAGAAAAGAAGAAGGAGAAAAGATTTAAGAGTAAGGACAACAGAAAACTGACTTGATGACAGAAATGGGACGATGACAGAGTAGGGATAAACTGATCAGAGATGAACAGAGAAAAGAATCAAACAAAAAACTTAACTCAGTGAGAGAAACATGAGGACACAAAAAAAGTAAGAAAAACAAAGAAAGAGTGCAGAAGCATTAAAGAACAAGTAGCACACATACATGCGTACATATACATACATATATACACACACACACACACACACACACACACACACGTGTGTGTGTGTGCTACTTGTTCTTTAATGTAATATATACATGTTTAATATATACATACATACATACATGTTTCTATGCAGGTTTGTATGTATGTAGGTGAGTATATTAGGCCTGTCAAACGATTAAAAAATTTAATCGAATTAATAACGTGATCTGTGATTAATTAATCTAAATTAATCGCATATCAATATTTGCCATTAGAAGCATTTAAAAATATTTAAATTCAAATGGATTTTGGTAGATGACTGCATTAATGATAACAGACATTATAAACTTTAAAAGGTCAAAGTCTCTTTTATTTCCCGTACATTCAGAATAAGCTGCTGGATTTTGGACACAACTGTATTTCTCGATGGCGGCTTACAAACGGTGTGAGAGGACGCGATCTGTAGAGCCTCTGTTAACCCCCTGTCCTCTACCACTGAAATTGGCCTGCAGTCCACCGCAATCCATTTAGCTATTGAGTTGGTTCGTCTGTCACAGGTAGACTTACTCAGAGCGCCTGTTCGAGAGTGGCTTGATGGGACTGGCCGCTCGCGGTAGCACCGGAGGCTAAACTAGGTCTCACCTCCAAGCTCGCTGCTAAGTGCTTTGCATTGAGGCGATATCTCGGGCTTGAACTACTCTGATGGTACGAAAATTCCTTACTGCAGAAATTGCACAGAACGGTGCTCCTATCAACAGTTCCATCTGGGCGTTTTTTTTTTTTGTTTTTTTTTAAACGTAAATGTTCCATTCCCTGGGCCAAGCAACGTTTTGTCATCTGCTTCCGTCATGTTTACAAAGCTACCATGGACGGTTGTATTTATGTTCAAACTGTGCTGTGTGGGGTGACGTATGGGGTCAAGGGACATCACAGAGTTCAATTAATCTGCATTGATTTTTTTGACGCGTTATTTTTTGCTGTAATTAATTAATCAAAATTAACGCGTTATTTCAACAACCCTAACACATACATATATATATATATGAGAGAGAGAGAGAGTAGGAGAAGAGAGGAGAGGAAAACTCACTTAATCACAGAGAACAGTGTTTTAAACAGCTGGATGAAGATCTCATTGCAGTCTTCCAGCTCAAAGCAAATGTTATAGGACTTCACCCAGGCCAAGTTCTGCAAAGGTCAAAGATCAAATGTCAAAAAAAAAAAAAAAAAACCCAAATGACACCACTTTTCAATGTCTAACGCTCCATTTTACATGCTGTAAACTTTGACCCCTGACCTCCAGCAGGTAGAAGTATCTGTTGAACTGCGGGCTCTTGGTGTCCTCCAAACCCTTCAGTTGTCGGGTTATAAACAGAAAAATATCCTGCAGAGAGGAAAAAAAACCAATATTCTTAAGTTGAATCGGAATAACGCTGTAGTGAAAACATGGCTGTATTGCAGTGTGTGATTAGTCAGAGCTGTACACGGACAGTTAGCTCAGTGAAAGTGTATTGGCATGTGTATTATTCATTTTTGTGAGTATTGTCTCCTTGGCTGCGTTACCTTCACTTTGTTATGCTTAGCATGTGGAAGCGAATGCCTTGACTTTTGTTATGTGCGAGTGTGTGTATTTACCTTGAGCTTTTCACAAGAGATGTGGAGAGCCTCAGGAGCGTGTGTGTGTGTGTGTGTGTGTGTGGCGTGTGTGTGTTACCTTGAGCTTGCCGTCGGAGGTGTGGGGTGCCTCGGGACTGTGTGAGAGTGTGTGTGTGTGTGTTACCTTGAGTTTGTCAAGTGAGGGTCAAAGGGCCTCAGGAGCGCGAGCGCATGTGTGTGTGTGTGTGTGTGTGTGTCTGTATATGTGTGTGTGTGTGTGTGTGTGTGTTACCTTGAGTTTGTCGTGGGAGGTGTAGGGTGCCTCGGGGGCGTAGATGCGGAAGATGTCGGCCAGGCAGCAGGCCACCAGCAGGCGGACGTCTTTATTGGGGTTTCTGAGGAAGAACTCAGAGGCCAGGTGCAAAGCCAGAGCCAAATACTGCTGCTTCTCCTCCTCAGAGTCCTGATCCATATCCATATAGGTCTTCACAACCATCTGACACACACACACACACAGGGAAAACAGATATTCAACTCTGCCCTTCATCAGGCTATTTCTTAAGCACAAGACATTTCTTCCTCCTTGTACTGGGCAGTGGGTGTATGTATATATGCATGTGTGTGTGTGTATTTCCGTTGGCCGGTAATTATCGGTTTTGCCGGGTAAAACTTCTTAAATAAAACGATAAATAGAAAACTTGCCGGTCAAAATGTCCAGTAATAATGCTCATACAAAATGCTGCAAAGACACATCGTACACGTTTGATTTCAAGTCGGCAGCATGGGACGATTCCAAGGGCCCAGCACTTTTACACTGGACCCAAAATTTCTAGCAGCGCCCCAGCACTCACACACACACATACATACATATACACATACATACTCACACACACACATATATTAATATATATGAGAGAGAGAGAGAGAGACAGAGAGCGAGCTCTCAAGCTTCAAAGAGATGTTAAAATCTGCTTTTCTTCATGAGCTGTTTGTTTAGCCCTAGACGTGACTGTCTTTTCACCTGCAGTGGCTGATAGTGACATTTCACTGAAAAGTTCCCATGCCATTTCCACATTATCTAACACCTTCACCGCCAGAGTACGAGAATCACAGTGTAGTAGGACAGACAGAAAATGTGTAATAACGATGTAATTCTGTAGGCATTATAATACAGACAGCTCCCCTGCTATGGCATGGCTGGTTTCCTGAATTCCTATTGTGGTTTGTGATTGTGCCAATGACACCATCACAAAAGGTACACACAGGAACATTCTCCCACGTTGCTCTGCGTGTGGTAATAACACTATCTTGGAGGATCCGGCTTACGCAGCGTTGAGATCTAATTATGGGAATACACTTATTTCAGCAAGAGGTAGAACCGGACGTACCGCATGTTCTTTTCTTAACAGTCACGTTATTTCCTTACCATCACATTTCATTCTGTAGGACACTTTTATGCTTGGGGCCTGGACGCTCATGTAGTGAATCGTGACAGTTACAGTCTCTGGCCAGGCCTTGAGCTGCCAAAATCAAACAAACAAACAAGAACTCCCCCCCCCCCCCCCCCCCAAAAAAAAACCCACACACTGAAATCCTTGGGGCACTAGGACCCAGGAGAACTGTGACTTCCACTCTGTGTGTGTGTGTGAGTGTGTGTGTGTGTGCTGCCAAGAGGCTGCTCAGACAGGCAGAGTGTTAGTAGAGTGGGGGAAGGGCAAACTGTTCTCCCTGCTGCAGAGTGAGCGAGAGACAGGGAAAGAGAGAGAGCGTGAGAGAGGGAGAGGGAGAGAGAGAGAGAGAGAGCGAGAGCAAGAAAGAGAGAGCACAAGAGAGAGGCACATAGCAAGAACTCTTCAGTGGCACAGTTCTACAACTGGAACTCTCCCTCCCTCCCTCTCTTTCATTCATTCACTCCACTCTCATCTCTGCTACACCAGTATGGTCTATAGTAGCATACCAGTTTGTTCTCTTTTTTTTTTTTCCCCCTCCCCTTCCGCTCTCCATTCATTTATTCATTTCATCACTTCTCCTTTGCACCTCCAGAATTCAGCAGCCTCTCTCTTACCACCCCCTCCTTTTGAGGAGTTCAACTAAACACGCATTCGACATTAACCAGCATCACAGGCCCATTCAAATACTGTTGCATAGTTATGAAAAGACGACAAAACTGACTTTATTTCTCAGAATTCGACTTACTGAGTTTGACTGGCGCCGTAGGATAAAGGCAATAACATCAGAAACCTATGGTGTGTCTGAGGGGCACCACAGCACGTTTAAGAACCCTGAGGGAGAACATAATCTGAGTGGTTTAATTTCACCGTCTGCTGTAACACAGCCTCCGGCAGAGAGCCAATCAGAGGGCCAATTTCACTCTGGACAGCCAGTCAGGTGCTGCTTTCACATGCTTCTCTGTCTGGCCGTGGAAGGACCCAGACGTGTCAAACAAGTTATACTTATACTGTTATACTGACGTGCTATTAATATTTCATGGGTTTTCGGGAGTGGGAGGTAGCCGGTGGAGGCTGGAATGCTTTAGTACTTTCTGAAGCTTCTTGCCTGTCTGATCGATGATTTGTAAATCAATCCGGGGCCGTCGCCTTTACACAAGACGGTAAATCTTTCCCGCAATTCGGTTAAAAGCGGAAAAGCGATAGCGATGGTGATCGCCAACCTCCAGCTTGCCTCGTTTGGCTTCAGGCTCTTTATGGCCGCATTACAACGCCAGAGGTACCGGGTGGTTCCGCTGAATGATCTGATGGAATGCTGAAAGAGCAGGCTCGACAAAAAAAACAAAAGAACTTTTTTTTTTTACTGTAACAGGGGTGGAAAAGCTGTAATTGCCCAAATAGGGTTCTCCAAGTCTGTTTGGATTTTGGCTTTCCCCGCACCACAGCTATAGCAACAACAATGCCAGCGTTCTATTTCGGCCATCGCATCTCTGGGAAAAAAAAAAAAACCCAGGAAGAGGGGGGAGGGGGGGCAGAAGTTAGTTGGTTAGTTTACGCGATCTGGAAACGCCAAATACATACAATGCGCGACGGACACAAACAAGCGGTATAACACAGGGTTTCAGCCTTATCAGAGGACAACCCTCCAAAGAAGAGTGTCACTAATAGTCAACACAGACCCACACACACACACACACACACACTCACTCACCTACACACATACACCCACACACACACACACACAGACAGACCCATTCACCTACACACACACACACACACACAGGCTGCTCCAGGGGTATGAAAACAAGGAGGAGTGACTTTGTGCTGCCCTTTATAACTGGAGGCAAACAGATACAAACAGATGAGTTAAAAATAAACAACTTTTACTCAGACTAAGGCAAGAAAGACTTTGCTCTCACACAGCTGATCTGCATCAGGACAACAGACACCGACTGAGTGTAAACAAGCGCCCCCCCCCCCCCCCCCCCCCCCCCAAACTGAGCTGCAGATCCTGCTACATAAACACCCCATGGTTTTTTTTTTCTGTTTTTGTTCTTTTGGTAATGAAGTTCTGATGTAATCAAAAGTCTTTGTGGATGAGTGGAGACTTTCAAAACAAAACACGCGTGTGGTTTATATAAGATGACATCGACACGCGTGCAAAAAGCAAAATAAACAAGCAAAAAACACAAACTGTGGCACGTAGGTTTAACTGATGCTGTTGTGGTCACGTGTCAGTTAACTGAACGAAATTCTCTGACAAATACATACACAAAGCACCACGCATCTCTAATATCAACTGCAACAGTAAACTTCAGCAGGGACAGTAGGAGGCAGTTGCTATGGGCAGAGCACATGATGTCAGTGGAACAAATGTAACGGCCACAATAACATATAGTAAAGTTGTTGTAACTCAAATCTGCCTGTGTGAATTTCCCATTCATTATACCTCTATTCCTCACCCGAGTATCTGCAACTGTTAGAGTGCCAAATCAAAACAAACAGCCTCCAGGACAAGTAACCGCATTTGAACTTGGACCACAAGTGCTAACGTCGCATCAGTCACTTTCAGAGGTTTGGAAGAGTGAAAGAATACCAGAACATAACAGGAAGTATTGGTGAAGGCCACATGTTATAAAGCATGCCTCTACTGAGTAATCTTTACTGAGTGGGGGAATCAAACACCACACAACCTACATTCACTTCTGCAATGACTATGCCCTCCCTGCGACGAGGAAACATTCTGACATACAGCTGGCCCGTTCAAACGATGGTCTTTTCAATACTTAGATAAGGCATCACTGATCTACTAATGCCACTGACGCACCTAATAACGTGACACGAAGAGTATGCAAATAAGCGTGTCAAATAAATGTTTTTCAAATGTGCAAATGCACTAAGTTGTTCTTATGAGCTTGGTCGTGTCTCGCAATCCTTTATGCAAAGAAAAGAACTCCCTGTCACTCGAAATAGTTAACTTATAACAACGTTAATAATAAAATCTTGTGCAAATCCATTAAACTCAAGACTACTGTTTTTGCTGTGGAATCAATGGTGAGTCGTGCGAAACAATATTATCTGAAATTTTTAACGTTAGAAAGTTTGAGTTCTTACCTTTAACCGTTTGACAACTTCATCATTGGAAATTTTGTCCGTGATTTCTTTCACACCGGGCGGATAGGTAATTTTGCCATCCGACGCCGGCTTTTGCTGTTGCGGGAACTCCATGCTGTTCAAGCCACACAGTCCTCTACTGGCCTCTATGGGTTACAAAACAAAAGTTCAACGGACGGAATCTACCGCACTTTTCCAAAATCTCATTTTAAGGCCAAATAAACAACCGTAAACATAACATCAACCCACGAAACGATGCGATAAAAATTCTCTCAGAGCTCGCCTTTACTTGAATCGCTGTGAATGAAGTTAGCGAAATTTCCAAAATAAAAACACCACCGTGGAGCTAGCTAGCTAACTAGCCGAGAAGCTAATAAGATATCCGCTCAGGAACCGCACACTGTTTCATTTAGACATTTTTGTTCACATTTCATAGTGGACTTTCACAAACCCATTGAACAAATCACGAAAATACATCAGAAAATATCAAACAGAATTCCATTACTAATGCATATTATCAGACATAAACAGAATTTAAGGTAATCTCGAGTGGGAAATAGCCTACTTAGCTAGCGTAACCCATTGCAGCTAATGTATGGCCTAGCCATCACCGCTAGGCCTCAAACTATTAAAAAGATCCATACAACACTGACACTGCAAAGCGCCAGATATTCAACAATTCATCTCTCCTATTCACGAAAACCGATCCTGTGCAAACACAACATTTCATACAACCATATTTAACAACAATATAAACTTTACACTTAAGAAAATAATTATTATTTACTTGTAAGTTTCCTTTAACTTCAGCTCTGCAGGCAACATCGTTTCTAGTGTGTAAAGCAGTAATGTTCCTAACCCTCCCTCACACGAACTTGCCCACAAGGGTTTTGAACATCCCAATGAATGCGAGATAGCTCTCTACTGAATAAACTGTGCACAGAAAAACAACGTAAGCTACACATATCCTACAACACTTCGATTAAAATATCTTTCAGATAATTACCTCACGAACAAGTTGTTTTAATTCATGGGTCAGGTTCAGATTGGGTGTTTTAGTTTCGGCACAAAGCTCCTTCTCTTTTACACAGTGCTGTCTCAATGTCCTCTCTAGGAAAATGGATACCTAGCGCCCCCCTCGGTCTGAACATGGAACGACAACACAGGACCAGCGAAGCGAAGGGCGGGAGACGGTTGGGGACACCGGAGATTTTTGTGTAGGAAGGTGCATTACCGTAAATGATCAAATATCGGCCCAATGTTTTAATGCCAATATTTTGATCATGTGCACGTCTTAAAATATGATAAACTGAGAATAAATGAGAGATTGAACGAATTAAAGGCAAACATTGGTGTTTTTTGAAGTGCTTAACTGAACCGGTTATTTGGACAAACGTAAGACAAAATATACTATGGAATCAATATGCAAACGTCTCTGGCCAAAGTAACTTTTTCTTAGTTCTTCGTTATATATTTTTAAACTTGTCTGAATGCACCAGAGCAAAATTAACAAGACTGGCCTGTGAAAGAATATTTATTTTACCACCGAATTTTTTCCGCGCTCTCTAAATTTCCAGTCAACCTGACAGAAGCGCTGTAATTCCATTTCTACCCAGTTGGAACGCTATTACAGTATCAATGTTGCTCGTCTGTAAAAAGCTGCCTGCTTGTTTTTCTGGTTTGGGGTCGTGTGGCCTCCTCCACTAAAACCTGTCAACAGTGGAGCCACCGTGGGCGCCGTAGGAACGGACTGGGAAAGTCAGAATGCCGAGGAAAAAGAAGAACGGACAGAGTCCGGCCCGAGTTTCGGGGCAGCCTAGTGAGTTCGGGAGCGGCTCTGACGGTCGTGCGTATGGGACAGAGGTAGAGTCAAGAGGAGACTTGAGGAGGCTCAATAACTTTGGATCCTCTCAGTCCACTGCTGCGAGTTTTCAAGGCAAAGAAGAAATAGTGAAGAGCATGCAAGAAATGTTCTCACACTTGGATCCCGATGTCATATACATAGTACTATCTGAGGCGGATTTCAAAGGTAGGACTTCGCCGCTTGTCGTATATGGGAATGCCAGTATGATGTTAGCTCAATTAGCATGCGTTGCTAGCAAACTTTCTCACTTCTACTTTCTAACACTTTTGGTTAAAACAGGAGACATAAAGCATTGATGTCGAAATGGAAACGTGTATGACGTTGTTCGCATATCGCTGCCAAAGGACAATGATATTCTAAACCATTTGAAAAGAAGACTTTTCGTAATGTTTTAGTTTCAATTGCCGTTTCCACCTACATGTATTATAAAATTCCCACATAACAAGTGTGTTCATCTCTAATTATGCAGTGTTAAATTCCGAGGCTGTAAATTGTGCTTGTGCAACACAGCCAGCTCTTCGTGTGCGCCATGTGAGGTGTCACTTATGTAATAAGAATGCTCTATTCTGCGCAGTCCACTGTGTGAACTGGTTGAGTTGAGAGCATGACAATTCTACGAAGCCTGTCACCGGGGATCCCTCCAATAACATTGTTCTTTAGGTTGTCGAATGTCGTGGCCTTTCATACAATTACTTTCAGTTTCTGTTGCAACATTCCATATTGTTCCTGTTAATGTTCTGCCTCCGAATGATCAAATTCCATTCGTTCCTCAGCAATTACACGTTTTTTTCTTTTTCTTTTTGGCTGCAATTAATTTCGTCTTGTCTTTTAAACATTATTAAACCATGTCTCTCTTTCTCAGTGGAGAATGCGATGGACTCTCTGTTAGAGCTCTCTGGAGCTGCTGAGGGGATAGACCTGTCCAATACTCCATCTCTCTCAGGGTTTGAGATGGCTGCTGCACTCCTTAGCACTAATCCGCCCCAGGCATCACAACCTATTACGACATCAGAGAGTTCTTCGGTCTCTACCCCTCCTCCAGACGAAGACCTAAGCCCGGATATGGCACTCACGGAAGAATACGATACCCTCATTGACCAGGAGCTTGCTAATATCACCTCAAAACAGGCTCTGCCCTCTGCCTCCTCTCATCCTCCCACGTCTCCTCCCATCCCTCTCTCTTCCTTGCCTCTGCCCTCTGCCTCGCTCCCTCTTCCCTCTCTACCACCTCCTCAGACCGCCCTCCCAGAGCTCTTGCGGAGCAGCGTGGAGGGCAGCCCAAAGCCCGGGTCTACGGCGGAACGGTTGTCCTGTTCCAGCCCCAAGTCCGGCGAGGCCAGCGGAGGGTATTCTCCGGTGAATGAGCTGAGTTTTGGGGGGGTTCACCTCCCCCAGAACAAGCCGGGTCCTCTGGACTTCAGCCATCTGACAGAGAGTTCCACAGCACCCAAACCGTACCCAGAGGTTGGAGGACCTGGCCGTCCTTCCGCCTTCCAGGCCTACCGCAGGCAGACGGAACACAACGTGCAGGGAGGAGGAGACGCAGGAGTGCCGGGAGGGGCTCTCCAAACCGAACACTCCAAGGCTCAGGGCATGCCTCCCATGTCCTGGAACCTGGAAGCGTCAGAGTTTCAACCTCGGCAGAAGGGACCCACTTTCATAACCCCGGTGATGCTGAACCCCTCTGCCTGGAGCGGTCAGCCCACCTCTGCCTGGTTTACTCACGGCCCTTTTAGGCAAGCTCCTCTGAAACCTTCGGCCACTATCCCAAAATCTTGGGCCGTTCCCCCTCCCCAAGCCCGGCTCCGAGTAGAGGGCAAGTTACTGGTTCTGCTCAGGGGAGCTCCAGGCTCAGGAAAATCTACATTAGCAAGGTGAGGAGAAAGCAACACGGAGGTGTTTGATTTCCGCACAGTAAATCAGTGCACTAGGAGACATTATGGGAAGAAAGATCAGAATTTTGATTTCAGTTCAGGGGCTTGAAATGACTGTCACACTGAAAATGACTGCCCTGATATGACAGCAAACTTCTATAAATGTTGAAATCTCTCTCTGTTCATGCGTGTGCGTGTGTTTGCTGCATGTGTATGTGCGCCCGTGTGTATGTCTGTTTGTCTCTGTGTGTGTGTGTGTGTGTAGGGCCATATTGGAGCAGAATCCAGAAGGTGTTATACTGAGCACTGATGACTATTTCTGTCGCAACGGACCGTACCATTATGAGCCCAGTCTCCTTGGGGAGGCACATGAGTGGAACCATCTGAGAGGTGAGCATCCACCTCCAGACTGAGTCATCATATCTTATAACCCACTTAATTTAAGTATAAAGATGATAGAGAGCGTGTAACATACAGCTTAAAGTTGAGTTGACACACAGCTTAAGTTAAAGCCGGTTTGGACTGATATCCTGTATACTGCCGTAATGAAGCATTGCTTTACTGTTTTAATTGGACTAAATGATGATATTAATATAATGTAGTTTTGTTGTTTTTGCAATGAAGCTCCATTTGTGAATCCAAACAATGTGTCTGTTGTCATCAACTGATCATTTCACTTGATATACCTGTCGCCTGTTATGATATCTTTATGACAGTTAACCAAAACAGTTATGCAGAATGTTCAAAGAAATCATCATCAAAACTATACACTAATTTTTTTGTTTTTATTATAGCAAAGGAGGCTTTTGAGAACGGCAAGACCCCCGTCATCATAGATAATACCAATATGCAATGCTGGGAGATGAAGCCATATGTTGCTATGGTGAGCAATTTACAAGGTTTTCCATGGAAACATAAAGAATTTTTAAATATATCTGCAGAACTGATTTTTTTTTTCAGCACAGCAAACAGGGAACTGTGTTTCTTTCCTGGTTATTAGAAATCCAGTAATTGTATCTATGCGCAGCAGTTGTGGGCTGATGTTTATGTACTGTATACATCTTGGGATTTAGACAGATAGTGAACATTACTGCTTAGTCCTGCCTCCTGTGAAAACACTTTCAACAAGATTATAAAACACACACACACACACATACACACACACACACACACACACACAATTGGAAGTGGAGGTGCAAAAAATATTTTTAACAAATTGACAAAAAAAAGTATCGAAAGGTTTAGAATGAAGCAATATTTCAAAAAGTATTATAATGAGTCAGTATTTTAAAAGTGTTTTTATCAAACCGCAGTAAATAGTAATTCAGTGCAGAAGGAATCACAAACACACACCAACACCTCAGTACCACTGCATTTTGACTCTGGGCCAAAGGTCCATTTTTCTTACATCATCCATCAACTCCCTTGGTTTACTTTTTATCTCTGGAATGTTCTGGACTCTTCACCTAATCACCACTGCAGTACATTCAGCTGTTCCTGTTCATACAAACATGCTAAGCTCACATTTGACCTTTGACCCTGTGTTTTCAGGCTCTGAAGCATAAATACAAGGTGTTGTTTCGTGAGCCAGACACATGGTGGAAAACCAAGCCCAGAGAGCTGGAGAGGTACAACTAATAAAAGAATATCAATATATTATATAATAATTGACCATGCCACAACCAACATTACATTAATCACACACAGACTGGACACTCAACGTAGTGCACAGCTGTTAAAAATGAGTTGATGAGCAATTGGAGTTATCTCAGTTATCTCAATTGGAGTTATCTCACAGTCTTTTTTTCCTCCTAACTTCTCCTCTCCTTCTCTCTCTCTGCAGACGTACTAAACATGGGGTTACTAAAGAGAAGATTCGACGCATGCTGGAACGGTACGACCGTCACGTCACCATCCAAATGATCATGGAATCGGAGCCGAGGCCACAGGAGCCAGCCAGAACTGATATGAATTCAACTCCTTCAGAGGGGAACCCAGCACAGTGAGTATCACTGTTTGAGTCATGGTATTATTGCAGTGTTTTATTTGTCCAGTGGTAGTCGGTCTGATTAATGGTTTAGAGCTTCTGCCCCATGCATTTGAGATACTCACCATACTTCACGTTCTCTGGAACTTGAAACAGTATTTTAATGGAAAGATTGCTATTCTTTTAAGTTCTCTCTCTCTCTCTCTCTCTCCCTCTTCCTCTTATCCAACCTCCATCTCCCTTTCAGACAGTCTTTGCCATTTGACCTTTGCCAACCTGACCTGGTGGGCAACTCAGGGTCAGCTCTGAGTTCTGCTAACCCCTGTGCCAACCTCTCCTCTTCCCTACCTGACGTCTCTTCTGTTGGCCAGGCCGGCAGCGCTTGGTCAGCAGCCAACGAGGCTGACGCGCACAGCTCAAAAGACTGCCATTCAACGTTAGAGAACCTACCAGAACGGGTCGAAATGTCACCAACTGAGCTCCTTGATGGCGAAGCATTGGACCAAGAGCTAGACGCTTGTCTTCAGGCCAAAAAGGAGAAGAATCTGAGTAGTGGGATGACTGGGGAATCTGGTGAATGGGAAAGAGAGAGGGTTCTAGAACAACCAGTGGCATTTTCGGAATCCATTGCTCAAAGAGTGAGAAGAGAAAGAGAACGTGGCAGAGGTACCACTGGTCAACCGTTAAAATTTGAACCTAGTGACGACTTTGTAAACCAGGAGGATGAGGGTGGGGAAGCGGTGGTTGATGACGGCAAAGGGACACGGCCGGAGTTGCTTGATTTCATTGGAGATTGGCCATCGGAAAGCTTGAAACAGCGGGGGCAGAGGGTGCGTAGGTCTGGAAATCGGACCGGAAAAAAATGGGTGAATGAGCACCATGAAGAGGAGAATGCAGATAACAATGATGATGGTACCGGAGGTGGCGGAGATCCTCTGGATCTCTTGCAAGGAGGCGATGACTCCCACCTCCTCCGTGGCTGCAGTCCAATTTTGTGCCAAGATACAGCCGAGGATCATTCATCCACTGTTGACAGGGAGGGCTATCACAGCCTAGAGAATGAAGCCCAGTCTGGATTGCCGGACTGTGTGTTGGACCAGAGAGCTGCCGAAACCACAGATTCACCAAGAGTCACTTCTCCTTGTAGCACAGAGACACATCTCAACCCTGGCGAAGATGGTGAGAATGCAGGTGGGTTAGTAGATGAGGGGAGAGATATCCAGACTCCAGAGACTGGAAAGACGAACGAAGAAAGTAGTGTTACAGTGGAGAAAGGTGGCGAATCATGCTCCAGCATGGGGGCAACCTTTAGCTCAGGAGGCCTGGTGGAATCAGAGAGCAGCCATATCGGTGAGGTCGCTCGGGAGAGGAGGAAAGGACAGAGCCGAAGGTCAGGAAAAGCCTGCAGGCTAGCACTTACGTTCACCAATCAAAGCTGTAGTTTGCCACACCCACAGATAGAGTCCCCTCAAGCATCTCCACAGCTAGCAGATCTCAAACCTGTACTGTCTGTCTCAGAAACATCTGTAACGGGTAGCTCCGCTCAAACAGATCCGCAGGATTTCGCTTTGATGTGGCGAATTGAGCAGCAGAACGATCATAAGCCAGAGTCAGACAGTTTTTGTCATGCCGTGGTGGTTTTGGAGGGAAACCCTGCACGTTTTATTCCAAAACAGCTTGTGCCTGCCGCAGAATCCTCCAGCCAGAAGGACGTGCCGTATCGTGTTGTCCATGACAAAGGTTCGCAGGTTGAGGAGAAAGACCTGATCGCTGTGCAGTCCAGACAACAGAGCTTGGAGCTCCTCAGACGTCATTTTAAATATGTTTCCATGGATATGCTGGAGGATCTGTATGAAAAGTGCCACCACGACATGGAATGGACAATCAACCTGCTGCTGGACTCTGGAGAACGCTTCTACAGAGACGAAGATGAAGGTGATAAGGATAAGGAAAACCTGGAATCACCTGACCTCAACGCTGAGGCGCAAATGGCGGAAGAGTCTGTTGACTCGCGGATTCTTACAGAGACTGAGGCTGGTTTGGATGTGGAGCAGGCTGAGAGTTCTGTGTTGTCGTCCAATCACGTAAGTGTTACAGACAACTCAGGAGCAGCCTTGGACATTCTTGGATCCAGCTTAGAAACGGATCCAAGCAGACCAGCTGAGGTTGTGGAGGAAGAAGGTCAGACCACGGATGAAAGTGGACATGGAGATGTTGAGAGGTCACTTGAAGCGGAGCGTTTAGATGGACAAAACCCAGATGCCAAACTGCCTGTTCAGACACAGCCGAATCTACTCACAGGAGAGTCCCAAACCTTTCCAGACTCGCCTGGGCCCCGTCCGACAGAGCCAGAACCAGAACCAGAACCAGGCGAGAACTTGGGTGGAAAACAGGAAGTTACATCAGAGACCCAAGGGAATGGAATTGGACAGCATTTTTGGGAATCAGCTGAAGGGTGGCGTGAGGAAGGACAACGGAGAGATGGTAACGGAGAGAAAGAGGAAAATGAAGAACTGGATGATGATATTCAGGCATATCTGGCCCAGATAGAAGAAATGAAAGAAATGGAGAGAAAGAAAAGTGGCCAGGGGAAAGGTCGCTCAAAGCCTTTGGACATTCGCACCCTAGAA
>NC_044505.1:12770115-12782615 GCF_902362185.1 Chanos chanos
ACATGTTTGCATGTGCGTTTGGCTATAAACACACGACTGAACATTCATTGTGCATACACACATTTGTACATGTACAAATACGGATGATGTATACTCACAAGCACATTACATGTCCAATAAAACTACATAGACACAGATTTATGCAGAGAGAGATGCTGTCATCAGATTTACATGAAGCATGTTTGTTTCAGGTGTCAGTTTTTTAAAGAAAAGTGGAAATATGTACACCGAGGTGATGTTATTTAAGGAATATTTCATATCCATAATTCGAGGCTATTTTGTGTTTTGTGGGTGGTGTTTTCTATTTGGAATACTTTGAGTACATACTAGAGCCAGGCTTCATTTTGTGACATAAGGCTGCAGTCAGTGTGAGTAAGTGATTTCCTGCTTCCTGTCAGAATGGAAGCAGGGCTTGTGCCGCCCACAGCTGTCAATCATCACAGGAAGAGGCAATCGCAGCCAAGGGGGTGTGGCTCGCATAAGACCTGCTGTCCTTGACTACCTCAACAAAAACCAATACAGGTACAAAACACACACACATACACACACACACACACACACACACACACGTGCGCGCGCGCACACATTCACACACGTCTGAAAAGAAAACAGAAGAAGTATATAAAACTGAGAATAATACCACACACAGTACTGTTCTTTCTTTCTTTTTCCCCAGATATTCTGAGCCAAAGACTGGTCTGGTGCTGGTTTCTCTCCACTGAGAGCGCAAATGAACCAACCAGCTGCTGCTATTGGGATTTTTATTTTTTGTATTTTTGTTTATTATTATTATTATCATTTTTTTTGTTACTTCTGTGACTTCTCTTAATAAATATCAAGCCCTCTTTGCTATCTCCTTTGTCTTTGCCCAAATGTCTTTCTGTTGGTCTCTCTTGGTCTCTGTCTTTCTCTCTCTCTCTCTCTCTTTTACTTTCTTAACTGCTCTCAGAATTTAGATCCTAAAGACTGTGTATCCGAAAGACTTTTACTGTACAAAAATGTCAATAATGAACACTTAATATTTTAACTGGTGCTAGCATCTCTCTCTCTCTCTCTCTCTCTCTCTTGTTCTCCCACTCGTTCTGTCTGTCTTTCCTTGTACTGTGTATTAATACCTCTGCATATAATTTTTAAAAAATATTTTGACCAAAGCATTGTCAAATATGTACTTAAAGTATTTATGTCATGTTAATCTAGATATTGTATATCTAGACCACATGAATGTTATGGATAATGGTAATATTTTTAGTATTTTCAGTGTTAAAATTTGGAGGACTGTTTCCAGAAAGGAAACATGGTTTGAAACACATGTATCACTGAAATACTTTGGATACATATTTGGCCCAAGTGTCATCTGTGATATGTCTTTGTTTCTTGCATTTTTTTATGACATTGTTTGCGGCTAAGCTATACCACAACACAAGCCTTTTAAATCTCTAATATGTATGATGATGTTGATCTTTAATTAGTGTATTTGAGTGTATATATTGGTTTGTAAGTGCCTATTTGACTAGCTGTACTCTACATACAGGGAATTGGATCCATTACAGGTTTAAAACCTTATTTTCCTGAACTTAAATGTTTTTTTTTAGCACTGGTAAAAAGTTTAGACAGTTTGACAACGTTTTCTGTGGTTTTAACTGAAATTTTGTATATCTTAGTTTGAAAATGTTTGGCCAGTTTACTAATGCTGCTATGCACAATTATAATGTTTTCTTTCTTTTTTTTTTTTTTTTTTGACAAATACACTAAGGGAGATGGATACTTTTTATGAAAAAACGTTATGAAAAATGTATATTTTGAACTATAAATCACATTTTTGTACATGTGATTCCTGATTTTATTTTTGTTAATGTGTAATAAAAAAACAGAAGAAATAGTGACCTTGTGACCTGTCGGATTTTATTCTGTTGTTTTATTATTATTTTACTGCTGAGCTGTTCTATGAACAGAACTAATGGAAATTTGGAAAAAAAAGAGGGGGAAAAAGGAAATTGAGATATTAATCAAAATATCATTTAAAGAGCATTTTTTTCAAAAGTCACCCTTTAATTTTTTTTTTTTCATTTTTCTGTTTAGAACAATGGTTCAGTTGTTGGAAAGTTCATGTCTAAATTGTAAATACTCTTTGAGTAAGACAAGCTGAGTACATTCATCCGAACTGAGACCTCTGTCTTCACAATGTAAGTTTTACCCCCTTGTAAAATTTATGGACTAATTCACATATTCTCAGGATATTTTGCAGATGACATTTAACGGTGATGACATAATTTGCAATTTATTGTCAAAATAAATTTCAGTCTTTCTTACGCCATCATTTATTGCGAAATAGTTCCTAAAAATCAAATGTTTGGGGTTTGTATTACTACTACGACTCCTCCTCCTCCTACTACCACTAATGATAATATCAATAAAGGTAATCGGGGAAACCTTCCCCCTCCCTCTGTAACATCATCACTTCTTGTCATACATGTCTGATCTAGAGTAGAATACGTCATAAAAGAGAGATCATGTGGTGTTTCTTTCTAACTGCAAAAAGTGATGTTTACTGTCTTTTACTTGTTTTTTTTTTCTTTTTTGCATTCTTCCTCTACTCTTCTCCATCTGCATATACGTTGGCGGTGGAAAACATGACTCAGAAGGTTCCGGACTCCCAGATGACGTTTGGTAAACTCAAGGGGCCTGAATGTAGAAAGGTCATGTTCCACCGTAAGCTAAAACCGCCGCTTCTGAAAAACATGCACTTTTTAAACAAGTCCAGCAGAGGGCGCCAGGAAAATGTTTTCGATGTTGAGGCGATTACACAACTGGGCATACAGGCCTGTCAGGGCTGATGCCCATTCTGTTTCATTTTAGTTGAAAAAAAAGGAAAGAAAGAAAACGTATTACACTTTGGTAGATGAAAATTTGTAAAATATTGGTTAAACTCAAATGATACCCAATTCCAATGCAGTAATGCAGTGCTAAAATGCTAACAGGCGACTAGATGCGAATTAAAAAGGTTTAAGGTTAGTTCCCCTGTAGTTCCAGTAACACTCACCCTTAAAAAGGATAAAACTGTTTTATTTTGCTACCCTACACACCACTGGGTTTAGAGTTAAGTGCATGGTTAGTTAAGAGTAATGACACACAGGCCTGCCACATACATACACACACACACGCACGCACACACACACCAAACGGATGCTTCATGGAGAATCACAAAGCAGAAAAAAAAGCCAACCCCTTATTTCACTTCCCCTTAACGAAGGACTACATATCAGCGTTCTCAGAGGAAGGGTATAAACACATAAATTAGCACAAAAAAACAGTTCTTTAACTGGCCACCTAACTGTCTTTCACTTCCACATTCAACGCTCGGAGCTGTAAATATTTTCGAAGAACTTTTTTTTTTTTTTGTGGCTAAAGATTGCTTATAACTTTTCAGTTTCTTTTTCTGTGAGGACACGAGATTGAACTTCAACTCCGCATCCGCTCAAAAGACGAACAAAGCTGAGGCTGAAAACTGGTAAGACATTTTATGTTCTAGTTCTCTCCTTTCTTTGTCTGAACACATAAATCATAAATCAGAATGGTTTTACATCTTACATATTCTCTATGATGTCAAACGAACTGTAATTAGGCAAGGTCAGCCACAGGGCTGGGCCTACGAACAGAATGTAACATTTATTCATATAGAGGTGAGAGTTTACTAGTCTTTTTCCCTTTTATGTTGGAAATTTTTATGGAAATCATTGAGAATCATGAAAAATTGTATTTTTCTATGTTTTTAAGAAATCAGTACCACCTCTGGTCCGTACGCCAAGCCAAAGTCAGATGCTCACTGTTTCATATCATTTAAAATGTGTGAATCTGTCAAAATAAACTTCCTGTTGTACTTAATACGTTTCATTAAATATCTTGTTTCTCTAAAAACACACAGATGCTATCAAAGATGTTCGCTTGCCTCAACAATAGACAACGGCAGTAAAGCGAATTTAACCGCAGAATAGCTATATAAAAGGCGACAGTTTAACATGACAACTTCTTGGTTAGTCTGTGAAATATTTTTAAAAGGTTAAAGTTTAGAAATGTTTTTGTACTTCTCAAAGTTAATGACAGTTAATTTATATCAGAATGTTGGCAAACACAGAACTTCAAAAAGAAAAAAAAATAGAAGAAAAAAAAAGAAGTTGTTGTCTGTGAACAATGTGAATGCGGACAGACACACCTATCGTTATGACAAACAGTCAAAATATGTAACAAAGAATTTAAAAGTTTTATGTATGCTCTGCTAAGATTGAAGATTAAAATCTACAACCTGTGCTCCAACAGGACCTGTTACATTCAAATTTCCCTCTGTCCGCATTATGATCCAAAACTTGAATTTGACCCATAAAAGATGAAGTAGGACTCTCATTACCATTTCTTTGATTATGTGAGCTTAGAAAAACCATTAAATGACAAATATGATTAAATGCCGAATCACTGGGTCTTTTCTGTTGTCATAGTTGATGTAACAGCCAGAGAGTTTGTTACTGTACCTAATGTAACAGCTAAAGGTATCAGATGATTAAAATGACAAACTGATAACAAAATTTGGATTTGCTGCCAAGAGTGGTAGGGTGTAAATGATGAAAGCTATGCTGTAAAAACCATCAAATATTGGATCACTTGACTTCTTAACCTAGTCATTAGTCTTTCGGTAAAAACCGAAATCTGGATTTTACACGAACTTGCGTATCAACATCTGATAATGGACAGTGTGTGTGTGTGTTTCTGGCCTTCTCTGAACATAAAAAAAAAAAAAAATATGTAGGTGTTCCAGAATATGGTCATTCAAAATGTAAGGCTGTATTTTATGTTTTTCACCCAGGTTTCCCCTAAAACTTGTGTCATAACCGTGATGAAAGAGAACATAAAAATGAAAAAAATTCTTGGGGATTTTGCTTTGATGACCTATTAAGTTGTTGCTGAACTTTGTATATACTGGAATGTTGCTGGTTTTCAGTTGTGTAGAAGTCTTTAAGGTTTTGTGCTTTAGCCAGGCTTCAGTTCTTATTCCATTTTTTTTTTTTTTATGTATTGCTGGAGTCATCATTGATTGTCACCCTCATATAGTAACTGTTTTGTCTCCTCTCCGTAAGCATGACGTACAACTATTTGAGTTGGAAGAAAGCACTTTGTTAATGAAAACCCGTTGCCATTATTGACTAAATAAAATGTCTGGTTTCTCTCTCAGCCTCTAGGAACCGTGAGAAAGAGAAACTGGTTAGACGCCTACCGAAGACATCAGACGGTCCAGAAGTAGCCTTTGTTTGAGGAAGTATGAGAGAGAGACTGCTGGACTTATTTGGAAGAAGACACTCTGCGGTTGCTCACCCAAGACAAGCAAAAAAAACCTTCTACTAGTCCCTAGTGTGACTTTGGTTCTTCTCGTCCTGTTCTCACCCACAACTGGACTAGACAAAATGAAGTGTTAAAAAAAAACAACCAAGACAGTGTGCAGTACTTTTGGTGTTTGTTATACTCTAAACTCTGTAACTCTCAACGATGATCCCAGGATTCTTCCCTGCCCTATGACCTAAATCTTATTTCAGTTAAAAATCTACACATTTCCAAAACGATGAACGGGGTTGCAGATACCTCTGTCAAGTGTGTGCTCGTGGGTGACAGTGCGGTCGGGAAAACCGCTCTCCTTGTTCGGTTCACGTCGGAGACGTTTCCGGATTCTTACAAACCTACAGTCTATGAAAATACAGGTGTTGATGTATTTATGGATGGCGTACAGATTAGTTTGGGGCTGTGGGACACCGCCGGGAATGACATGTTTCGTTCAATTCGTCCTATGTCGTATCAGCAGGCCGATGTGGTGTTGCTATGCTACTCCGTAGCGAACCCGCCCTCTCTTGCTAACGTTTATCAGAAATGGATTGTTGAAGTGCGCGAACACTTGCCGCATGTGCCGGTTCTGGTGGTCGCTACGCAAACGGATCACAGAGAGATGGGCCGGGTCAACTGCACACCACCCTCGGATGGTAAACGCCTTGCGCAAGAGATCCGTGCCAAAGGTTACCTGGAATGCTCAGCCCTTAGTAACCGTGGAGTCCAGCAGGTGTTTGAGTGTGCGGTTCGCACGGCTGTTAATCAAGCTCGCAAGCGGACCCGCCGCAGGAATTTCTTTGGCATTAATCCGTGCAAAGTCTCCTAAGTAGCCTACGTTGAAAGCAGACTCACTGGCCCTACACAAAAGACGCTCCTTTTATAACAGATTCCTAAAATAAACCCATGCCTGGACGAAGCCTCTTTATGAACTTGGATTCATTATGAACGCGAACTCTTAATGATACTTTAAAACAAATATTACTGAACTAAGTCCAGTGACCGTTCTACTTTGTTTCTAAAGTGAACCGTTCTTGAGAGACATTGTCGTGTGGCCTTCTTGGAGGTATTTGAACCAGAACCCCCACAAGATGTCTTAAACCAGACTAACCAAGGACAATTGATGCCATGCTATTAAGCACAACTACGCCTTTTCCTGCCGTGACTCTGGATCTAGACCTGTGTTGTTCTGTACATCTACTGTATCTAAGTTTGTTTTTGAAAATGTTAATTTATCTGTTATTCTGAACGTTTTAGTATGTACGCTTTTAGTTGATCTTCACATTATGTTATATTTCTAACGTATCAATTTGGTGTACCATATAGGGGTGAAAAAAAAGCTATCCAGAAGGGAGGAATTAAATACACGATTGGGCATACATTGACTTGATTTGGCCGATTTTGAATTTCACTGTATTCTGTGCACGTCACGGAAGATTTCAAAGTGACAGTATTTATAGAGATTGACACTGTGTACGTACAGGACACTAGACAAAGGGACGTGAATGGACAGTGTGATATAAACAAAATGTGATTAAGTTTAGCTTAAAAAAACTAAGGAACATTTGGAATGTAATCTCCACTTTTTACTTTATGCCAAAGTAACCTAAATTGGTTCCGAGCGAATTTCGGTTGATGGTCGCTTAAACGTCTTTCTAGTTGAAACTGCGTTGATTTTAAGTCAGACTTGATGGACGAAAAATTTACTTTGGTATAAATCTGTGTGTTTGTCTCGTATATGAATTTGTTTACTGAATGGGTGTAAAGTAAAAATAACATCAAACTCGTCATTTGACAGAAAATGGGTTTAAAAGGGATTTTTAAAGATTCATTAAAATCCGATGAACAAGCGACAGTTAAGTTGTCTTTGCTCCATTAACCTTTTTAAAGCCTGTTTAACGGACAAGTTCACAAGTTAACAAATTTGTTACAATGTTTGTAAGCTGTCTGATAACATTTAATTGTATGTTTCATCGGGGGATTGTTGCATATTTTAGTCCTAGCGAGACGAAAATTCAAACTATGAGGTCAGGGTTTCATGCATGGATGTGGCTGAAACAAACAAACAGACAAAAAAAAATCGAAATGACCAATAAATGTTTATGATACATTCTTAGAATATTTTCTTTAATTGTCTAAAAAGAACTCTGAAGACTTTTATCAGTTCATCAACACATATAATGTAAATTCTTGGAGACATGATTTCTCATTCGTTAGAAATTCCGTCGCTTTAAACGGCTTAGTTACACAAACTAAGCTCCTTTGGTGGAGTTATTACGTGATCCAAAGTGCTTCATGGCTGAAACATGTATCGTGTATTAAAATGTTTTTGAAATTAGTCATGTTTTTAATTTTAAAAGACATTCAAGACTCTCTTGTCAGGCGATTTACAGAAGTTGCACAGTGTTCCGAAAAGAAGCTGACATCTTTGTGCCCCAACCACAGACACTGTGCATATGTGTCAGAGTAAGTGTGTGTGTGTGTGTGTGTGTGTGCGTGTGTGTGCGCGCGCGTGTGTGTGTGCGCGCGCCTCCTGCGCTCATGCTGATCAGTTTGAGAGACAGAGTATGAGAGAAAGAAAGCGGGTTATTCTGGCAGTTCACAGGTTTCTAGACTGTAAACGTAAACGGTATTTATTTACTGAGCTTCAGAGCACATCTGTCATGTTGTAATTCAAACATTTTGTAAAGTTTACACTCCATGACATAAAGTTTACTTTCCCCAGACCACGACACTCGTCATATTTTAAATTAAAATGTTTGTAGATCAGTCGTAGTAGCGGTTCATATCCAAAAATAACTGATATATGGCAAATAATCTGAATCTGTTAGGCATTTGAATCTTGATGTTCAAATGTTACTTGCAATAAACCGTGCTGCGTTCAAGATCATAAAACACGTTTGTGTCTATTGTACCTCTTATGAACACAGAACACAGAAATCTGTCCGTTGTGTAAGACTAGCACAAGGTGAACTGATGAGAACAGACATATTACACAATGGCCAAACTACTAGTGCATTTTGTCTTTGTGTTCAGTATTAAACAAAAGTCAAAGCCAGACTAGTGCTTAGAAAAGGCCTGGACAAACCATCAACAGAAACTCAGAAGAATATTGGAACTGGAAGGATGTAAACTGGCGTGCATCATTTGCTACACTGAGACTGTGTAATCTCACAGTTTACTTTGAGATCCTTTCAAAACTGTCGTAAGATGGTCATAAAGTAGTTATTTTCTCTATGGAGTGCGAAAGACTGTTTGAATACCAGGAACATGGCACAGAGAACGCAATTCATATGATGCGGTTTAAGGAGATGGCAGTAGAAAACAAGGCTTTGCTTTTTGGCAGTGGTAGTATATAAACCTCAAAACCACATCCCTGGAGCTCAGCTCTCTTCTAACTCCAACAAAGACTGATACATTCACACACAGGCAGAAAAAGACAGTTTGGGCGGGATTCTATAGCCTGTGTTAAGTGTTGAGTGTTCCGATTCTAGATCTTTCGGATGTGTGTTAAGAACTTTTAGCATATGTTAATTGTTCTGATTCTGTATCTCTCAGCATATGTAAACTGTTCAGATTGTATGAGAAGTACTCAAATACAATAGCTTTTAGCATACGCAATGTCCCAACTCTACGGCCTTTAGTGTGTGTGGTCTTCAGAATACATTGCCTTTAGTGTGTACAAAGTGTTGAGACTCTAGAGTGTGTAGTGTTTGGAATGTGTTCAGTACAGTGTTGAGACTCTTTATGCTTTAGCGTCCGTAAAGCGTTCAGACTCCGTAGCCTTTAGCATGTGTAAAGTGTTTACCTTGAATGAAACTTTTAATTTTGGTTAATGACTGGTAACAGTACCGTTTTTTTTTTTTCTTTTTCTTTTTTCCACGAGGCCTGTAAGATGTTATCAGGGTTTGTTTTGCTAACAATACAACGATATGTTCGTTTAACTAAGAACACTCACTGTCATTTAGTTGCTAGCAACGCGACAGAGGTTAAAACATGGAAGTCGAACAAAACCCGCTCTTAAAAGAACTTGCTTCAGTATGAATGAATTCTACTTCCAAAGCATCATTAATGATGTATTTCAGGACACTGTTTCAAAGGGCCAAACGTAAGCAAACACTCTCTTGCTCTTTATTTAAATATGTACACCTGAGATTTGAAAGCAGATCAGTGATCTCTCCAACTAGCTAAGACGCAGTTGAGTTGAAGTGCTTGGGCCAGGAGAGAAAGCCTGTGCCGGTCGGCTATCTTAACTCGTCTCGACGTCCGTTAAGTGTGCAGTCATTTTTTTTTAAACCTACTGTATTTAAAACCAGACTTCACTGAAACTGAGTCTGTAAGATATTCAGTTCTGTTCACAAGGTCACCACGGGTCACTCTGAACCGTCCAAATCAGCTTGCCAGGGTGGAGCGGGGTTGGGAGGGGGGGGCTGAGCCAGCTCTGCGTTACTGTCTATGTGCGTATGTGCACGTGTGCTTGTCTGTATGCCTATGTATGAGTGTGAGTGAGTGTGTGACTGTATTCGTGTGTGTGTGCGTTTGTATCGAGAGAGAGAGAAAGAGAGAGGGTGTGTATAATGGATGCGTATGTGGTGTTTGCTTGACAGTTAAAGAAAGGTAATTAGAGGACTTGGTTTGACAGCTTTGATAAATATCGGTTACAGTCTTAACCTTTGGTACAGATCTCTGGCCCGCAGAAAATACCCGTGCTGCACTGTGGTGTGGCGTATCATTGTGCAGTCTGTTGCATGTTGTAGCGCCGTTGTCTAAGAGGTACACACAGCGCCACTGTGCCATGCTGTCTGATACAGAGCGCTTCTGTTCTGTGGATTTTGTGTTTAAAGACAAAAATAAAAGATCACAAAATCATTGTGGTCAGCCAGTCAAGCCAGGCCACCTCGTCTTCAGCACGCACATTCTCTCTCTGTGTCTCTCTCTCTCTCTCTCTCTCTGTTCCTCTATATGTTTCTCGCTGTGTTCTGTGGTCTGAGTCAGTGAGCATCGGAAGACGTACACGCATTCATCCACGACCCCACCGCACGGCCTCTCTCTTTCTCTCTACAACAGGAAACACCTGCATTGAGCTGTCACCGCATGAACACACATACACACACACACACACACACACACACACACACACACACACACACGCATTACCTCACTTTTCTTTGGCAGTTGAACAATACCATATGTGATTGTTCATCATCATTAATGGGAACCTTTGTTTTTTGCTTTTTCTTTTTAACTTTCTGCTTAACTGTGCTTTTTCTGAAATATTATGGTAACATCACATGTAGTGATGCAAACAATGAGGTGACGGTCAAACGATGATGTCATCATACTCTGAGCATACGCACACATTGAATTTTCCCAAATGTGATGATGACAGAGTCTAATAATCAATGCTCCGTCCAGCTCTATGACTTTAGCTACTGATCTATGATCAGTACTGCATAGGTTAATTAGGATATTCATGTCAGTTCATTAACTACTCAAGCTGTGGCCAGACCTTGCTCCCTTGCAGTCAGCGGAACACGACAAAGACCCTGACAAAGAAACAGAAAATGCTATGTCCCATGTCTTACTATGGTGTGTTGAACTACTGAAAGGCTTGGTCTATCTGAGCATTTCAGTGCCATGTTTAGGAATACATGCATCAAAGCTTTCATCGCGTTCTTGATGGAGTATTAAAAAAAAAAAGTGAGGTGAATTTAATTTCAGTGAAGGCATTGTGGGTAATGTAGTTCATGCTACTATGATCTCTCGTTCTGACTGGCAGTGTTACTATGGCAACAAAGAGGAAATCAGACAGCCTGCATTTGTTAGAGAGAGAGAGAGAGAGAGAGAGAGAGAGAGAGAGAGAGAGAGACGCCTAGAAGAACCACTTCCTGTCTTACTCCTCTCATCTCTGCCCAGCCAAGATCCCTGTGAGCATGTGTGTGCGCACGCGGGCGTAGTAACTCGGAGTGGGCGTCTGGGAGGTTGGAAAATATGAGGGGGCTGAAGTATGAATGATCTTTGATAAAATTATTTAAAAATATCCTTCGAGTTCCTCTGAAATTAACCAGCACCACCTGCCCACCTGCTCTCTCTCTCTCTCTCTCTCTCTCTCTCTCTCTTTCTCTCTCTCTCTCTCTCTCTCTCGCTCTGCCTTAGTACCACACTCACTGTCGAATGTCAGAATATTCTTCCAGTGGTCATGAAGGTTCTGTCTCTGTCTGTCTCTCTCTCTCTCTCATTGACCTGTGCTCAAAAATATTTGTGGTGGTACAGATCAGTAAGGGAGCTGGAAACCTCAGAACAGAATCTCTGAACAGGATTTAAGTACACAGATGAACAGCTGAGTTAAGCTTAGCTTAGCTTAATGTAGCATGTTCCATGTTCCTGTTCGGTTCAAACACAGTTCTGCTTTGAAAGGAAAGTAAACTGCGCCCCCTAGTTACCGCTAATAACTTTATTATTGAGTCGAGGGAGGATTTTTTCATCGTTATTGTGCTGTGGTTAAAGTAACTGCTGCAAGCAGAGAAGCTCATTCTGCCTTAGGGTTAAAAGGAAATGACATGACTCACGAAAGCATCTCAGTTACATAGCAGTCTAGTCATGCTACAAAGACACAGGTACAAAGAAAACCATATGTAGTCTCAAACTAGACACAAGCTCAGTTTAGATAATTAGATAAAAACAATTTTAGCGTCAGAAAAGATCTATGTTTTTAGATGTCTTGACTAGACGCAAGTGGCTTCCTTGGCTGTGTCCTGGTTTTAGTTATGGAAAACAAACTTGGAGTGAGTTCTGTCAGACCCATTTGCTGTACCAGTGATTTGTGTGTGTGTGTGTGTGTGAGAGAGAGAGAGAGAGAGAGAGAGTAAGACAGAGTTTCAAAATTTGTTATGTGTAATGTTCAACCTCCATGACCTGTCTGCTCTACACTCTGTAAGCTTATCCCATGATTGACAAACCATACCTACACACACACACACACACACACACACACACACACACACACACACACACACACACACACACTCAAGCAGTGTCAGGCATCTCATCTGTGTATGTGTGTGTGTGTGTGTGTGTGTGTGTGTGCTACATGATACCCCAGGTCTTGTTCTTGAAACAGAGAGAGAAGGGGAGAGAAT
>NC_044505.1:12787615-13007615 GCF_902362185.1 Chanos chanos
AACACGTGCGCAAAATACGTGCACCACATTGGTCGAGATGGCAATGACGGACACATGTCGCCTCAAGACGAGAAACTTAAACACAGCGACCTCTCCATCCCAGAGAAACTTAACGGATATTCCTATGAGCACGGCAACGGTTACCTCAACGGCAACAGCTATCGCCATGAAAACGGCTTCAGTAAAAGCTACAGTAATGGATACTTGAATGGGCTGGGCAGAGGGTGCGTGTGCGGGCAGCACCAGAAGGTCGTGCGCAACATTGAATACATCGCCAACTGCTTCAGGGAGCAAAGGTCACACCAGGCCAAAGGGGCAGAATGGAAAAAGGTTGCCAAGGTGATGGATCGCTTCTTCATGTGGATTTTCTTCGTCATGGTTTTCCTCATGAGCATCCTGGTCCTGACCAAGGCAACCTGAGGGATCAGGCTCACGTGACTCAAAACAGGGCCAAAGATCACATGACGAAATCAAAGACACGCGGATCACCTGTGAAGCAATTTGTTACCGTTCGTCGAGTTCATTAAGTCGAGCAGAAATGTGGTGATCTCATTTAAGAAAGCGAATTAAAGAAACATGTTATAGACTCAGTCAGAAGATTCATTGGCTCGAAGAGCTGACAGGAATTAAAGTCTTAAAAATCTTTTGTTGAGTACGCTGCTTTTTTTTTCACATTTATGATTATGAGTTTATGTTCTTTTAATCCAAAAGAACTGACTGTTGGCAATAATTTGAAACAAAAGTCGGTTTAAAATCATATTTACTGAGATATTTACTGAGTTGACAGATGTTTGAAAGACATTGGTTCATAGCCCTTGGAGGCACTGTACACGGGTGGTCACTGTTCTCAAATACAGAATCCATTACAAAGA
The DNA here is from genome assembly GCF_902362185.1 of Chanos chanos. Lineage (NCBI taxonomy): Eukaryota > Metazoa > Chordata > Actinopteri > Gonorynchiformes > Chanidae > Chanos > Chanos chanos. The sequence continues at coordinate 12,788,488 of NC_044505.1, forward strand.
GACTGGAAAAGCACTTGTGTGTGTGGTTGTAAGTCTGTTTCTCTGTGTGTGTGTGTGTGTGTGTGTGTGTGTGTATAGGACAGAGGGACAAGAAACTGGACACCAAACTTGGATTACATGCCCAGTATTCCCCCCAAGAGAATACATTGCCTCGAATTTCTTTTCGGTTTAAAAATAATCCTCTTAATAGTTAAAATAATGCCTTTAATAGTTAATGCGCTGCAGTGTTTCCACACGTGTGTGTGCTGTAAGGCAGCCGGCGTCAGGCATGAATCCTCATCAATAATGCACAATTAACAGTCTTACACTCACCCTGCAATGTCAGAGAGGGTCACACACACACACACACACACACACACACACACACACACACACACACACACAAATGAGTACTCAAATCGCACAATTAAATGATAGTCGTATTTTGGGAGTCTTGTCCATGATTTTAGAGAACAAAAGTGAAGACAAACCTTTGTACCGCTCGTGTTACAAGTGATGACAGTTAAAGTTTCTTTTTGTCACTTTAATCGATATTACTTAGTACTTCAGTGAGCCATTAGATGTTGTGGAAGAATATCTGAAAAAAATATGTATTTACAACAAACACTGGTTTTAGCTCATTTCTTACCCCTTGGGGATCAGAAAGTGATATGCAAAATAAAATATGCTAAAACATTAAACCTAATTCCTTAGTTTTTAAACGTGTCTATATTAAGTCTATTTAATATACAGTCATTATGTAACATTGTCAGACTCTACACATGCAGTTTTCTAACAGTTCAGGAGGGTTTGGGGTCTTCTTTTCAAAGCAACATTAAACAGGTGTAATCTGAAGTATCCCCTCAACACTGACATGTCAAACTGTCCAACAAGACTTGTATACAACAACATTTAAAGATCCTGGACAGCTTAAAAACTATACAGGCCTCATTCATTTAATTAGTTATGGCATTTCTGAAACGTACCAACTCTTCTCTGGTGCGTCTAATTTACCACAGTCTGACTGCCCCTCTATGACTTCAAGTTTCAAGTTTCAAGTTTATTTAGAGCCCAATATCACTGTTTACAGTCTCAAAGGGCTTTACAGGCCACAACAGTCAAAATCAAAACAGGACGGCACCCCCTGACTTAATCCTCATGGCGGGTAAGAAAAAACTCCCCAAAAACCCAAAAGGGAAATAAGGAAATGGGAGAAATCTTTTAAATACTGAGTAAAGATTAATAGATTACATCTATGTCTGATTTAAAGGACTGTGAACTATTACAGGTCACACAGACAACGGGAGGTTGTAGAGGTCTCACAGACTCTTCACTGTAACATCAGTATTACTCAGTAAAACAGAATGGACAATGACTATGAACCTCATACATATGATAATACAGCTTTAGTTGAAGATGACGAGACCTTAAACACTAAGATGTTCACAGACATTGGCGACTTCAACATTCAGGTAAGCATATACAGTCCGAGACATAGCATTCATTTTCTTATCTAAAGCATGTGTGTGTGAGAGAAAGGGGGAGAGGGGAGAGAGACAATGAAAGGGTGAAAGCCAGAAAGAGAGAGAGAGAGAGAGAGAGAGAGAGAGAGAGAGAGAGAGAGAGAGGGAGACATCGTGTTTGTAACATTCTTAAAAAGAATATTTTTTCTTTTTCATGTCTTTTGTGATCAGTTTCTTGAATATCTTTAGTCTGGTCAGATAAATTTACTGAAAAACTGGAAGAAAATGAACTGTGGTGAGCTTTTACGAACTAAGTGTTGTGAACACGTGAGAAACTGGATATGTTTTCATTTTGAAGAGTGCTTAAATATATCAGAATAATTTTACAAAGTGTGATAGTTAATGCTGCAACAATTTCTGAATCAAAAATTTCCCTGTACTGACACCACAAAACAATACATTTTAAGATACAGAACAAATATGTAAAAATATTAATTGGAAATTGTTGTATGTTCCATGGGTAGATCAATATATGCCATCAGTGGAACAACAGGGAATAGAAACACAGAAACACACTTAGAAAGAAAACAAAAACAGAAGGAAAAAAAACAACAAAGAAAATGCACATGTATTTCATTTGCATGCTTTCAGCCTCTCACGTGTGTGTATTTATATGTGTGAGACAAAATAACAGCATTAAAAAAGATAAAAGAGTAACACCCCAGTAATGTTACTGTAAAAACGTAGAGTAAAAGGATGAAAGTTTATATGTATACAAAACTTATTCTCATTCTCTCTTCAGTTAACAGATACTACAGACTGGCTGCAGTTTGTCTGGGGCTGCTGTGTGTTCTCCTGCTGGCTGCTGTCATAAGATTAGTGTTCATAGACAGCAGTTACAAACTAGTTACAATAAATTGACCACCATAGAGAGAGACCAGTTACGACCCAGTGACAATAAAGTGACCACAGAAACAGACCACCTACAATAGACTGACCATATAGAGAGACAGGTTACCAACCACTCACAATAGTCTGACCATAGAGAGAGACAGGTTACAAACCGCTCAAAATAAACTGACCATAGAGAGAGACAGGTTGCAAACCAGTTACAATAATATGACCATAGAGAGAGACAGGTTACAAATCAGTTACAATAAACTGACCATAGAGAGAGACAGGTTACAAACCAGTCACAATAAACTGACCATAGAGAGAGACAGGTTACAAACCAATAACAATAAACTGACCATAGAGAGAGACCAGTTACAGACCAGTTACAATAATATGACTGATCAGAGAGACCAGCTGCAGGTCTCTTATCACTCTATGGCTGTAAACATGTCAATGCTAGAGAAGGAGAGAGATGAGCTTCAGAGAAAAGTTCTTGATTTGGGTGAGTGATTATTTTATTGTGGATTTCTAATTAGTCCATTCAGAACTTTCTATTAGTTTTGTTTTTGTGTACTGAGTAGGAGCTGATTCTGTCATATGCAGGGGGAAACAGCTTTTCCACAAGTTTTGATTTTTTTTTTAAATTTTCATCTAACATGTAAGAGTGACTGAATCAGCAAAGCTTATGAACAAGTGACCTCTGAAGTAAACTTTAACTTTCAGTGCTTCAGTTTTGGGTGTTTGATATTACAGAATGGTTGAACATTTGAGGTTTCCATACTCACAAGACATTCTTTATGTAAATCTCAGTGATCCCACACACAGTGAATTTGTCCTCTGCATTTAACCCATCCAACACACCAGAAGTGAACACACACACACACACTCACAGGAGCAGGGGGCCCAGGGAGCATTGGGGTTAAGTAACTTGCACACTGCCATGGATGTTGGTTCTGGGAATCAAACCAGCAACCCTGCAGTCACAAGCCCAGTTCCCTAGCCTTTAAGCCACAGCTGCCCACAAACAATCATTGCCAAAAAGCAGGTAAGCCAGTCTGCAATGTGGGACGTGAGAAACTGTGGTTCCACTGGGGATTGAACCCAGGACCTTCTGCGTGTAAAGCAGACGTGATAACCACTACACTATGGAACCTTCTATATAATGTGAAAAGATTCCTAAGCAAGGATAGAGGTACTTCAGCTCCAGTCTGTACTGCATCTGTGCTGAGAAGAAGAAGACATGGAGTGAGAGCAGACAGGACTGCAGAGACAGAGGAGCAGACCTGGTGAACATAAACAGTAAAGAGGAACAGGTGACAGAGAGAGAGAGAGAGAGAGAGAGAGAGAGAGAGAGGGATGTTGATGTACTTCAATAGAAGATTTTTATTATGTGTTGTTTGAACAGGAGTTTGCCTTCAGGCTGAAAAATGATGACAGTACCTGGACTGGTCTGACTGATGATGTCACAGAGGGGGTGTGGAAATGGGTGGACGGCACAGCACTGACCACTGGGTAAAAGATCTCTGTATTTAGCTGTGATCATGGGACATTTAATTACTCTTTTTCTGTGCATATTTCTCTATATGTGAAACATATGACAGTGATTCTTATAGAAATAGGAATTTTCTGATACTGGTTTAAGGGTCATCCTGACAGTCAAACAGGAGATCAGGACTGTGTTGCTATTGACCATAAATTGGATCCTTTGGAGAACGGGAGAGACCAAGAATGTGACATTAAACTGTACTGGATCTGTGAGATTGGAATATTCAACTGATGGAAATGATAATGACAAAATACACACACACACACACACACACACGCTCTAATACACACACTGACACATTAATGAATTTTCTTTCTTTTTTTTTTTTGACATGCATATCTGTGGCCTGTTGCAATGTGAGTGGTCTAACTTAAATCATCTACTAACACAAAGTCACACCGATAGTTGGAGGTTGTAGAGCACAGATAAACTCATCAGAGCTGATTTATATTTTACTGTATCAACAGCATTAGTCAGTAGGACAGAATGGAGTTGACTTATGATATAGATGTCAATACAGTGTTTCTTGGTCCCCAGATTGCTCCTTTAATTCTACAAGAGAACACTAGTGGAGGGCCTGGTGTGTCACCATAACCAGAGTAGTTTGGATGCATTCCTTTAGAAAACTTTATTTCCAAAACATCATTCACACTCAAGGTTGGGGCAGGTAGACTGCAATGCACAATTATCGGGCTGCTGTTCGCAAAAACGGAATAAAAGTCAGAAAATAGGCTGGAGTCAAAACACAGAAACTGGAAGGCTAAGTGAAAGCTGGAAGGCTAATTAGGCTAACAGAAACAAGGGAGGCTAAAAGGGACGAAAGAATCGACATAGGATAAAGACAGCTCAGGGCATTTATACAATGGAGAAAAAGGGGGGGAAAAAAAAGCAAAAAACAGGTGCAACAGATAATTGAATAATGTGGTGATTGACAAGATCAGGTAATCAGGGCTTCGAGCGGTCAAGCGGGAGGGGAGTAGAGACAGAGGCTTGAAGTGCAAGCAAAGTATGTGTCTTCTGAGTTCTAATGGAGTTTTTAAAGTCAGACAGATATTGTGGAAATATTGTTGAGAGTATGTTTTATAAGTCACCTGATCTCAAAGCTTATTTTGAGAGACCTTTTAATTTAATAATCCTGGTAGAAGATGTGACATATGATAGAGGAGATAAAAATTCACAGTGAAAACTTTTAGAAGTGATAGGAGGAGGAGTGTTTGTCTTTGTGCTACTACATATTTATGTATAACTAATGGTGCATATTCTCTACAACAGGGTCATTTCAGTGAGAGCTGTTCTCATATTCAGATAATCAGTGATACAAACTGTATAAAGCATTATGTTGTGATGATTGGGTACTGATGTGACTTTCTGAGGTCTGAATATAGTGCTGTTGCTGTGCTAAAATGGAGATATAAATAATGAGACTGTCCTACTTCGATGCAATGTCGACCCAAAATCATTAATAAACGGCATTATTGGTGATTTGGCGTCTCTACATGATTAAAACATTACAGATTCATATAATTCTAAAACAGAATAAGATCAAGTGGTCTCAGATTTCTTTGTCTGTGGTGTACTTGTGGCATATCTGTGGTGTACCGGCCCAAGTCATCAGAATCCTTTCTTGTATCTGAGATCTACTGACTGAACAGCTACAATAAACCCTCAGGATTCACAAAGACACCAGGGAAAAGATATGGAGATGTGGATTCTCTGAATGCTGCAGGATATGAGCCATTTCAAAATATTGTAGGTGTTTTTGAAAGGTTACAAAGGTGTTTGGAAGTGAGATCTTTAACACAAAGACCACAGAGAGTAAATATAAGTCCCTCTTATTAACTGCTGTTTCACTTCCTTTCATGTGGTAACTCAGTGTCCAAAAACAAGCCATGAAAATGGTCTGATGGCATGTTCATGATCACATGATCTAATGATCACATATCTATAGCCTATCATCGTGAATGCAAATGAGCCACACCGACAGTTGGAGGCTGTAGAGCACGGAAAGACTGATCAAAGCTGATTTATATTTTATTGTAACGTCAGTGTTAGTCAGTCGGACAGAATGGAGCCGAGCGAGGACATATATGTTAATGCAGGTGTCAGAAAATTTGAAAATTTGAGGATGAATGAGGAAACCCCTTCTACTCTAACAGCAGAAAAGTCCAAGAGAAACCGAGACCTTTCAGAACTCAGGTAATCACTCTCTCCCTCTCTCTCATAAACACACACATGTAGAGACCCAGACTGGATTTGGGTTTAGTTTTAGGTGGCTGATCTTTAAGGAGGAGAGCCAGTCAAGGGTGGCAGTTCGTCCCAGCTTGGGGCAAACTTGTCAGACGCACATTTTTGCAGTGAAGAACTAACGAAGTGTGTAGTATTGCAATCTTGTAAGAAGAAACGCAAAGAGTAATTTTTTTCAGTGGTTGCTGATAGAGTTTCACAGTGAATGTTTACTATTAGCATATTTTCTATTTAAAGCATTTTATCCCCCCCCCCCCCCCCCATCAGGAAGTAACACCTTGAGGAACAGATACTACAGAGCATCGTCAGTGTGTCTGGGGCTGCTTTGTTTTCTCCTGCTGGTTGGTGTCATAGTGATGTATGTTGACAGAAACCAGTTTCTAACCAGTTACAATGTCATGAAAAACCAGATGCACAACTTAAAAACAAATTACAGCAACCTAACTAAAGAGAGAGACCAGTTACAGAAGGAAAGAGATGAACTCTTGTCAAAACCTTGTAAACTGGGTGAGTAGACTGAAGTACATAATTATTTTTCACACTTAAAATGAGGCTTTGTAATCATTATTTATAATTATATATAAATGCATCTTCTCTAACAACATCTAATGTGAGAACAGACAGTGAATTCCTACAGCAATGGAGCTGCTTCAACTGCAGTCTCTACTACATCTCCACTGAGAAGAAGTCATGGAGTAAGAGCAGACAGGACTGTAGAGAGAGAGGAGCAGACCTGTTGATCATAAACAGCAGAGAGGAACAGGTGAGAAAGAGAGAGAGAGGAAGAGAAAGGGAAAGAAAGATGGGTGCTGATGAACTTCTGCATTATATCATCACTATTTATCATTTTAACAGGAGTTTGCCTTTGGCCTGAGAAGTAGGGACAATTCTTGGATTGGTCTGACTGATGATGTTGCAGAGGGGGTGTGGAAATGGGTGGACGGCACAGCACTGACCACTGGGTGAATTTAATTCACATCCTGAGACATTTAGTTACTGTTTTTCTCTGTACATTTCTATATATGTGAAATATACGACAGACTGTTATTCTGATAGAAACACTAATTCTCTGCGTTGTTTCAGATACTGGCGTAGGGGTCAGCCTGATAGCCGAAAAGGAGATCAGGACTGTGTTGCTATTGACCATAAATCTGATCCTTTGGAGAGCTGGAGAGCTCACAGATGCCAGTGGAAGGCCTACTGGATCTGTGAGAAGTCACTGAAGTCATAATAATGAAATCATAACAACAAGGACAGGGAGACACACACACACACACACACACACACACACACTTTAGAGGGAAATACACATATTGACATTTCATGATTTTTTTTTTCTGTTTGCATGATGGAGTTTGCTATGAATCATCCTTACTATTAAAGGATTGAATAGATGAATTTGGTATATGTCTTGACCTGACGTTCATTTAAAACACTTGTTTTGGCTTTCGAGTAAGTTAGTGAAGGGGATCATGCAATATAATATAGTTCTGAATGTATACAGTATTATTATTTTTTTTTATTCACGAGCATGCTAAATATTTACATTTTTAAAATGATGATAATAGAAGGGGTAAGTGATGGTGACACCGTGCGGCAGAGTTGTGACAAGGTCACACTGACTAAAAATGTAAGTAACTACTGTCAGGAAATGAATGACACTATGTCATGAAATACATTTTGTGTGTGTGTGTGTGTGTGTGAGGGGTTATTTTTGCAGTGTTGTGAGGGAAGGTGTGTAGTGTGGAAGGTAAATAAGCTATCCGATAAAATGGAAAGAGACTGCAAGGTAAGGTTGCCACCAGAGGTGTACCTGGGTGTTTGAGAAGGGGGGGGGTGTGAAAGGAATACACTTACATCATCCAATTTTTGTAGGGGGCTCTGGGGCCGCTACCCTGTGAAAAAGAAAAAAATAATTAAACTCTGTAAAATTTAGATTCAAATTAGATTTTATGATGAACGCTTGTATGATGAACTAGAGGGGAAAACTTGTGAGCAAATCTTGGTTTGGATCTTCAGCAGGCTACAACATAATAGAATGCACAGGGTCAGGCAGCAGTGCCTGTATAATGAACATATGTATGATGAACTACGATAGTTCTGCCTAGGACAGAACGATGTTTAGGCCTAATATGATAAGCAGATACAATTAAACATTTTTCTATTATTGTTTTTCATTTTTATTTACGGTCATGCGGCGCATAAAGTGTGTTCGGGCAACGTCCGACCGCATACATGTCTGTGGTCCCATAAGGTTGTAATAGAGTTCAGAAAACCCTATCAGAGAACGGGACGTAGTGGAACGCATCAGCTTCCCGCACACAACACATGGATCTCATGTCTCTTGTATACAAAGCAATATATGGTACATATAACCTAATAATACATATGTCTTGACAATCATAATAAATGCCTGTGTGACTGGCTTGTGCATGTACTGTACTGTACTTTCTGCTGTTATTTTAATGTAGACTTTCCCTACTTACAAATAAAAAGTTTACCATATAACAGTGTATGCTTCGACTCGTGGGCAGTAGGGGAGTCCCATCGGATATTTGAAAATATGGTTTAACCCTGGGCAACTCCGGAGAAAGATAGAGTCCAGCCCTCATCCAGGAATTTGGTTCCAGAGCCAAGGCTGTATGTAGAGGTGAGCACGACTATATCTAGTTGGTATTGCTCGATCTCCTGCAAAAGTTCCAGCTCCTTCGCCCCCAGAGAGGTGACATTCTAAGTACCAAGAGCCAGTTTCTACACCATAAGTCCAGTCTGCCAGGGCCCTTGCCCCAACCTGCCACCTGTGTGGCATTGCACCTGGCCCCTATTTCTCCCCTCCAAGGTGGTGGGCCCATGAGAGTTTTGCAACCTTGGCGTAAAAATGAATGAGAAAGATGTGAAAATGAACATACCTTAAGATAGGGGAGAGATACTGGAGATTGTAAATATTTCGACGAGTGTATATTTTGTTTAATATTATTGTCTCTGATGTATCACATTTTTTAAACGCTCATCTTCATTAAATTTACCTCATGTGGTTCTCCAGTGTCATTTTAAATCATCCTTGTGAAATGGCTCTCTCTGCTGGATGGGATTCTTATCAAAGAGTTGTCCAGTTCCTCATGTAGCCCCACAGCTGAACAGCAGGGGGAGCAGCTGATCCTGAGCTCAGCACATGCCTTGTGAACACTGACAGAAAAAAACAGTGGAGTGGTTGAGGAGTCAACACATACTCTGTCTATCATACTTACTGTCCAATTTGTGATAAAATGTTCTGTGTTATCATTTTGTATTTCATATAGGTGTAAATAGTTAAGTGAATACTGCACAGATCATCAAAACAATTACCCACTGTTCCAGAAAGCTGTTGATCTGTTCTTTCACGTGTTCTACATTACACTCTCACAATCCAGATAATCATAAGACACATCATTCTTTAATTGGGCTAAAATAATTTCTGGTTAGATGTGACTGCATTGTGATTATGATCGTGTGATGGTGTGGTCTTATTTGGTTGTAGCAAAGTAACATGCTTTATGCATGACATATGCAACACTACTTAACTCATTGGTGGGTAAGAGGTGCTGCACATAACACCTTACACAGACACTGGAGACTGTAGAGTATTGATACACACTCCTCAGTAACATCAGTACTACTCAGTAGAACAGAGTGGAGTTGAGTGATGATGTATATGCCAGTACAGGATTTACTGAGAGGACAAGAAGTCTGATAGAGGTGAGTGTGAGAATGTTTATGAACATGCACTACCACAGTGGGCATATAACCAATGTAAATGACAGAAATATCAAACAGCATACATGTACACAGGCAAACTCACACATGTACACTATTTGTGTATTTTCTGTTGCTGTGAAACACCAGTGGAAGTCCTGTGTCACAATAACCAGAGTAGACTGGATGCATTCGCTTAGTAAACTTTATCTCCAAAACATCATTCACACTCAAGGTTGGGGCAGGCAGAGTGCAATACACAATCATTGGGCGACCGTTGGCAAAAAGTGAATAAAAGTCAGAAAACAGGCTGGAGTCAAAACACAGAAACTGGAAGGCTAAGTGAAAGCTGGAAGGCTGACCAGGCTAACAGAAACAAGGGAGGCTAACAGATACAAAGAAGACTAAAAGGGATGAAAGAATCTACACAGGATAAAGGCAGCTCAGGGCAGTTATACAATGGAGAACAAGAGGGGAAGAAATAAAAACAGGTGCAACAGATAACTGAATAATATAGCGATTGACAAGATCAGGTAATCAAGGCTCTGACTGATCAAGTGGGAAGGAGGTAGAGACAGAGATATAAATAATGAGACTGTCCAACCTTAGTGCAATGACAGTTTTTAAGTCATTATTGAAGGCCATTATCGGTGGTTTGGAGTCTCTAATTGATTAAAATATTAAAAATGAAAAATTCTAAAACAGAATAAGAAGCATACAGATCACATGCTCACTACATGCCATGTGCACACTCACTGAAAGTACAAAGGCGACGACAAGAAGCAGTTATAAGCCCTATGTGTGTCACGCCACCATGGCTATCTGTTTCCTGTTGCACTTTTGCATAGACTGAAAGAACTGAGTATAAAAACACTACAGTCCATTTCTCAAATGCAAATTTCTGTGTCTCTATGGTGTATCTCTGGTGTATCTGTGCAGCTCATCAAAATCATTTCTCTGTGTTACTAACCTCTATAGACTGAACAGCTACAATAAACCCTTTGGAGTCAGATTACATAGACATCAGCAGAATGATCTGGAGATGTGGATTCTCGGAATGACGCAGAATACGAGATATTTTAAAAGATATGTTTTAGAATGTTTACAAAGGTATGTGGAAGTGAACTCTGCCAGTGTGCTTTTACACAAAGACCACAGAGAGTAAATAAAGCACCCTCTTCTTGATTGCCATTTCCCTTTCTATCGTGTGGTAACGCAGCGTTCGAAGATCAGATGGCAGGTTCATGATCACATGGTCACATATCTGTAGCTTGTTATTGTGAGGTCTAATTTAAGTCATCAACCAACACAAAATCACACAGATAGTTGCAGGTTGTAGAGCAAAGATAAACTGATCAGAGTTCATTTAATTTTTACTGTATCATTAGCAGTAGTCAGTAGGACAGAATGCAGTCATGTAAGGACATATATGTTAATACACGAGTCAGTGAGGACAACGTAACTAATCCAGTTGAGAGTGACGATGATTATGACGACTGGAATGTGAATAAGGAAACCCCTCCTACTCTAACAGCAGAAAGGTCCAACAGAAACCGAGACCTTCAGAACTCAGGTAATCACTCTCTCCCTCTCTCTCACAAACACACACATGTAGAGACCCAGACTGGATTTGGGTTGAGTTTTAGGTGGCTGATCTTTAAGGAGGAGAGCCAGTCAAGGGTGGCAGTTCGTCCCAGCTTGGGCCAAACTTGTCAGACGCACATTTTTGCAGTGATGAACTAAGTGTGCATTATTATGAAATTGAAAGATTCAAAGAATAATTCTTTCAAACGATTGCTGTTATAGTTTTGCAACAAATGTTTAGTATTTGCATGTTTCGTATTTAAAACATCTCATTTTGCCCCTCAGGAGATAACACCTCTGGGAACAGATACTACAGAGCAGCATCAGTGTGTCTGGGGCTGCTTTGTTTTCTCCTCCTGGTTGGTGTCATAGTGATGTATGCTGACAGAAATAAGTTTCTAACCAGTTACAATGTCGTGAAAAATCAGATGCACAACTTAAAAACGAATTACAGCAACCTCACTAAAGATAGAGATCAGTTACAGAAGGAAAGAGATGAACTCTTGTCAAATTCTTGTAGACTGGGTGAGTAGACTGAGGTACATAACTATTTTTTGTACATACAAATGAGGCTTTGTGATCTTTATATATAATTATACATAAATACATCTCTAACAACATCTAATGTGAAAACAGGTTGGGAATGTCTGAAGCAGTGGAGGTGCTTCGACTGCAGTCTCTACTACATCTCCACTGAGAAGAAGACATGGAGCAAGAGCAGACAGGACTGTAGAGAGAGAGGAGCAGACCTGTTGATCATAAACAGCAGAGAGGAAGAGGTGAGAAAGAGAGAGAGGAAGAGAAAGAGAGAAAGGGAAAGAAAGATGGGTGCTAATGAACATCCGCTTTATATCATCACTATATATCGTTTTAACAGGAGTTTGCCTTCGGCCTGAGAAGTAGGGACATTTCTTGGATTGGTCTGACTGATGATGTCACAGAGGGGGTGTGGAAATGGGTGGACGGCACAGCACTGACCACTGGGTAAAACGAAATCTGCATTTAACTCTAATCGTCAGACGTTTAGTTACTGTTTTTCTCTTTAAAATACTCTGTATGTAAAATTTATGACTGTTATTGTGATAGAAACATTGATTTTTTGTGGTTTTTCAGGTACTGGCTTAGGGGTCAGCCTGACAGTCAAACAGGAGATCAGGACTGTGTTGCCATTGACCACAAATCTGATCCTTTAGAGAGCTGGAGAGACCATGGATGCACTGTTAACTACCACTGGATCTGTGAGAAGTCACTGAAGTCACTGAAGTCATAAGTCATGAGAATCGTAGTAATAGTAATGAAATCTTAATAACAAGGACACACACACACACGTGCACAGTACACACATACACACTCACACACACACACACACACACACACACACACACACACAGAGGAAACAGGGATACACAATACACACACAAACAAACATGCAGTCACACTGTAACATGACTAGGTTCAATTATTCTTTAGTGTTACTGCTAATTTTACCTATGAGATCTTACTACTTATTACAGCTCACCTACAATCACCTCTGGTCTTTGCTTCAAGACAGAGGTTGGTGGAGGTTAACACTTTTGCTGTTTTATCATTCAGTGTGACCTCCACTTGTCCTCCATTGACTCACTGGTAAACAGAGATGCTGGGAGGTATGAGCAAAAAGACTAACCGATTTGTCATTGCTTGTGTTACAAAGGGTTTATGATGTTGTGAACCAGACTATGCTTTTTAAATTGTGCATGTTTAAAGCTATGTTTCTCGCTTGGGCACTGCACTAAATGTTTTTTCTTCGGAAATCCTCCGCTACGTTTCTGGGCGGTTACTGAATGAAATAAATATCCTGTTCAAAAACAATGCTAGCTCTTGTTACCTTCATGACACAGCATTATTTCCTTAGAACCCATATTCTCCTTATCCTCTTTCAGTGGTTGTAACCCTTTTTCATGCAGTGAGGGTTGTTTCAGTTTTTGAGATATAAGAACACACATACACACACACACACACACACACACACACACAGAGATGCACACATTCGTGTATACACAGAAAGGCAAAATGAGTTCACGTGTATTTTTTGCTTTCACCCTCTCTCATACACGTGTATTGACAAACTTTAGCCAAGACAAAATGACAGCGTTAAAATTAGTGCCTCAGTAACGTTACAGTAAAAGTACCCATGAAGTATCCACAGTGGACGCACAACCAAGGTAAATGACACGAATGTCAAAAAGCACACATATACACAAGTAAACTCACAAACATACACACACACACACTCACACACACAAAAACACTCATGAAAGTATGTTAATACTTTTGCTTTTAAAATATCCAAAACCAATTAAAATTTAGATTTGACACCTAATCAAAACTTCTTTCCCCAGGAAGTGTCACAGCTGAGAAGAAATCCAGCTGAGATGATAGATCACCTCAAGGGGTTTCTTTTGGAGTGTTTTTCTGCTTGGGTTTTTGTATATCAGGGTGCACCAAACTCTAAACTTATCTGAAACATATTTCTGATGTACAGTTGCATGTACATGGTAACGTGATCGCATGTCTGCGGCCTGTCGTACTAATGGCGGTCTAATTTTAGTCATCTGCTAACACAAAGTCACACAGATAGTTTCAGGTTGTGGAAACTCATCAGGGCTGATGGATATTTCACTGTATTATCACATCAGTATTAGTCAGTAGGACAGAGTGGAGTTGACTGAGGATACAAATGTCAGTACAGTTTTCTCACTCGCCAGTTTCCTCATGTAGTTCCATAAGAGAACATCGGTGGGAGTCATGGTAACGCGTTTACAGTTCTTCCAAACTGTCTGAAATGTGTGATACATCCAGACAATTGTCATGGAAGTATGTTAGAGAGTGTGTTTTATAAGCCAGGCAATTAAATGTGGTAACAGTCATCTTTGAGTGTGATTTTAATTGAGTAATCCTGGTAGAGGACACAGCATAAGATAAGAGAGATGAAAATTCCTGGAAGACTTTTAAAACGTGACAGAAGAGAGTCTAAGTGTCTTTTCGCCCTTGTATAGTGTTGCATAACTTGTTGTTGCATATCATCTTCAACAGAATTATTTCTGTGAGAACTAACGTGACATTCTGATATTCACTGATCTCTGATGCCTTGGTAGTCATGTGACTTCCTGAGGTCTGAGTGTGCTGCTGTTGCCGTGGTGAAATGGAGATATGAATAACTTGATGATTTCTAACCACAATGCTTCATGGCATTTATAAAGGTTGTTATTGATGCTTTGTATTGTCTATGTGACAAAGTCAAACAGACAGTTGGAGGTTGTACAGTATTGACACAATAACTCATCTGAGCTGAAGTATAATTTACTGTATCATCGGCATTAGTCTATAAGACAGAATGGAGTCGACTGAGGACCTTTATGTCACAATGACGCGAAGATCAAAAAACTTCAGCAGAGTTAAGAGTACGAGTTTTCATAATGATGTATACGTGAGTATGGAAAAAATTTCAACTCAAAGAGGGGCAGCATCCAGAAAAGACTCGGACCTTCAGAATTCAGGTATCTGTTGTCTCTCACTCTTTCTCTCTCACACACACACACGCACACACGGCAGAGCCGGTGAAAAGGCTTGAGGATAAGGTGGATATGGTGAGGGGTTGTTTTAGTGGATTTAACCTTTGCTATTGTTAAATATATAGTCAGTGCTGTGTGCACTGCTGCACCTCTTTTAAAATGTTTTTTCCTTGATTTTATGCATTCTATGTATTCTATTTTTTTTTTAACTTTATTTTTATTTTATTTTCATTCTATCCCTGTTTTCTGTGTTCATTCTATATCTATTTTGAAGTGAAGCACTCGGTGAATGTAATTTACTTATTGTAAAGCACTTTGAGATGCATTTCTTGTGTGAGAAGTGCTACACAAATAAAGATTATCATTATTATTATTCTTAAAACACACACGCACACGCACACGCACACGCACACATACTCACACACACACACACACACACACACACACACACACACACACACACACACACACACACACACGCACACACACACACTGACAACTGAAAGATGCTTGGATATTTTGTCATTAGTCAGACATTAGTCAAACTATTTTATTTGTGATGTAAATTTGAGATGTGGTAGGAGCAATGTGATGTCTTTCGACCTTAAGGTTGTGGAATGTTGTTAAATTGATATTCAGATGAACTATCAAACTTCAGTCACTGTCAATATTTCCACATATAGCCATTAGAGATGCCTTAAATTCCTGTTAGTTCAAATCTTGGCCTAGCCTATCTTCACTTTAGCCTATCACAGTACTATAATGAGCATGCTTGACAAGCTGTATGTTCTAAATTTCAGTACTTATCGTTTTAGTTTTATCAGACTATTCAGAACTTTTTATTTGAGGATTTCAGTTGACATATCACAAAAGACCAAGTAGAAAATGACATGACAAGTTTATTTTTCCAGGTCAGGAAAATATTAAGCCTCTGCTCTTGTTCTTTCTAGCTTTTTTTTACATGTTCTCAATCACACCTTCAGGATCTGTGTTCAAAATGTATAAAGACAAGGCTTATTTAAGTCTATGAGGTTGTGGATTTATCCAGTAACATTAAAACATTCAGAATAACTGAGACTGTACATGGGGCTTAGTTTTTCCACATATGCGTCTCAGCGGCTCCTCTAAACTCTCTGTTATACCTTCCTCTTTTAATGTCAACAGTCTTACTTAAGGATCATCATAGCTCAAAAAAAAAAAATTTAAAACTATGTTGTTAGAGTATTAAAGTTATATTTTGACAAGCTGTTTGACATATTTCAAAAACCACTGTGATTCGGCTCTGCTGATATAAGGTCTTATGACATATATAACAAGTTGATTGTATCTTCTTATGAGTGTGTGTTTGGTCCCTCATTAGGAATGAATTATACAGTGTCAAATGCAGTAAGCTGAACAAGGAGGTGGAGGGTGTGGAGTGATGACGTGGGGTTATGGTCTTATTGGTGGTTAAGTGTTGCTGCATTTCACACTTTACACAGAGAACTGGAGACTGTAGGGTTCTGATAAACTCATCACACACTCCTCTGTAGCATCAGTATTACTCTATAGAACACAACGGAGTTGAGTGATCATATATATGTCAATACAGAATGATGTCACACCCTGGTTTTCTCTTTCTCCCTCTACTGTTCAGTTTTTGTGTAACCTCCTGCTTTCTTTAGTTTACCCTGTTCCAACTGATTCCATTAGTCCCAGCTGTTTTCAGTTCGTTAAGGTCTGTTCAGTCCTGTATAAATACCCCATGTTTTGCCTTTTATTCTCTGCGTGGAATTGTGTTGTGTTGGGTTGTCAACCGGAGTTGTGAAGCCTGAATCTTTTGTGTCATGCTCTGCCTGAGCCAAACCTGCACGTGCTTCCAGCCTCCTCTAGAAACCGTGACAGATGATATATGTGTATGCCAATACAGGATTTACTGAGGACAACAGCTCTGATAAAAACGAAAGCGGGGACACTTACGAAAATGTACCCACCGGTGAGAAAACCCTCCAAACATCTCAAACCACAGCAACACCAAGACCAAACCCAGGTAAGTTCTGAACACCTAAGTTTCTCTCTCTCTCTCTCTCTCTCTCTCTCTCTGTCTCTCTGTCACCCACACGCTTACACACAGAGACACACACTGAAACACAACTAAAAAAAATATTTAAGTGTAAGCATAGCTTAATATAATAATGAAGGGGATGTAATAATATTGCCATAAAAATATCCACAGACAAATACTTAATTAGAAATCTAATAATTATACAATGACCTTTTGTGTGGTCATTTACAACCCCTGTTGAGACAACTCCTAAGAAAACACAATTAACCATGCTATGAGCAACTTCACTGTGGGAGCCTGCAGTTAAACAGAACTCAGCTTGTTTGAATAAAACTTTCTTTTGAATCGTCTTTCAGAAAAATCACGTCTGCATACTTAACATCAAATTCGAAAGCTGAGAAGAGTCAGATATTAAGCTAAGCACAAGTTGCATGCTAGTGACTTTTGTCATTTTTCGAACTCCCTTAACCAAAACAGGATGGAAATACTTTAACTCCAGTCTGTACTACGTCTCCACCGATGCAAAAAACTGGTCTGAGAGCAGACGGGGCTGCAGAGAGACAGGAGCAGACCTGGTGATCATAAACAGCAGAGAGGAACAGGTGAGGTAGAGGGAGAAAGAGATGTGGGGAGGGGAGGATTGTGAAAGTGATGGCAATAGTATATTATGACCATGTGTCGTTTCAACAGGAGTTTATCCATAACCTGAGAAGAAGTGACAACACTTGGATTGGTCTGACAGACAAAGACGAAGAGGGCGACTGGAAATGGTTGGATGGTACAGCACTGTCCAATGGGTAAAAAGATCTCTGCACTTATCTCTGTTCATCAGACATTTAGTCACTCTTTTTCTCTGTTCATTCCTCTATATAAAATATGATTGAATGTCTGAGAATATGTGAAGTGAGACTGTTATTCTGGTAGAATATGGAGTCTCTGTGTTTCAGATACTGGCTTAAGGGTCAGCCGGACAGTCAAACAGGAGACCAGGACTGTGCTTCCATTGGCCATAAATCTGATCCTTTGGAGAGCTGGAGAGATCAGCAATGCCTCCTGGAGCTGTATCGGATCTGTGAGATGAGAACAGTCAACTGACTAAAGTCATAATAAGGACGCACACACACTCTCTCACACACACAGGCACCCACGGATGGAAAATGCACACATTGATAATGACACACTTTCATGAAAAGTGTTTAATTTTTTTGTCTTACAAATATTGACAACAGTTTGTTTGCGTAACAGAGCTTGTTATAAATTTTCTTTACAATTAAAGTTCCAAGTGGGTGGATTCAGTGTCTTTACTGTACGTTTAGGACAAAACATACCCGTATGGGTTTTGAAGTAAGTTAGCAAATGGGGATCATGGGTAATGTAGTTTAGAATGTATGCAGTGAAGTGGTCTTTGGTCCATGTTGAATATTTCGCAATTTTAAAAGGACAATAGAACATGGAGCGGCTGACGGTGATACCATGGTGGTAGTGATTCTGGGGCAAATCCAGATGAGAAACATGGAGAGATACTTTGGTATCTTTGTGTAAATAATCTAAGATACTAATAAAAAAAATTAACAGTTTACATAGAGACCCCTCGTAATCCGGGCGTAAATACGTATGAGAGACATTCAAATGAAAATACTTTAAGGGAGAGCTTAAATAACTTGTTTAATGTATTGTTTTATTGAATATTGTTATCTCTGATGTATTTTTAAAGCTCGTCTCCATTAAATTTACCTCATCTGATTCTTCAAAGTTGTTGTCATCCTTGTTGAATGTCTGCCTCTTCAATACGTGATTCATATTAGAGTGATGTAGTTTAAGAGTCTTCAACTTCTTCCTGTAATATCACAACTGAACGGTAGGGGGAGTGAGTGTGTGTGAGGTCAGTAAAAACTGTATGGGTTGAAAAGAGACCTACAGTGAAGAGTCAAGTTAGGTAGTGTGGTTAGTTAGTTTCACATATTACAAAACTGCAATGAGACAATTAAAAATCTTTCACACGAGGAGTAAATTTATACTCTGTCTAACCTATCCAGTTTGTGAACACAGTTTTCAACCCTTTTCCCCCTTTGCTTTTCGTCTCAAATGAAGTAACTGTCTGAAAAGATGACAGGTATAAATATTTTGTTGACTGGATTATCTCACCCACATTTGACACAGAGGTCACCAAAACACTCACCCTCCCTCCCCAAAATCTCCTGACCTGCTCGTTCACATGTTCTGCATTAGACCTTCACGGTTAAGATTCAGAGGGCCTGATGGGAAGGATCTCGAGATACGGATTCACTGAATTCAGCTGGATGAGACAACTGGATTCATCCGTGATCTACGATTTTAAAACATCAAACCTGTTTGTGGAAGTACAGTGTTTTTTTTTTTTTTTCTTTACTGTGCTCTTAGGTATGTTCACACAAATACGACAGATGGTGGCAGAGATCCTTTTCGTTGCATCCTCTTTTTACTGCATTCAGCCAGTCCAAAACGTCAAGGATCGCAAAAGATGTCAAACGAAACGTTTTGTGAAAACGTCACGTGACTAAATTCAAAAATATGTCAAACACACACAGCTGTAGGTTGTTGATCTCTTACACATTAATCAGAACGGATACACACTTCACTATGCCATCACTGTCACACAGTGGAACAGAACGAAGTTGAGTGAAGATGAGTGTGCCAGGACATATAGGATTTACTGTTAGGGATGAATATGGGAATTCTTTTAAAAACAGATACGTCAGTTGGGAAGTCCCTGCAAACTAAATGACTGAAACATCCAGGAGAAACTTAAGATATCAGGAGTTAAAAACGGTTTATGGTTTCTCACTGGCCTGTATATTTCTTCTGTCTACGGCGTAGTGGACTGTCAATCATTCAGACAGTTAGTAAATCGGCTAGACCATCAGTTAGTACACACACACACACACAGAGCAAGAAAGTGTGCACATTCGCAGTATCTTGTGTTAATCAAGTCTTTGTACGCAGAGAGACAGAGGCCATTCTGTTGTGTGCAGGGGGAAATACGCGACAGAAAAAAACCCAAGGCCATAGTTATTGAGGTTTAATACATTTCTAATAAACAAAGATTATGTTCATCTGTATGTTTATTTCTACAAACTTGTTGAGCGACTGTTCTCTTCAGACTCACTGGCCCCAAGCCTCGAAATAGGTCTTCAACATTTTGTTTGTTTGTTTGTTTGCTTATGTATGTACGTATATATGTATGTATGTATGTATATATGTAAGTGCCGGCTAAAGTATTTTAGGTGAGGGGGCTGACAGCATAGTTGTGCTCCACAAATAAAGTAACAGTTAACTCAGTGATACGTATTTAGACTCAGTTCTGGTTTAACCCATAAGGACCCTGGTATTTAATCTGTATGCTATACATAAATAACTCTTCAAGAACAGTGTGGTTGACTTCTGAATATACTGTATGCACAACTTTCCTGTCCTCTCTACCTTTTGTTTGTCTTTTCTTTCTACCTTTTAACTTTCAGGTCAAGTATACTTTGTCCTTTAATATCCTGTGTTACTTATGATACTTATTAGACAGGTGGAATCACATTTGACCTGTCAGATGTTATTTTAAAGGAGCTCTATATATTTATGTTCACACTGGCAGGTTTAATCTTCATAACTAGGCTAGGGGTCACTGTCAAGTCCTTGCGAGATAAATAGGGAGTAAGGATTTGTATGAGTCAACTGACGCCCAGCCCTGAACACATTAGATAGCACGTAGAAAATGTATACATTTTCCGTGTCTTTTCATTTTTTTCTTTTCCTTACGGGAAAGAGTGACTGTATGAATAGTTTATGAGTTTACGACCTGCTGACTTCAAAAATTAAACTTAATTTTAAGTGTTGCGAAACCTCCTGTCCAGTAAAGAACGTGGTCATTTGAAAGAGGAAGAGAAATTTCACTGCGTTTCTAGAGAATAAAAAAACATTGTGTAATGTATTTAACATTTAGTTTAAAGGTCTCTAGTGGGCCGGATTTAAGTTTAAGTTTCACTTCATGTGTGGTGAACCTTAGTGGTTGTCTCATATGAGACAACTGCGATTTAGAGAGCATCCCGGAAGCATTTATTTAAATGTTTAACCGCTGCGTTTAACAGCTTCACAAATAAGGTACAATTTCTGGGGTTACATTATAACCTTGGTTCTCTGAGTGAGAACCTCTCCACCCATATACATACTGTATATATGTATGGGACTGTGTATGTATATATGTCTCACATATGTATATATATCCCCACACATAACTAATATATTGGAGTAGGCCCGAACGTTTTTTGCATTGAAGAGGAAACTAAGTTCAGTTTTGGCTGTGTTACAACACAGAGTTGCTTACCAGACCTCTGAAGTCTCCATATTCACAAACCTTTCACTACATATAATGAGAACAGACGAACATGCTGAGCTAACATGGAGGTACTTCAGCTCCAGTATGTACTACATCTCTGCTGAGAGGAACACTTGGAGTGAGAGAAGAGCAGATGATCATAAACGACACAGAGAGTGAGAGAGAAAGAGTGTGGGAGAAAGAAGGGTGCCAGCAAGCTTCAGTAAGATACTATCACAGTGTCTTATTTCAACAGGAATTTGCCTTTAACCTGAGATACGGTTACAGTGCTTGAGCTGCTCTGACTGATGATGATGTCACAGAGGGGTTGTGGAAATGGCAGTGGGTGGGTGGCATAGCATTGACCGGTGGGTAAATTTAGTCAGAGGACAGTTCCTCTTTCTCTCCTTACATTCTTCTAAGATAAGACAAGATAAGATAAGATAAGATAAGATTAATTAGAATTAGAATTAATTAGAATTAGAATTTCATATAATGCTCCTATGTCCATGTGCACGTTCATATTTAGCAAAATGGAAAAACAAAAGCACCACTACTTAATTACACTGAACTGATTTAGACCACTTCCTGTTCCATGCTGGTCTCCCAATATGAGGACAAAACCAGAAACATGGAAAATGGATTACAGTCTTTGATATCAATTAAACAAACCAACTGGCCAATCAGATTAAGACCGTTTACTTTGAGAAACCCTTCAGCTTTGCAGCTGTGGCACAGAAATGTATCATAAAGAAGTTAAAATGAAAATATGCAATGTGCTAAGAGAGAGATGAGGGAAGTTCTAAATGTCTAACGGTCGTAATACTTTAGTGAATCTGACAGTCTGTCCCTCTAGAACTTCCTCTTTTCAGTGCTGAGTGTCTTATATAAAGAACTGTCAGATATTACAGGTCACACAGACCACGGGAGGCTGTAGAGGTCTCACAGACTCTTCACTGTAACATCAGTATTACTCAGTAAAACAGAATGGACAATGACTATGAACCTCATACATATGATAATACAAAATTAGTTGAAGATGAGGGGACCCTCAACACCAGGATGTTCAGAGTCACTGGAGGACCTCAGTATTCAGGTAAGCATATATAATCTGAGACATAGCACTCAGTCTGTTTCTTATTTTGAGTAAGAGCATCACACATGTAATTTCATATATAATATCACATTGATGTTTTATCATAATGTGCATCATATTTGATATGAATATCTCTGTTTTGGTTGGGAAAGCTGACTGAAGAACAGTGTTTAACAAAGTGAAATATACACTTAAAAGCAACAAATTGTTAAAAACGAATGTGAAACGTTTTCATTGTTAGGAAGGAGTGGAAAGATACATCTAAACAATGCAATCATTTTAGAATCTCATACTTATCTTACCCAAAAATGTGACAAAACCATGTGATAACACATTTTTGGATATTAGTCAAAATATGGGTAGGTTAGCTATTTTACTGTTTAAATTCCTAAATGGTTTATATGTGTAAACAAAAAGTC
Source organism: Chanos chanos (assembly GCF_902362185.1). NCBI lineage: Eukaryota > Metazoa > Chordata > Actinopteri > Gonorynchiformes > Chanidae > Chanos > Chanos chanos. The sequence goes on from NC_044505.1 coordinate 12,811,385, forward strand.
AAATTCAGAATATTCTGCTTTGAGCAAAAATCCATATTCTCTGTTTACTCTTAAAGTTTTTTTTGTGATACTTTTATACAGGTTATTGTTATTGTAATTGCTAGTTGTTCGTTGTTGGACAGGTGTTGTTGCAGTTCTTTAAATAACAACAGAAGGCCAAAGTAAGAGATTGTGGGTGTTAATTCAAACCAGAGGACGTAGCAAACTTTAGATTCACTGAATTGTATCTCCTAACAGGAAATGACATCACAGATACACTCAGAGAATAAAAAAAGCATGCAGCACACACTTACTCGATTTCACCCTCTCACATATGTATGTATTGCTGTGTTCTGCTCCCTGAGACAAAATCACAACATTGAAAGTTTATTAGAATTATATATATATATATATGTGTGTGTGTGTATTTATATATATATATAAACAGCGGATTGCAGTTAAAATTCTCTCATATTTTCACTTCAGTTACCAGATACTACAGACTGGCTACAGTGTGTCTGGGGCTGCTGTGTGTTCTCCTACTGGCTGCTGTCATAGGATTATGTGTCAAGAAACACCAGGTACAAACTAGTAACAATGAACTGACCATAGGGAGAGACCAGTTACAAACCAGTTACAGTAAATTGACCGTACAGATGAACCAGTTACAAACCACTTACAATAAACTGACCATAGAGAGAGACCAGTTACAGACCAGTTACAAAAACATGACTGATCAGAGAGACCAGCTGCAGGTCTCTTATCACTCTATGGCTGTAAACATGTCGATGTTGGAGAAGGAGAGAGATGAGCTTCGGAGAGAATGTCCTGTTTTGGGTGAGTGAATATTTTGGTATTTTATATATTTATATATTTGTGGCTTTTGTTATGTCCATTCAACACCTTGTATTAGTCTTGTCTTTCTGTAATGAGTGAGAGAGCATTCTGTCATAGGGAGAATCATGTTTATCATTTCCTTTTAATTTCTTACTTTCTCATACACAAAGGAATTACTGAATCAGCAGTTTATTATTAAGTAGTTACCTGTAAAAGGAATTTTGACTAAGTAACAGTTGTCAAATTCAGGGAAGAAAGTGATCATTGGGAGGAGGTGAGCTTCTAATAATTTTGCAGAGGATGTAGCTGTGTGAGGTAGGGTCAAGGGTTTTCTACCCGTCACTTTTGAGTTTTGACTGTGCAGTTTTCACTTACAATGTGGTGAGTCTCAGTGGTAGTGTGATACCATGCAGAAGAGATTTAGAGAACATTCCAGAAGCATTTACTTAACTGTTTAGCCTTTGTACTGAACAACTTGACAAATAATGTAGAGGGTGTGGGGCTAAATTGATAATAACGTAATAATGTAGAGGGTGAGGCTTGGTTCCCTGAGTGAGAGACTCCTCAGTCAGATCCATATTGTATGTGGGACTATCCCAACCGACCGCCAGCCCCCATAAGCTGTTGCCTCTGTGGAGTCTATTCTCACAAATGTGTCAGGGAAAACAGGGGACTCAGTTGCAGACTCACTGATGAAAGAATAAGATGTTTATTGGGCCAGGCAGAAGTCTTACAGTAACACTTGGCAGAAAGCGGAATCCAAAAAACAAGCAGAGGTCGTACCACAGAACAGTCAGAGGGAGGCAAACAATCCAAAACGGTAGACAAAGGCAAAATCCAGAGACAGACAAAAGGGTCAAAAACAGCTACAGGGCAAGGCAGGCAGGCAGGCAGGCAGAAGAGGCAAAATCCAACAGGAAAAAATAGTCAAAAAACAGGCAGAGGTCAAACACAGAAGGCAATCAGAATATGAAAAGGCTGGTATGACACACTGGGGAAAGTGGTACGAACTGACAAACAAAGGGTAGAACTGGCAGGGTTTAAATAGACAGACTAATTACAACTTCAACGAGAGACAGGTGAGCACAATGACACAATAAGTGAGGGGCGGGGCCAGAGCACATGGGAAACCAAAATAAACAAAAGCACATGACAAAACCAAAAACAAATGACAGCTAACACCAGACATGACCAGCAGGGGCGCAACAGAAAATAGTTCATGCAGGAACCCTGACACAAATGCATGACTTCTCTTTAGGCGGGAAAAGGAAGTCCCGCAATGCTAGGTATACTATTGTCATCTCTAGCACAGTGATGTAGCAGGAGGTCCGTGGAAGATGCCGGTAACCTTTGACTCCTTTACTCTTGAGCTCTGCGCTCCAGCTTTCCAGTGATAGGCACTGTTGGCACTGGTGCATTTTCTACGTTTTCCCACCAGAGGAGAGCTTTCCGGAGCCTCTTTCGAATCCAGCACACAGATCGCCGGGTGTCTTTGTAGACGAAATTTGAGGGTTCAAGTGACACATCTGAATTGGCTGCTGAAATCAGCAGAGCTAGGGGCACTTTCTGTACTGCAGATACCATTAGGCCGAGCAGGTATAGCCAAGGAACCTCCCTTCAGGGGCAAAAGTTACACAGACAAGTCCTTTGTGAATTTTGTTTCTCTGGTGTATGAGTCAATCGCAGATTGTGAATTCAGCAACATTATCAAACAATTCCTGTCTGAAATGGGACCAATACACTCTTTTCTCTGTTTACCCAGTCACATACCTGTGACATAACCTTTGTACTGTGCACATATTAGCCATTCATCCAGATGATTGTAGTACAGTGTCCGTGCAGGGTGTGAAGGCCCTTTAGTGCTGGTGACATGTCGAAGGGAAGAAACTGGAACACGAACACGTTACTCCTGAACACAATGCGCGCGCGCCCCTCCCAAGACAGTATCTAACAATAGGCGTCCTCTGGATCTAAGTACGCGAGCCAGTCATTTCGGTGACTTGCCTGATTTGCCCATGGCACGGTGAACTCTCCAAATGTCGGAGGCTGGAGATGTCTGTCTAGGCCTCTGAGATCCAGGATGAGGCAGAAGCTGTCGATGCAGATGGACTTTATTTAGAAGCTCTCTTTTGATTCAGTCTTATCGCTTGTAAACTCAAATCAGCCCCTTTTCTTGTTCCCACAGAAAATATACAGAAAACATGATCAACCGATCAGAGAACAGAAATCCTCTAAGTACATTAACCACTGTGTGTGCGCGCTTGTTTGTTCAGCGTGTGTATGTGCGTTTGTTTCAGCTGCAGTCTTATCTTTACTTTTGAATATGTGACCAGCTAAATACATGAAAGAGGGATGGAAGTACCTCAACTCCAGTGCGTACTCACTCTTTACTGGGTTGAAGACCTGGAATGAGAGCAGACAGGACTGCATAGAGAGAGGAGCAGATCTCGTGGTCATAAACAGTAAAGAGGAACAGGTGTGTGTGTGTGTGTGTGTGTGTGTGTGTGTGAGTGTGTGTGTGTGTGTGTGTATATGTGTGAGAGAGAGAGAGAGAGAGAGAGAGAGAGATTGATGAAGAACATGGAAAGAGTGTGGTATTAACTTTGCTCTAAATTGTACAGGACTTCGTTGGAATGCTGATTAGAAGCAAGGACATGACTGCTGCTTGGATTGGTCTGACTGATCATGTGACAGACGGGGTGTGGAAATGGGTGGATGGCACAGCACTGAGCACTGGGTGAGAGATCAGTGGATGTGACTCTGGTCATGAGTGTTACAGTTATTCCCTCTGAGTTAAACCCTTCTACAACAAATTCTCATTGTTCTCTTCAGGTACTGGAGGAGAGGAGAACCCAGTCAATTTGGTTTAATCAAAGAGGACTGTGCTAGTATTCGTTCTGACTCACAACCTTACAGGAATTGGAATGATATGGCATGCTCAGAAGTCTCTTATTGGATCTGTGAGAAAAAAATAGTTTACTGAATCATTGTTTCATACTTTATCACTCTGTGACTACATCTTAAATTTCAACTACAATTTGTTTTGCTGGTACACTGGTTTGCAATAAATCCTTTTTTTTTTTTAAATTTCTACAAACCTAACATATCCAAAAAAAGCTATGAGTTTCATGAATGTAGGAAACAGGGAATAAATATCGTAAGAAGGATCTGACAGAATGAGGTTTAGCCATTTAAATTGACCGCGGCTTGATTTGTACACCGAGATAATGTTCTTTGTGGTTCTGTCAGGTGCAATAAGAACACATAGAAAGTGACCAGCCTGTTATTAGGGACTGAAAACCCAGGAAGATACAGTCTTTTTATATGTTTGTATGTATATGTCTTTATGTATATCATTCTGATGCCATCAAAATAAAGTGTCATTTGCCAAACGTTCGTTGTGTCTGTATTTAACAATGTGTAAGACAATGTCCTCAGCTTCTGCCCGTAAATCCACAGTTTGAACAAACCCCGTGACGTAGGTGATGGTTTTAAGCTTGCCGACTGTCAGGATTTTTAGATTTTAGAAAAGCTTCAACCAGTCCTGAGAGATTACTGTTTAAAGGACCATTTCCCCAGTCTGACCAGACGGTAGCGTTTGTATAGACTCTCACTTACAGTCCTGACCAAGACGCAGTGACCATCCACTACAGTGATGACTAACAGAGTTAGAGTAACGTCTGCCACCAGCACACACGCTTCAGGGACTGTCACTACTGTTTCTCTCTGTTTTTGTTTTTATTTTTATTTTAATTTGTTTTGCTTTCTCATTGTTCTGTTCATTTTTACTTTTATTTACTTTGCAATGATCAGTGTCGTTCTGCCATTGGTGTTGTTGTGATCAAGCCAAGAAACAAACAAAAGTAGCCGCTGAAATTGATCAGTTTTTGTCTTTGCCTTACTGTTCTAAACAATTCACAAACATATATATATATATATTTGAAGTATTTCAGTATCTTGGGGGGGTTTCCAGAAAGTGGGTTTAGTGAAAACTCTGAGTTAGTTAACTCAGAGTAAGTAGTTAACCTCTTAATAGAAGAGCCCTATGGCGTCATTCCCCTAGCAAAACAAAGCCATAGGAATCTTCCACTGGGAGGTTTACTACCTAACTTTAACTAACTCAGAGTTTTCACTAAACCCATTTTCTGGAATTCCCCCCTGATCATTACTGTTGTTGTTATTGTGTGTCCTAAACAGACAAAGTTTTTAGTAAACAAGAAACTGACTTTGTTATCACATGATAAACAAATCTCAACGCATAACTTATGGAAACATCCAGTACTTTTGATCTGGTCAAATATGCAGTCTGTGTCCTCTCATGTACTATAGCTGTATGAATGTGTGAGAGTGGATGTGAGATGGTGCTCTACCTGTAACATGATATAACACTAAAGTTCATTGACTCTAAGGATATTTAAATCTGTAGCACCACATCACCATATATTTTCATCCATATTCCTGTTTATATATTATTACTATTCACAGGGAATATTAAAACATTTGAAAGATCATTTATTGCACGAACACCCAAAAGTTCACAGCACACTTTTTTTATCTGACTGTGTCAAAAAATACAGAAATGTTCAATACGTTACTTTAAAGTTTGAAATAAACAATGTTATTAATATCACTAGTGTATTAACAATGTGAACAACACAAAAATCACAACGAAATTCCATTTTAAAACTCTCCTGAAAATTATCCAGTCGTATCTTTTACAGTTCAGAGGGAGGCATTATGGGTATTGATGTTCTGATTGTGCTTGTGTATCACGAGTCATCCTCTGTGACACAGAGTACAATAAAGTTTGAAACATTTGAAATCCCTGTAATTACATGTTCATTTATTACAAATTGCAGGTAAATTAATTACAAATTTACATGTCCATTGAATACACAACACCTTGATAACTGAATGTAATTACAAATTACACACAGTTTGATGCTCCTGTCAGTGCTTGTGAAAGATTAAAAAGCAAGTGTTTTAGGGCAGACAGAGAGCGCCCTCTGCTGGGATTTCACTGAGGCTCCTCTCTCTGAGGGGTGGAAGTAACAAAAATTAACTGATTAAAACAAGAGATGATGAAAATTCATGTGAATTGAAAAGTAGAGTGATAAAAATAGGTGTGAAATGAAAAATAGAGCAAGAAATTATCAAGTGATTTGATGAATTTGAAGTCGATTTGATTAAAACAGTTGTGATTTGATGAACCATGTTTCATCATTTTCATTCATCATTCATCATTCGCAACACAAAATTGCCATTTAACATTTAAGGAAAGTAGCCTCAAGCGTGGAAGTAACAAAAATTAACTGATAAAAATGGAGGTGATGAAAATGCATATGAATGGAAAAACAGAGGGGTAAAATTGTATGTGAACTGAAAAACAGAGTGATAAATTATCATTTGATTTGATGAACTTGATTGACATTTTATCTGAAACTGCATTGCTCTGATAATCAACTCAGCTGACATTTATGAGTTTACAGCAAGCAATTTTTGTCACTTCCGCTTGTCATTTACGTCAAGCAATTCTAGTCACTTCCGCCCAAAATATCGTTCAAAAACCACGCCCACTGACGAACTGATCGAGTTTTTGGCTTTCAACTTGCAAGGAGGGAAGAACTTACCGCCTTAATATCAGCTTCTGAGCAGAGGCCCAACGTCCTCAGCTCTGTGTGTGTGTGTGTGTGTGTGTGTGTGTGTGTGTGTGTGTCAGTGCCTGTGTGTTATTATGGCCTTGTCAAGGGGACACTCTCATCTCACAGATCCAGAAATAAGTGTTGTTGCATTCTATGTCTCTCCAGCTCTTCAAAGACTTAGATCTAGATTGAATAACAACGCAATCCTGATTCCCACCGTCAGGCTGCCCATCAATCCAGTATCTGAAACAACGCAGAGATAACACATGTCTCAGTGCTGTATTCCTCTTAAAGATCAGTGGATTGAGACAAAGGATGACCGAATGTCTCATGATCTGAGTGAAATCTCACAGATCTTTTACCCAGTGGTCAGTGCTGTGCCGTCCACCCATTTCCACACCCCCTCTGTGACATCATCAGTCAGACCAATCCAAGAACGGGTGCCTGGTCTCAGGCTGAGTACAAACTTCTGTGGTGATGACATACAAGGATAACACAGCACTGAAAATCATTAGTTTTATGATTATGTATGATATATACTTCCCAACCCCTATTCTCCCTCTCCCCCCCCCCCTCTCTCTCTCGCTCTCTCTCTCACCTGTTCTTCTCTGCTGTCTATAATGACCAGGTCTCCTCCTCTGTCTCTACAGTACTGTCTGCTCTCACTCCAATTCTTTTTCTCAGTAGAGATGTAGTAGAGAGTGGAGTTTGAGAGCTTCCACCCTGAAAAAGAAGACTGATACAAGTTACTGACATGCAAACGTAGAAATACAAACAAACAAAGTGAGTGAGAAGAGTGAGAAAAGAGTGAGAAAAACCACTGTTAAACAAGTCAGTTAAAAGACATGTCATCCACAGTGAAACAGCAGCAAATAAAAACTGAGTATTTGGTTTTCTGCACAGATAAATTTCTTCTGTTATTGGCAATGTAGTGAGTCTGGTCTTCTCTCTATCTGTCTGCCTCTCTCTCTCACACACACGTGCACACACACACACACAGCTGTGATATGCTCCAGAAACTCTCTATTGTAGAACAATGAATCCATACAAAGACTTATACCCTGACAAAAACTGAAACATGAAATAATACTTAATGCATTGAATCCATAAAAACTAATCTGATATAAACATCTCAGTGTGAATACAGTCACCCATGAATATAACACTGATTTGTAATCATTCATGCACAGAGAGGATAGTGACACAGGGTAAAAAAGTCTGAGAGGGCGCGTTTGTTCTATTCCCCTGGTCGTTTCTGTTTCGAGTCAACAGAGCACCCTCGAGAGCCACAATCATTTTGAATTCGTAATTGTTCTTTTTCTTTTGTGTTTTTTAGCTCAGGGTAAAAACATTTATGACCTATGACCAGCGGAATCACTCCTGTCTTTATTTCTCAGCCATCGCTGATGCCAATAAAAAAAAAAAGACGCCAATCATGAACCATCAAATAATGGCAAGAAGTGTCTTGGAAATCCTTGACACTGAACATCGTTTGCTTGTTGCTCTAGGCCAGGGTTTCTCTGCATGGTCCCTGACAGCAGCTTGCCCCTGTGTTTTGTTGTTTCTGTCCTTGAACAGCATACTGGATTTTAATAAGCAACAACAACTTGCTAATTATGTGGGAAACACTGCTCTTAGCGTGACCTCACTGCTCACTCTAAATCAGACCAAAAAAAACCCCCACGGGTCGTCAAAGCCATGCCTTTTCGGTACTTCACTGTACAAACGGTTTTCAAAACCTCAGACAATTTCACTTGTCGCTGTAAAACGAAAGACAGAGTACAAAAGATACACCCTGGCCTCTTGACATGACATTCCTAACTGACCTATGAGGGCAGGGCTGTCACAACATCATTTCCCGCCCCCCTCACAACCAGCCTATCAGTGTTCAGCTTTTCCTGAATATCAATCACTGGTCTCGTCTGCCTATCATTCCATCATCAGTCTGTCACCTGTTTCACCTGTCCATGCAGTAACTAATCTGCTTTCTGTGTATATTTATCTCTGTTTTTTTTTGTTTAGTTGTCACGTGTGATCGTTCTCTAGAGCGTCTCAGTCATTCTCCTCCCTTCATTCTATTATTACCGTGTCTTCACGTTGGTGGATTTAGCCTTTGCCTTTGTTTTTGTTTCCTTCATACGTTTCATTGTTCTTTTCCTCACTGAAATTAAAACCTGAATCTTCACACGCATCCTGTTTCCCACAACCTAATTAACAAACTCATTAAAAAGACTACATACAAATCAAGAAGTCATCAGTCACTTATATGGCAACCGTCAACAAACTGTCGCGGCTTTTAATCGTGCAATTCTACTCACCTATTCTGAAGAATATGTCTCTCTCTGCCTGTAATTGCTGCTTCGCTTCCCTGAGGTTGGTTTGTAACTGGTCGGTCTGAATTTTAAGTTCACTGATATCCATTTGTAAATGGTTTTGCTCCTCAGCCAAGATGTTATAACTGTTCAGCAGCTGTCGGTTTTCCTTGGTTAGGTTCCTGCAATTAATTTGCAATTGGTTTCTGTCTTCAAACAGCTTATAATAACTGGTTTGTAACTGGTGTCTGCTGACACACAGCACTATGACAATAACCAACAGGAGAACACACAGCAGTCCCAGACACACTGCTGTCAGTCTGTAGTATCTGCTATCAACAATGTCATTTCCTGAAAACAGATGAATGAGAAATTTCTTTTTAAATAATATATGAAACTGAAACATTTTGCGTTGTACTCCTCTGGGAATGTTTCTGACTGTACCTATCCAAATAGCTGATAGAGAACAGATTCTTTTTTTTTCTTTAAGCTGGTCAGATATCAAGAGCAACACGAGGCACTATAACACAATGTGTGTTTGTGTGTGTGTGTGTCTGTGAGTGGGTGGTTGTGCATGTGGAGAGAGAGAGAGAGAGAGCATGTGTTTGTATGTTTGTGGGTATATTTGTATGTATGTATGTATATATGTATGTATGTATGTGTGTGCTTATCTGAGTGAAAAACGTTTAAGTCTGTGTATGTGTGTGTGTGTGTGTGTGTGTGTGTGTGTGTATTCACCTGAGTTGAAGAGTCCTTGGCTGCTTTTTGATATTTGTATCCTTTGAGTTGGACGCCTTTCCACAATGGCATGCATCACTTCATAAACGCCCTCAGTCTCGTCTGTTTTCACTATCGTCTTGTTGACCTCAGTATCATCTGCACTGGACTTTACATCTTCACTCAGGTCCATTCTGTTCTACTGAGTAATAACGATGTTACAGTGAAGTGTGTATCAGCTCTGATCAGCTCCTCAGAAGCACCTCCAGGTCTCTGTGTGACCTTAGTGCATGTGATGTGTTGTAAATGTGACCAAATTCACTTTCAAAACATTTGTGGGCACATGACCGCTTGTCTAAAAATTGCCGTTAGAATTGCTGTTAGAAGCTTCTAAAGCTGTGAAACCACACAGGATGTTAGTTATTCTTAAAGAGGAACTTGAGCGTGTGAAAGAAGATGTAATTGTGCTAGTTTGGTGGCAGCTTGAGCAAGGCACCTAACCCTCAACTGCTCCCCCGGGCGGTGCGGCTGTGTGGCTGCTCTGGGTGTGTGAGCTCACTGCCTCCTAATGTGTGTGTGTGTGTGCTGATTGCTCCATACTCGCAGTGTGTGTGTGCGTGCGTGTGTGTAGGGGACTGTCATACCCTGTTCCTCTTGTTTCCCCCTCTAGGGGTCAGTTTGGGTACTGTTATGCCGTATTACTCTTGATTCTCCCTCTAGTGGTCAGTTAAATAAAATTATTAAATTTCAGTGATTGCACACACACGGTGAACAGTGAATTTGTCCCCATCCAACACACCAGTAGACACAGGAGCAGTGGGCAGCATTCCTCTGCGCCTGGGGAGCATTAGGGTTAAGTGTGTTGCTCAAGGGCACACAGCCATGGAACCAAACCGACAACCCTCCAGTCACAAGCCCAGTCCTCTAACCTTATGGCTTATGGCTTTCCGCTGCGAGCAGGGTTCGAACCTGCGCGGGGATACCCCATTGGATTTCAAGTCCAACGCCTTAACCACTCGGCCATCGCAGCTTCTGCTGTGCCCTGTTCCTTTCATTCCCGCCTCTGGTGGTCTGTTTTGGTGTAACTCTCTCTTTACTCCCTGGTTTCTTAGTTCAGCCTTGTTTAGTCCTGTTAGTTTAATCACTGATCCCACCTGTCTTTAGTTAGTTCAGCCTTGTTTAGTTCAGTAGAAATACTTCTGCTTTTTCCTTGTTTCTTTGTCTGGTATTCTTTGGTGTTTAACCCAACGCCACTTTAACTTAACTTAACTTAACTTAACTTAACTTTAATTTATTTGCCTGCCTTATTCACTGAGACCAGGGGCCTGTACCACAAAGCAGGTAACTTCAGGTTTAACCCTGGGTTATCAGTGTCACAAAGGTGGCTCACTTTTTACCGGGGTACTTCGCCATGGTAACTTACGCTGCACACCTAACCTGCTCGGGAGCAGGTTATGGTCGAGATAAGAGATCAAAACGTATAAAAGCACCGCCTACTGACCAATCAATTCTCTTCGAAAATGCCGTCACCATTCCTGGAGGATCCTGTGGACCTCGGTGCGTGGATTGCATGATTAATCTTATCATTGCAATAGCCAAATTTCATATCCATTAATGTGAATTTACAGGTAAGAAACCATGCTTTACTGCATTTGGCAAGGAGTTCAAATAATATGTTTATTCAGTTCAACACTCTCCAAAACAAAAAGCGATTAAAACGGCAACAGCTTGCACTACATGTGAAATTCTTATATTATACGGTTCCTCAGAATGCTGCAGAAGGTTCCACTGAATTGAATGGGCCGTCCCAGCGTTCGGAGGTCCGATATGTAAGGGATCCCTTACATATCGGCCCCCAAGCCCCTAAATCCCTTCAGGACGGAAGAAGGCCCCTCCGCTGCGCGTTGGGGTCCTGTTCGTCCTATTTTTGGATAATGACCGGCGGACTATGCATTATCCCTTACTTATATAGATCTTTATGGACCCCTAGCGTTGCGTCTTGAGTGAAGTACGCGGCTCTAGGTCTCTCCGTGTTTGGGATTGGTCATCTGGTGCCAACACCGCCCCTTTTATGTGTATGCGGTCTACACTAGATTGAGAAAACCTGGGTTGACTTAATGACTTCATAACCACCGTCGTGACATCACTTATCCGAAACTACGGTTGTTAGGCTTTGTCAAACCAACCAACAAAAAGACACCCTGGGTATGTTGAACTTGCTTCGTAGTACAGGCCCCTGGACCCTGTTTCAGAAAATGGGTTTAGTGAAAACGCAAAGTAGTAAACCTCCTAACAGAGGAGCCCTATGGTTTCATTCTCCTGGCAAAACAAAGCCATAGGGCTCTTCTATTAGAGGGTTTACTACTTACTCTGAGTTAACTAACTCAGTTTTCACTTAACCAGCTTTCTGAAACAGGGCCCTGGGGGATATTCCACTTGCTGTCAATTTACGGGGACAATGGGATAGAGGTTTTCTAAGGACCTTCCTCAAGGACAAATTTAAGAAAAAACTTAGGAAGATATTGGTGAATGAGGGTTCCAGTGAAGTCCATTCAGCGTTCCAGTGAAGTCCATTGGTACAAAGATGCAACTGATACCCATCTTTCCATATTCTTCAATTTCTACCCTCCTCTCTCTCTCTCTCTCTCTCTCTCTCTCTCCCCCTCTATCAGACACACACACACACACATGCGCACACACACCTGTTGGGCGTTCCAGAAAGTGGATTTAGTGAAAACTCTGAGTTAGTTAACTCAGAGCAAGTAGTAAACCTCCTAATAGAAGAGCCCTATGGCTTTTGCTAGGAGAATGTAGTAGAGAGTAGAGATGTAGTACACAATGGAGCTGAAGCATATAGCAATATAGTGAAAAGGAGAGATAAGATCGCAGCTAAAATGGACACACAATGGATTCATCATTAGCGAAGATGATGTTTGTTCCAAGGACATTCTGTCCAGATAAACAACGAAGAACCCAAGAAACGATTCGTACAGAATCTGATAAATATAAAAATCATATTCTGGGACACTGTTTATGTATTATAATTTGATGTTTTAAGTTTTATGTTTATTTCTCAATGCACATATGATGCCAATGTGAGGGATCATTAGTTTCTCTTGTCATAGTGAGGGTTACTTTACTTTGAGGTTAATTAGAGGTTTTTCTGTTCTTTGATTGGTTGATAATATTTCTGTTAGTGAGAGCAGGGGAAAAGAGTACAGAACAGGATGTGAAGAGTCCACACAAGCTCTCCCTGTGGATCTAAAGAGAGAAACTGAGGACTTCTCATAGATTTTGTAAATACAAAGAGAACAAGCTAACCAAATACACAAAGAAAATACACAGAGAACAAACCAATGAAATACACAGAGTAAATACAAAGAGAACTAACCAACTAAATATGCAGACAACTAACCAAATAAACAAAGCAAATACGCAACCAACTAACCAACCAAATACACAGAGAGCTAACCAATGAAATACACAGAGTAAATACAAAGAGAACTAACCAACTAAATACACAGAGAGCTAACCAATGAAATACACAGAGTAAATACACAGAGAGCTAACCAATGAAATACACAGAGTAAATACACAGAGAGCTAACCAATGAAATACACAGAGTAAATACACAGAGAGCTAACCAATGAAATACACAGAGTAAATACACGGAGAACAAAGGATTGGCAAGTCATGCTATTTATTTTGATGGCATCATACGCAGAAACATCCACAAATGCAGATCAGAGAGGGAAGTACAATATTTCAGGACTGCTTCTTGTGTCTTCAGTCTCTAATAACAAACCTGGTCAATTTCTATGCATTTTTATTCCACTTTACAGAGCCAAACAGAGCACAACCTTTTATACATGTAGAGAATTAACTTCCATAGATAGCAGATTAGTCAATAGAAACAGACCAGTAAGTGAAAGTTCTGCTATTCAAAGACTACCTACAGTAGGGTATAGATTCATTTTATTGCTGAATCTTGTACTCAAGCCCTCAAGAAAGAAACAGCACAAGAGAACTATAAATTTAATTTTCTTTTTAAAACAATGGACTGAAAGTAAAAAATAGATAGCAGGAAGCGGGAGTCAAACTGAAATATACAAAATATAGAAGTAAAAACAGGACATTATCAAACACAAGGAGAAAATGAGCCAGTTGGTTTTGAAAACAGTCAGAGAAGGAAGTACAAAATTTCAGGACTGCATCTTCTTGTGTTTTCAGTCTCTAATAATAACCTGTTTAATTTCCATGTGTTTTTATCGCTTTTGATGAAATCATATAGAACTTAACTTTTATGCCTGTACATAATGAACTTCCAGAAAAAGCATGCAGTCAAAAATATTAGACTAATGAGTGAAAAACTTGTTATCCAAGGACTACTAACAATAGAGTATAGACTGATTTTATTGCTAAAGCTTGTACTCAGGTCCTCAAGAAAGAAACATCATGAGGTAACCATTACAGTATGATTTTAAACAATAAATTGGACGGACTGTTTGGACATTACGTTAGGATTACAGGAAATTCCAGTTTTGGTTTCTGTAAAGCTTCGCTATTGAAATAGGATTTCTTGTAAACTTCAGCACAGAAAGCCGCAGTTGAGATTTAAGAAAAATCAGAGATAAAATATCAAACACTGATTCAGTAAAATATTCTTTTTTCACACATCCAATAACCCTCTTCAGAGCATGCCATGTCATTCCAGCTACTCAGAGGTTCTGAGTCAGAGTCAATACCAACACAGTCTTCATCACGGACAGGACCAGAATTATTGGGCTCTCCTTCCCTCCAGTACCTGAAGAGAACAATGAGAATTTGTTGTAGAAGAGTTTGACTCAGAGACAATAACTGTAACACTCATGAGCAGAGTAACATCCGCTGATCTCTCACCCAGTGGTCAGTGCCGTGCCATCCACCCATTTCCACACCCCGTCTGTCACATGATCAGTCAGACCAATCCATGCATTAATACTGCCCCTGATTTTAACTTCTGTACTCGTGAATTTCTGTCAGTTTGGAGCAAAGTTGGTACAAAGATGATGATGCAATTGCTGACCACCTTTCCAAGTCCCAACCCAAATCCCCAAAACACACACACACACACACACACACACACACACACACACACACACCTGTTCCTCTCTGCTGTTTATGATCACCAGATCTGCTCCTCTCTTTATGCAGTCCTGTCTGCTCTCATTCCAGGTCTTTGTGTCAGTAGAGATGTAGTACAGACTGGAGTTGAAGTACCTCCATCCCTCTTTAAAGTGTTTTTCTGTTCACATAGAACAAAAAAAAAGAATAAAAATAAAATAAATTCTCACAGAATCTGATAAATATACAAGATCATATTTTCAAACACTATGCATTATAATTTAATGTGTTAGGGTTTTATATTTATTTCTCAATACACAAAATTTGATAATACAATGCAATAGTTTCTGCTATCAAGGTTATAATTTACCTAGAGGTGTTCTGTTCTCTGACCAGTTTCTAATGTTTTCTGTAGAAGTGAGAAGAGGGAAATGGGTTGATTTGTGTTGAAAAGCAATGAGGCTGAATTAAAAGAGAGCTGTTAAAGAAATCCATCTGCACCCAGTGTCTGACTGATGGGAAACTGATCCAACCACCTCAAAATAACTGCTAAATTACTGATAATTCTTTTGTATTTAATTAGCTTTAAAACCCAAGGTGTGAAACATGTCTAGTTGAAGAGTTTGACACTCCATTTTATATTTCTGTAGCCAACACCTTTAACTTTATAATTAAAAGTCACTGTTCCTTTCTACAGATCTAGGGGCAAACAGATTTAAAATGAGATGGACAACGAATAATCCCCCTTCAATGAAAACCAAACTGAGATTATAAATCCACTCACCCAGTTGAGAAACGGTTGACTGGAGCCCATCTCTCTCTCTCTGTAACTGGTCCCTCTCTTCAGTCAGGTTCCTGAGCTTGGTTTGAAGTTTTTGTATCTCATCAATGGCTTTGTGATAGATGGTTTGTAGATTGTCTTTCTCCTCTGTCATGTTATTACAGATCAGCACTTGGTCCATATCACCCTGAGAGGTAACTGAGACACAATATCGCTTCAGCTATTGTGAAACAGCCTAAATAAAAATCAAACACTGTAACTGTCTGAATCTAATCTAGTGATGTCATAGATTTTATAATACTGTATAAACTGTTATGAGGGTCAATCCTCAGGGAATTCTCATTTTCAGTATCACATATTCAAAGGAGCATTGACTCACAGTGAAGACGCAGGGCAACATTGAGAGTTGCTTGGAGAATACACAACACTCCAAGGCAGCCAACAGTTAGTCTGTAGATGCGAAATCCTTCAACACACACACACACACACACACACACACACACACACACACACACACACACACACAGGTTTTGAGACTGGAGGACATGAACGTTCATGTGTCATACAAATGCTCCTGCAGGTAATGTGTGAGCTACTTATCAAAAGGCAGCTGTTTTCTCATCATAGCTTCTATTCCATCTTTCCCAAACATTTAAAACTGTCCCATGCTTCAAAAGCCACAGAAATAAAAAGATAAGAACCCCCCCCCCCCAAAAAAAAACCAAACAAACATGCATTCCTGCAAATATGTTCAACGTGTAACTGCTGTAGTGTGGACACAGACCAGACATGTTGTCGGCATCTAAAGAATGTCATCTTTTTTATCACCTACTGAATTTCATAAAAGGGTTTTCATGTTTCTAGCTTTCCATCTTACTGTCCTTTGACCGAGCTAAGATAGAAAACGAGTGGAGAGGGTGAAATAGTTTGTGCACTGTTACAGTAAACACACACACACACAAACACACACGCACACAAACACACACATATATATATATATACACACACATAGATAAAAAGCCACTTTCACAGGCTTATTTGTACCTCAATATGACATTGTGTCTGTAATGTGCATTTACATCTTTGATTAATCCATCATCCTTGACGTGTTTGAAACGTTTGTGCAGTAAAAACAAGAACCGCGACAACCACCCAACACTGGGCAGTTCACCCAGAATTATCAGAAAGCAACTTTCTGCTTCTAGCTATTGCTATTTATTTATTTATTTATTTATTATAATTGAACTCATTTTTACTTCTATTCACTTTGCATTAAAAAATATCATACTGACATCGGTATTGATATTATTAGTCAAGCAATCTGCTTTGATCTGGAAGATCTTGCTGTGGCTGCCCTACTGTGCTTTGTAATTTATTTGCATATACATGTGCATGTTTTCTTACCTGTCTGCTGGGTTTCTCCTGGATGTTTGTGTGACGTTTTGTTCTGATCCTCAATATCCTGATCATTAGTGGTATAAATATTTTTACCCATGGTCATCTCTGTCATGCAGTGAACTGCTTCAACTGATAACATCAACCGTCTCTTCTGTTTAAGCACTGAGCTTAACTTCCTGCTGAACTTCAGCGATAGAAACTACTGCGTTCACACATATTTCAATGGCCAGATTTTGATGCTCAGGCTAAGGAAAGGATTCAGCAGTTTTCATCTGGTCAAATATGCAGGGTGTGTCCACTCATGCATTAAGCTGCTACAGCTGTATGAAGGTGTGAAAGTAGGTGTGAAATGGTGCCCTAGCTTTGAGACTGAGATATAACGATAAACGGCTTAAAGAGGATGTCTGCAGTACCGTGGCATGTTAAGATGTAGATAAACCTTTAGCACAAGCAATGATAGTTATTGTGCTTAACACAAAGTGGGGACTTACAGCAACTGAACTGACATCGCATCCATCAGTGCATTTATCCTTTCTCTGCTTTCATCGCTACCTCTGTTTTTTTTCTCTCCTTCTCTTTTTATTTCTTTCTGATATCCTCTTTGTCTGCTCTTCTCTGTGGTCTGTTATCACCAGATCTGCATTTCTCAGTGAAATTGCAAATGAAAATTAGCACAAGCTAAAACTAAACGTCTAGCTGCAAGTGTGTGAGAGCAGACACACAGTGAGGATGAAACATATGGAATATATGAATTACTTGGCTTTTAGTTAATTAGACCGTTAACTGCATGTTAAACCTTCCAGACCAGGTACACATATCATAAAGAAAAATTTTTTTTTTACTTGGCCATACTCATGTTAGCATTGTACTGACTAATTTACAGTTTTTTATGAAGGCCTGAATGAACCTATTCTGAAGCAAGGTATAGAGAGAAATGTTACGCGTTGACCACAGTTGTTTAAATGAAGCTTATCTGAGTGAGTTCCTCGTCACTGTAATACATCAAAACTGTTTTTTTTTTTTTAATGTCTGAGTTACTCTCTGATTCACAACAAGACATTACATATTAAATGTGATTGATTACACTACGAGGTTATTTCAGGCCATTATTTGATGCTATTTAATTGATTCAAAGACAGGTTTTTTTTGGAGCTGTTGGCAGTGAGGTCCTAATGATGTTATCACTGATCAGAGCTGATACTCTTCTGTATCCTCAGTATTATGTGATAGAACAGAATAGGGTTGAGAGATGGTATATATATATGTCAGTACAGGATTTACTGAGGACAAGTCTGATAGAGATGAAAGAGAGAATCCTTATGAAGATTTACACACCAACGAGGAAATGCACTCAAATCAAATTTCTCATGCCCTTGTAAGCCATCCACAATTTAACAATTCAGGTAAGCACAAAACACTCACTCATACACTCACAAACACACAAACAAAAACATCCTACATGCATGCACATGCATGTCCTTACACACACCCACACATTTAAATTCAAACACACATAACATACAAACATCCATGCATTCAGTTATCTGATTCAGGTATTTCATGTAACATGGTAAGCCATTATGAACATGCTATGAATTTAAAAAAATAACAAAAAGAGATTGAGGAAGAATGTAGTACTAACTTTGCTCCAAATTGTACAGGACTTCCCCGAAATGCTGATTAGAAGCAAGGACATTACTGTTGATTGGTCTGACTGATCATGTGACAGAGGGGGTGTGGAAATGCATGGATGGCAAAGCACTAACCACTGGGTGAGAGATCAGTAGATGTGACTCTGGTCACGAGCGTTACAGTTGCTGTCTCTGAATCAACTCTTGTACAACAAATTCTCATTGTTCTTTTTAGGTACTGGAGGAGAGGAGAGCCCAATAAACACTGGACTCATCAGTGAAGATTGTGCTAGTGTTCACTCTGCCTCACAACCTTACGGGAACTGGAATGATATGGGATGCTCTGAAGTCTCTCATTGGATCTGTGAAAAAAAAAATTGTTTATTGAATCATTGTTTAATGTTTCATCACTCTGTTGCTAAATCCACACACACACACACACACACCCTGAATACTTAATTATTCTGAATTACTGGCATTTTTGTCATAAAGATGTACGTTGGTGAAAATTACAGCAGTGGTACAGCGGACAAACTTTCGAGAGTAGGAAGAATCACTGTTGGTCCTCAAAATATTGTATGCAACCAGGTCAGTTAAAAGGCCTGTCATCCACATTGGAACAGACGTATCTGGGCTAGATGCTGAATGAGATTAAAGAACAGGAAACAGGTGTAAGTGTTAATCATTCAGTGAGGTGACAGAACAGGTGGTTAGTGCCTGGCGTGAAGCTGAGTGCTGATAGGCTGAAACAGGAGGAGATGGAGATGGGGGCGTGACAAGGCCATGCTCATTTATTTTGTTTGTTGAAATTACAAATGAGTATTTCCTGTATGTGTAGAATTTTTTCATACTTAAATCTACATCCTATCCATACATGGTCTCTAAAATACATTTTCTTTTGTCACTCAATGTCACTCAATCAAAGGTCCTCTCTGTTATCAATATTCCTCCATGACTTATTCTATACACAATAAACAGCAATTCATCATTTTCACTGCTCATAATTGAGGTTTTATTATGTCTGTTAAAATCTGTTGTTCATGTCAGTGCACAGAATGGATCATGTGAGTATGGCAACATTCAGTGATCTTGTCTATGTGTAGTTACACCATTCTTCCACACGGGGGCAGTCAGAGAGATTATAGTGCTGCATGAAAAAGTAACTGACTGGAGTGCTGTGTTAGTGGCATAAATCAGTCTCTTTGCTGGTCTTTGGGCGGAGTCAGTGAGAGGAAGATCACGCTGTTCTTTGGTCACTTAAAACAGTTCCTCTCTCACTAAACAAACTATAGAACTCACTAATATCATTAAACCATTAAATCATTAAACTAAACTGCCCATTTCACATTGTGTTTTCCCTGAAGCATATGGTTATACTGTAGTAAAATAAAATAATAAATCAAACAATAAATCAAATAATGAACAAGCAAACACATAAGTAAATAAATAAGCGAATAAATAAATAAATAAGATCATACATGTGACTGTCTGGTTGTCAAATGTGTGTGAATGAAGAAAAAGCCTCAGCACAGGTAACAATAATGATAGTCCTGAACTCAGACTTCCACTGTTTCATTCCTCAACCAGACTATCTCTCTCTGTCTTACTTACTTCTCTCTCTCTCTCTCTCTCTCTCTCTTTCCCTCCCTCTTCCTCACTCCCTCTCTTTAGCTCTTTCTCTCTCTCTCTTTTTTTTTTTTATCTCTGTCTGGCATACTTTTCAACTGGTGTTCAGGAGCCGGACAGCTTGGGGTAAGAAACTATTGCACAGTCTGGCAGAACTGCTCCTGATGCTGCAGAACCTTCTCCCAGATGAGAGGGGGGTGAACAGTCCATGGGAGGGGTGGGAAGAGTCAGCTGCAATGCTGGTGGCCTTGCAGATTGACCAGGAGGTGAATACATCCTGTAGACAGTGCCGATGATCCGCTCTGCTACCTGCACAACCCTTTGGAGAGCTCTGCGGTCGGAGGCGTGGCAGCTCCCATACCAGACAGCGATGCAGCTGGTCAGGACTCTCTCGATGGTGCCCCTGCAGAAGGTTGTGAGGATGGGTGTGGGAAGGTACACCTTCTTCAGCTGTCAGAGAAAGTCCAGGTGCTGCTTGGCTCTCTTGGCCAGGGAGCTGATGTTGGTGGTCCAGGAGAGGTCCTCTGCGATGTGAACACCAAGGAACTTGGTACTCAGTCACTCCAGTGTGCCACTGTTGATGCTGAGTGGAGAGTGGTCAATGCTGGATCTTCTGAAGTCAACAATCATCTCTTTGGTCTTCCAAACGTTAAGAGACGGATTATTGTCCTTGCATCAGTCTGCAAGCCGTTTCACCTCCTCTCTGTACGACCTGTCATTGTTGCTGATGAGCCCCATTATGGTGGTGTTGTCGGTGAACTTGATGATGTGGTTCGTACTGGAACTGGAGGTGCGGTCGTGGGTCACCGGACCTGTGGCTGCCGACCTGTACTGTCTGGGGCCTCGCAGTGAGGAAGTCCAGAATCCAGTTACAGATGGAGGTGTTGAGTCCCAGCGGGCCGAGCTTACCAGTCACAGTTGTGGAGGGATGATGGTGTTGAATGTTGAAAGTCGATGAACAGCATTCTCACATGGGTGTTGCATTGATCCAGGTGGGTCAGAGCCAGGCGTAGTGTGTGTGTGCGATTGCGTCGTCTGTAGATCTGTTTGTGCGATTCACAAACTGCAATGGGTCCACCGTGGGGGGGGGGGGGGGGGGGGGGGGGGGAGTGTTTCTCTTGAGCTGCTTGTTCTTCCGCTGGTTGCTGTCATAGTGCTGTGTGTTACCATTAACCTACATCATACCAGTATGTATCAGTAGTTTAAAGGTAAAACTATAATAGTAGTAGTGTAACCTGCGTTGTGTAGACAAGCAGAGTCCCGCACTGGACTCAAACTCACTCCCTGACACCTGAAGAAATGTGCTAGTGACAGAAGCGAGCACGGATGGGTCTGAGCCTCCCTGCTAACATGCCCACCTCCCTTGTCTGAAGTTGCGAGTTTGAGTCTAGTGTGGGACTGTGCTCAGGACTGACATACCTGATTCCACTCATCAGTTAATCATCAAGCCCGTGATTAACTCAATTAATTGTGATAATAAGGAGTTAAAACAAAGAGGTGCAGGACAGGAGGTCCTCAGGCCTGAAGTTGAGAAGGCACTGGTCTACACAACGCAGGTTATGTTGGAGAAATGGAAGAAGGCCTCTGAATGTTGAAGTCAATGGAAGACGCCCTCGGTATACCAAAAAGGGAAAATGCAAGGTCAGCAAAACATGAAGGCAACATGAAAAGGGTAAAATCCAGGTTATAGTGACAGGGAAGCATAAGTAATGGTCAGGATGTCAAGCTTTATTTACAGAACAAAAAAAAATCACATTTTTAAATCTTCAGGAAAGATTAGGAATGCTATATGTATCTGTGACTGTCTGGTTATCAAATGTGTGTGAATGAAGAAAAAGCCTCAGCACAGGTAACAATACTGACAGTCCTGAACTCAGACTTCCACTGTTTCATTCCTCAACCGGACTGTCTCTCTCTGCCTTACTTACTTTTCTCTCTTTCTCATTCTCACATTGTTTATTTTTTAATCTTTGACTGGCATACCTCTCATCTGTTCCTCTTTGTGGTTTATTGTCACTAGATTTGCTCTGGTGCTCTAATCTGAGGAATTTCTTTGTGAAATTTTCTCACGGGCTACAGCTGAAGTGCACCAGACCTCAGTGTCTGTAACAGTTCACACACAGTGAGGGTGTAATACATGAAATATGTGAATTAATTAGCTTTCAGTTGAGACTTTCAACTGCATATTAAACCTCAGTAAACTTAAACTGTTTTCTTGTGTGTGTGTGTGCATTTGCGTGTGTATGTGCACGCCAGCATGTGTGTGTGTGTGTGTGTGTGTGTGTGTGTATGTGAGTGTGCGTTTGCTTGTGTCCACAGTAACATCAGTGGTAGAACAAAATGGAGATGAGTGAGCAAACAAATGCTAATGCAGATTTGTCGGATATTGACAATTCTTGTGAGGATGTACATGTAAATGAGGAAAAACTTCCAACTCCATCTTCTTGTACTCTTAACAGCCGTGCACAACTTAGGTAAGCACAAAAACACTCTCACACACTCACAAACAGAGGTGGGTAGAGTATGCAAAAACTGTGCCCGAGTCAGAGTATTGTTACTTTATAATAATAATGACTCAAGTAGAATTAAAAGTGCTCATCAAAATAACGACTTGAGTATGAGTAAAAAAGAATCTCATAAAATGACTACTCAAGTAGTGAGTACCTTCATATGATGATTTATTACATGTATAATTGTAAATGCATTACATTCAAATGTATCATAATATCAGTTACGCCCAAAATAAAAATTTGAAGTGCTTGTCTAATAAACACAACATGAAATCTGCTCATTCAAGTACTAAATCATATTCCTAATAAAAAAAATTATATATTTACCAAATAACATAACTTAGAAATAGAATTAACATAAAGGCGAGCCTCAAATAGCAAAGCCGTTCTACCCTGTATGTTTAGTAAAACTGTGTGCTGAAATATCAGCAGTGCAATACACGTTAATTACAAACTCATCTAAAGCTGGCAACACCTTGTCTTTCAGTGATTTACTCTGTAACTTTACATTTATTTTAAAAAGGTATGTATGTGTGCAGGGTTGTGGCTAAGAATTCTAAGCCCCCATGCTCCATTACCAAGGGGTGGGTTGAGGCCAACGACCTTTTTTGAGTTTATTTCATAACATAAAGCAACCAGTCAGAGGGTCTCTCCGCTGTTGTTTATTTGGGGATGTTAGAATATGAAACGGAGAATGTTGCTACTGCTCCGTCACAAGCGACAGAGACCAGAGGATGCAGGTAGAGAGCTCTTCTCTGTTTCATGAAGCTCAGTTAGCTGACGCTAGCTCCCTCCATGCTCTCTCTCTAGCTCATAATGCTACAGTGTTATATAAACGTGTATCAAAGCAGTCGACGCCGTAGAAGCTGTGCGTGTGCGAATAAAAATAATTTAATAAATTAAACAGAAGTAGAGAGAAGTGTGTAGTCTAATGTAACGGAGTATAAGTACATTATTTTTCGTTTTACGCAAGTAAGAGTGAAAAGTATTATGCATTAAAAATATTCCTGTAAGCACAATTTATTGGAATACGTTACTTAAGTGCATGTAACAGAGTAAACGTAACATGCGTTACGTCCTAAGACGTATTTATCTATTTATTTTGTGTTTGTTTTGTTTACTGCTGTCTTTGAGTTGTATATTGTTGCTGTTGTACTGTGCTGTGTTGTGTCCTCTCTCTTTCTCTCTGCTCCTCCCTCTTTCCTGTCGACAGGTCATTAAGCTCCATGGAAACGGGGGAGGGCCTATTTGTCAAACCGCACTCCCACTGGCTGAGAGAAAACGAGGCCAGGGGATATAAGCAAGCCTGTCCTCTTCACAAGAGACCTTTTTTTCTTCTCCTGACTCAGACTGTGGTGGTTGTTGTTGGTTGTTGTTGATAATTTGTTGTTCGCTTTATTTGCTTTTTGTCTGCTATGTGTTTCTTTTTTTTTTATTTGTACATAGATTTGTAACTAGCTTTGTACATAGCTTGGGAAGCCCCGTAGGGAGGTTGGGTGCCTTTTTGTTTTAAACCGTTTTCTCCTGTTTTTTTGATTAGTTAGGGAGTGAGGATAGTTTGTGGTGTTAATTTTGCTTTCTTTTTACCTTTAGGTAAGTCAGATTCCACTCCAAATAGCTAGATTGTTTTGTTTATTGTTTTGGCCTTTCCCCCCCTGAAGTCTCTTTGTTTTGTTTTGGTTGACGCTTCCTGTTTTCATTTAAGTTTGATAATAAATCCAATTATTACTTTTTCAAAGCTTTTTTTGTGGTATTGTGGAGTGCTGGGGACATTCACTTATTTTATTCAATTTATTTATTGTTCAATACTGAGAGACACAGGTGCTACCCAATCATTTATTCTTGAGAGTGCTTTGCCATTTTCAGACAACTCTTATTGTGGTACAAACGTGTTGGTCCGTGGCATTGAACTTGATTGTCTAAGAGTTCCATTACACACTGTATATTTGAAATGTGACGTAATTAGTGGGTATGTCAGATTGGGTGTACGCAAACAGTTGCCAGTTGAGGGCGTAACCGTCATTCTGGGGAATGACCTTGCAAGTGGTAAGGTCTTTCCCCATCCTATTGTGTCTGATAGTCCATCCACCTGTGACATTGACTTATCTAAGCAGTTTCCCTTCGTATTCCCTGCCTGCGCTGTAACCCGCGCACAGGCAAAGAAACTTGAAGACACTGTTGACTTGTCTGATTTATTCATGGCTTCTCCTAGTGAGGCTGTTGAACCTGAGATTTCCATGCCTGACCCTGTTGACTCTTCTGCCTCAACAGAGTTCTCCTTAGAAACGGGCAGAGAACAGTTGGGCATTGCACAAAAGTCTGACCCATCTTTAGTACACTGCACTGAGGCTGCAATAGAAAGACAAGGTCCCAGAAACTGGTGTGTGTTTCTTTTGGGATAATGGAGTACTTATGCGTAAGTGGATGTCCCAGTTTGCTGAGGCGGGTTGGAATGCCGCCTATCAAACAGTGTTGCCTACAGGTTACCGTCAACATGTCTTGAAGTTAGCCCATGATCATGCTCTGTCACTAAAACTTTCCAGAATATCGGAAAGTACTTTTTCTGGCCTGGTTTGAAGTCTGCTGTGGCAAAATACTGCCATTCTTGTCACACTTGCCAGCTCGCAGGCAAACCAAACCAAATTATTCCACCAGTTCCCCTTCAGCCGATTCCAGTTGTGACCGAGCCATTTGAACGATTCATTATTGATTGTGTAGGCCCATTGCCCAAATCTAAGTGTGGCTACCAGTACATACTGACCATTATGTCCACTTGCTACCCTGAGGCTATCCCATTGCGAAGCCTCAAGGCAAAAGGGATAGTAAAAGAGCTTGTGAAGTTCTGCACCACATTTGGTCTAACCAGAGTTGTAAAGACCGACCAAGGCTCAAATTTTACCTCTAAACTGTTTGCCCAGATGTTAAAAGAGTTGGGTTTAAAACATCAAATGTCAAGTGCTTACCACCCGGAATCGCAGGGTGTTCTGGAGCGTTTCCATCAAACGCTTAAAGCTATATTACGTGCATATTGTGTGGAAACAGGTAAAGACTGGGTAGAGGGCTTGCCTCTACTGATATTTGCAGTGCGTGAGACTGTGCAGGAGTCATTGGGCTTCAGTCCTGCTGAGCTTGTGTTTGGCCATCGGGTTCGTGGTCCTCTAAAACTGTTGAGTGAACAGCTGCTATCTGCACCATCATCCCTGTGACAGTTGTTGATCATGTAAGTTCTTTCCAGGAAAGACTGCATCTTGCCTGTGACTATGCTAAGGCCAAGTTGGCAACAACTCAGTCAAAGATGAAGGCCCGGTTTGACAAAGAGTTTTGCGCGCAGTTTTCAACCAGGTGACTCTGTTTTAGTTTTTCTTCCAGTGCCTGGTTCTGCTTTGCATGCCAAATTCTCTGGTCCGTACCTAATTGAAAAACGACTCAGTGACACAGAGCACCACAAATGTGGTGAGCACACCTGACCGCCAGTGAAAGACCAGGATGTGTCATATTAATATGTTGAAATCTTATGTTGCAAGACATACATCTAGCTCCTGCATGAAACCGTGCCTGTTGCCTCTGTTGCTGTGTCACCATCTCCTTACAGTCCTGAAGATGATGGGTTGACTATTAGTGATGCTCCAACTTCCTGCATCCGTCTACAGAACTCTGTTATTTTAGATAGTTTATCTGCCTGTCTTGCACACCTTCCCGAGTTCCAGTGCAGGGATGTCATGTCATTAACTGAAAAGTATTTTAATCTGTTTTCTGATGTTCCTACACAGACCAGTATGCTGTGTCATGATATTGATGTGGGTGAGAGTCCTCCCATTAAGCAGCCCCCATATAGAGTGAACCCTCGGAAACGTGAGGTAATGAAGGCAGAGGTTGAGTATCTGGTAAAGCATGGTTTTGTTAAAACCAGTCAAAGTCCCTGGAGCTCTCCCTGTTTACTGGTGCCTAAACCTGATTCCACTTAGGTTTTGCACAGACGTAAGGTTAACAGTGTCACCAAGCCTGACTCCTTCCCTCTGCCACGAATGGAGGATTGTGTGGACAGAGTGGGAGTTGCCCGCTACGTCACCAAGTTGGATCTCTGTTAGAAAAATGTTATTCCTTTGTATGAAATAAGTAATGATCATGCTCTTACTATGTGCAAATAATGATCAAGCATAAGTTCAACTAAAGGGCATTTAAACTTTGTATGAACATGAACATGACCTGAGGCTAAGAAGGGTCAACTAACCGCAAGCTACTGGGAACAGGTTGTGAAATATCTATCTCGATCAGATAACCGTGTTGTACGCATTAAACATGCTACGCCTAAGAACCGATATAACCGCTTTAGAGGGAATAATACTGTACCCGACTAAGGAGAAACAGTACAACTCATTACTGCAGTACTTGGCTGTATTGTTGTGTGACTTGTCTCCTCGCCGCGAGAATAAACGAACTTGCTTTGACTTCGGAGGATCGTGTGTCATTTTGTTAAATTACTCTGACAAGCTCCTTAAAGGTTACTGGCAGATGCCTCTTGCTCCCCGAGCATCTGAGATCTCTGCATTTGTCACTCCAGATAATGGAATTTTATGGAATATTCTGTGATGGCTTTTGGGATGCGAAATGCCCCAGCCACATTCCAACGCCTTATGCTGAGAGTCTTGTCTGGTGTACCAAAGTGTGAGGCATACCTGGATGATTTGGTGATTTATTCTGATAGCTGGGATGAACATCTGAAGTCATTACATCTAGTGTTTGATAGGCTTTCAGGTGCTTTTTAACACTTAACCTTGCGAAGTGCGAGTTTGCAAAGGCAACTGTCACCTATCTAGGTAAGCAGGTGGGACAAGGCCAGGTGAGGCCTGTTGAGGTCAAAGTGTCTGCTATTGTTGACTTACCTACACCCACAAATAAGCATGAGCTGTGCTGCTACTTGGGAATGGCCGGTTATTACCGGGGCTTTTGCCCAAATTTTTCCACTATTGCATCTCCATTAACCAGTCTTCTAAGTTGTAAAGAAAAGTTTGTGTGGAGTCCTGAGTGTGTGGTTGCATTTAATGCTGTTAAAGACCTCCTCTGTCATGCACCAGTTCTGTCAGCTCCCAACTTTAGTGTACCATTTAAATTAGAAGTAGATGCAAGTGCTACAGGGGCTGGTGCAGTTTCCTACTCTACAGCTGGGGTCTGTTTAACATCCATAGGATTTGTTCTTCCCTTTTTTTTTTTTTATCATCGGGGCTACATCACAACTCTGAATTCAAGTTCTAGTTATTTCCAAGTTGGGCTAATGCAGTGTTCTCTTGGACAGGCTCCCTAACTCTGCTTACACTTTGTCACCAGTGTGACAGCTCTGATCTGCCTTATCTAGGTGTCTGGCACATCCATCATTACATATCACCAGACCTCCCTCCTTAAGGACCTCAAATCCTCACACCTCTCACACCCCAGTGGAGGACCAATTTGCTGTAGAATTGAGAATCCCTGAGTCTCTGGTCATCTTCTGTCACAAACACAAAAATGCGTGTCTTTGAAAGATACCTCAACATTTGCAACCTCATATCTCTTCGCTAAGACTTTGCTTTAAAGTGCGTCCTGAGGGTTGCTCTGTATAAGAGAGTATTCGGAATGAACAAAGTTGTGCGTCGAACTGTTTGTCCTATAGAATGAGTCATGTGCATACTGTTAGGGATTTTTACTCAATTATTTCTCACTCCAATAGCGAGCAAAGATAGCCAGATTAAAGATCACATAAATTCCGATTCTTCATCTTTAGGTTTATGTTAAAACAACAGCTGATCTTTAAACGCATAGGGAAAATGGTTTTCTACTGAAATATTTGACAAATAGATTCCTCTTCTATTCTTTAGATTGGGAAGTCCCTCATTCCTCAGGGAAAATTTGCGTTGGAGAACATTGTGAGAATGTCGTGAATGTAATCTTTTGATGAAACGGGTGAGGTGCCAATGTATTTCCTGAAAATTTAAAAATGTGAACTTTAAATAAAGCTTCTATTTGAATTTTATTGACTTCTATGTAGCAAAAAAATCCATACATGTGAGTTTGAGATGCAAGGGATTTTTAATGGGTAAAACAACAAATGAAACATCAACTGCAATCTTTTAATGTAGACAAGAAAAGAAAAACAAATGTTAGCTTACACACACTCT
Source organism: Chanos chanos (assembly GCF_902362185.1). NCBI lineage: Eukaryota > Metazoa > Chordata > Actinopteri > Gonorynchiformes > Chanidae > Chanos > Chanos chanos. The sequence goes on from NC_044505.1 coordinate 12,840,073, forward strand.
CCCTACCTCCCCCCTTCCTCTCCCTTTCTCTCTCTCTCTCTCTCTCTCTCTCTGTGTTTGTGTGTGTGTGTGTTTGGGTGTTTATGTAATGACTGATTGTAAAGTCTTCTCACAGATCCAGTTATAACGATCATTACATGATACATCGTGCCAGGTCTCCATCTTGTTAAAAGAACATTCAATCTTAAATTCAATGGTCACACAATCTTCATTAATTCCATGATTATTGTTAGGCTGTCCACTCGCCCAGCGCCTGAAAAAACACTAAGAGTCTGTCAGTCCACTGCATTTTTGATACAGACTGAAAGAAAGAAAGAAATTCAGTGATCTCTTACCCAGTGGTCAGTGCTGTGCCGTCCACCCATTTCCACACCCCGTCTGTGACATCATTAGTCAGACCAATCAAAGCTCTCTTACCCTCACTAAGTCTATAAAGAAAGTCCTGATGAGAGGGCGCAAAGTGAAAAGACAGAATTTAGGATTTATCTTTACAACAATGTTTAATTCTAAACAAATAGTCTCTGTTTCTCTCTCTCTCTCTCTCTCTCTCTCTTTTTTTTTCTCACCTGTTCCTCTGCACTGTTTATAATCACCAGGTCTGCTCCTCTGTCTCTGCAGTCCTGTCTGCTCTCAGACCAGGTCTTCTGATTATTGGAAATGTAGTACAGACTGGATTTATAGATCACCCATCCCTGCTGAAGATCATTATCTATGCACACGCACACACACACACAGACACATGAAAAGTGGAGTTTTCATTTCAAGTGACACTCATCTTTTCTCTGTAAGAGTCACTTATATTTCACCAACACAGAGGATGGTGCTTATCAGACTGTGAGTAGTAAACAACTCATATAGTGAAAGGAGTCTAACAGTGTGTAATATGTAAAAGCACAACGAAACGCAGTTCCGCATGTCTGCAAACTGTACAGACTTCAAATCTGCATCACACTCTCATCTGGTCAGTACCGAAGAAGTTGCTGCTATCTTTCTGTGTTGAAAACGGAAGTTTTTTTTGAGGTTTTCTGTGATCATGGTTAGAGTGCCGAATGATTGATTAAAATCCAAGTGCAGAAATTGTTCAAACAAAGCTGTGGCCTCTTATTTCCTATCCTTAACATTAACAATCAAAGAAAAAAGAACAGAACCACTGACCGTCTAAAATTTCAGAAAATACAAACAAACGTCTAAATGCCAACTATTTCATAATGCTCTTTGACTGGAACCGGATTGGACAGCTTCAATTTATATTTCATTTTTTTGTGATGAATGTTCAAATATGTACTTACTCAAATCAGAAAATTTGACCTGAAGTGCATCTTTTTCATTCTGTAGCTGGTCTCTCTGATTAGCTGTTTCATTGTAACTGGTTTGTAGCAGGTCTCTCTCCATGTTAAGGTTGTTGTAAGTAGTCTGGAACTTTTCTCTCTCCTCTGTCATACTGGTGTGATGTCGGTAAATGATGACACACAGCACTATGACAGCAGCCAGCAGGAGAACACACAGCAGCCCCAGACACACTGCCATCACTCTGTAACATCTGTTCCCTACAGGTTTACTTCCTGAAGGGGAAAAATGAGACTATATGGTACTATGAAACAGTAAAAATGGCACTATAGCGATCAAACCTTTACCTTTACTGTTTGGTGACATCCCTATTGTACTGTATTTTTTGTTTTGACATAAATAGTTGATTAAGTTGATAAAATAGACAAAATGGTTTGAATCTCTTAACTGAATATGTAGGTATACATATGCATATGTGAATATGAGTGTACGTATGTACGGTTATGTATGTGTGTGCTTTTAGGATGTTTATGTGTTTGTGAGTGTTTTTGTGAGTGTGTGTGAGAGTGTTTTTGTGCTTACCTGAGTTTAGAAGTTGTGCACGGCTGTTAAGAGTGCAAGAGGATGGAGTTGGAAGTTTTTCCCTATTTACATGTACGTCGTTAGAAGAATGAACTGTTTCTGGGGAATCTGCATTAGCATATATTTGCTCACTCATCTCCATTTTGTTCTACCACTGATGTTACTGTGGACTGTGTAGATTTTTTTTCTCCAGCCCAGTGTGGGAACTTACACATAAATGATGTCAAAATCACACATGCGCACACAAACACACACACACACACACACACAAACGCGAAAAATATCTCAAATTAGGGCACCAGAGCAAATCTAGTGTTAATAACCCACTAAGAGGGACAGATGAGAGGTATGCCAGTCAAAGATTAAAAAATAAACAATGTGAGAATGAAAGAGAGAGAGAAGTAAGTAAGTATGGTACGCAGAGATAAAAAAGGGAAGAGATATAGATATAAAAGAGAGATAAAAGCGAGAACAAGAGAGGGCAAGGGAGAGAGAGAGAGAGAGAGAGAGGGAGGGAGGGAGGGAGAGAGAAAGAAAGAGAGGGAGAGAGAGACGGGGAGAGAGAGGAAAGTAAGACAGAGAGAGATAGTCTGGTTGAGGAATGAAACAGTGGAAGTCTGAGTTCAGGACTGTCAGTATTGTTACCTGTGCTGAGGCTTTTTCTTCATTTCTACGCGTTTGATAACTAGACAGTCACATTTATAGGCATATTCATTCATTTATTTATTTTACTAGAGTGCAGCCACGTGCTTTAGGGGAAATATAATACAACAGTGGCCCATTTACTGTGAAATGGGCAGTTTATTTATTTCATTTAATTCATTTAATGATTTAATGGTTTAATGATATTAGTGAGTTCTATAGTTTGTTTAGTGAGAGAGGAATTGTTTTAAGTGGCCAAAGAACAGCGTGATCTTCCTCTCACTGACTCCACCCAAAGACCAGCAAAGAGACTGATTTATGCCACTAACACAGCACTCCGGTCAGTTACTTTTTCATGCAGCACTTTATTCCCTCTGACTGCCCCCGTGTGGAAGAATGGTGTAACTACACATAGACAAGATCACTGAATGTTGCCATACTCACACAATCCATTCTGTGCACTGACATGAACAACAGATTTTAACAGACATAATAAAACCTCAATTATGAGCAGTAAAAATGATGAATTGCTGTTTATTGTGTATAGAATAAGTCATGGAGGAATATTGATAACAGAGAGGACCTTTGATTGAGTGACATTGAGTGACAAAAGAAAATGTATTTTAGAGACCATGTATGGATAGGATGTAGATTTAAGTATGAAAAAATTCTACACATACAGGAAATACTCATTTGTAATTTCCACAAACAAAATAAATGAGCATGGCCTTGTAACGCCCCCATCTCCATCTCCTCCTGTTTCAGCCTATCAGCACTCAGCTTCACGCCAGGTACTAACCACCTGTTCTGTCACCTCACTGAATGATTAACACTTACACCTGTTTCCTGTTCTTTAGTCTCATTCAGCATCTAGCCCAGACACACCTCTGTTTCACTGTGGATGACAGGCCTTTTAACTGACTTGGTTGCATACAATATTTTGAGGGTTAACAGTGATTTTTCATGCTCGTTCATCTTTATGACAAAAATCCAAGTGGTATAGAATAAATAAGCACCCAGGTGTGTGTGTGTGTGTGTGTGTGTGTGTTTATCCTAAAAAAAAAACTCCACGGGTGGGTGGATGGCATATGAAAATGCGACTCTGGTTATGAAACATACACAGTAATGAGGAGTTTGACTCAGAGCCAAAACATTCACTTTGTCACTTATTTCCAGTGGAGACACTGAGAGGAGCCCCAGACTGCGTGTAATCCCAGCAGAGGGCGTTCTGTGTGTTTACCCACAACACTTTTGTTTTTAATCTTTCACTGGCAATGACAGGAGCATCAAACTGTGTGCAGCCTGTAATGATTTGTAATTATCGAGGCATCAGCGGCAGACGTCTCTCTAACTCTGTCTCTGTGCCTGGGTGAGGACTATAAGTAAGAGTTTATATAAGCACTATTGTCTGCACAGACTGGGGAAATGGTCCTTTAAACAGTAATTTGTCAGGACTGGTTTAAGTCGTTTTAAAATTGAAATTTAAACGGTCAGCAAGCCTAAAATCACCTCATGCGTCGAGGAGTTTGTTCAAACTCCATCGTAGAGAGCAGAGTTTGAAGTGTCCACACAAGCTCTCCCTGGTCTTCTGTTGTGGATCTAAGGGCAGAAACTGAAGACGGGTCTGACACATCATTAAATACAGACACAACTAACGACTGGCAAGTGACATTGTTCCTTTGATGGCCTCACATGCAATAAAAAAGAAAAGAAAAGAAAAGAAAAAAAAAATCATACTTTTTTTCTGCATATGATACACATACAGACATACACATGCAAACAAACAAAATACACCTACTACAGGAGGTGTCAGTTAGATCATTTTAAAAATACCCAGAGAATGAAGTACAAAATTTCAGGACTGCGTCTTGCTGTGTTTTCGGTCTCTAATAACAGGCTGGTCACTTTCTGTGTGTTCTTATTGCACTTGACAGAACCACACAGAACATAATTTTGCTGTACAAACCGAACCACAGTCAATTTAAATGAACCTTATTCTATCAGATTGTTCTTGTGATACTTATTCCCTGTTTCCTACATTCATGTTAGGTTTACAGAAATTCCCATTTTTGGTTTCTGCAAAGCTTTGCTGTTATGAAAGGATTTACTGCAAACTTCAGTGTACAGGTAAAAAAAAATCACAGTAGAGATTTAAGATGTAGCAACAGAGCGACAAAATATGAAAGAATGATTCAAAAAACTATTTTTTTCTCACAGATCCAATTAGAGGTTTGAGAGCATCCCATATCATTCCAGTTCTCGTAAGGTTGTGCGTCAGAACGAACTGTAGCACAATCCTCTTTGACTGAACCATATTGACTGGGTTCTCCTTTCCTCCAGTACCTGAAGAGAACAATGAGAATTTGTAGTGGAACAATGGACTGAGAGACAATAACTGTAACGCTCATGACCAGAGTAACATCCACTGATCTCTCACCCAGTGGTCAGTGCTGTGCCATCCACCCATTTCCACACATCCTCTGTCACATGATCAGTCAGACCAATCCAAGCACCAACAATGTCTCTGGTTCTAATCAGCATTCCAACGAAGTCCTGTCAGTTTAGAGCAAAGTTAATACCACACTCTTTCCATGTTCTTTATCAATCATCATCTCTCTCTCTCCTTCTGTCTCTGTCTCACACACATACACATGCACATGCACATGCACACACACAGGCACACATACACACACACGCACACACACACGCACACACACACGCACACACACACACACACACCCACACACACCTGTTCTTCTTTACTGTTTATGATCACCAGATCTGCTCCTCTCTCTATGCAGTCCTGTCTGCTCTCACTCCAGGTCTTTTCCACAGGAGAGGTGTAGTACAGACTGGGGCTGAGGTACCTCCATCCCTCTTTAATGTATTTATCTGTTCATATAGTGAAAAGAAAAGACTACAGCTGAAGTGGACACACATACACCCTCTCTCTCTCTCTCTCTCTCTCTCTCTCACACACACACACACACACACATACAATACATTCACTTCTTACTGAAGATGGCATTTGTTAAAACGTCATTGCAGCCAGTTAAGCCGTTATGGAGAAACCAGTAAAACTAATTGTTACGGAGGCTGATAAACATACAAGATTTGGAACATTGTTTATGCATTACTATGTAATACATACGTGTTTAATATTTATTTCTTAACACAGACAATTGGATCATACAATGTGAGGATCATTGTTTCGAGTTTTCACAACTATAATTTCATTAGTTACAGGATTTCTGTTTTCTGATTGGTTGATAATGTTTTCTGTAGGACTGAGACCAATAAAAAGGGGCTGATTTGTGTTGAAAAGCAATGAGGCTGAATTAAAACAGAGCTGTTAAAGAAATCCATCTGCATCCAATGTCTGACTGATGGGAAACTGATCCACCCCATAAATATATATATATATATATATATATATATATATATATATATATATATATATATATATATATATAAATGTTATTTCATGTTATTTTGTTAACTTTTGTCTGTTTTTTTCTGGCGCTGGTTACCACACCATATGGGTATGTGTGTTGGTCTAATGCTGACGTCAGTGTGTGAGTACTGTTCAGGTCATGTAGTACGTGCTGCTTAAGGTTAAAATTTTTGCTCTGCTGCAAGTTAGAGGCTGCAGAAAGTTTAGCTTTCCTTATTTGTCCCTTGTTGGTCCGAGCGGTCTCATTTATTTCTTTATTTACTTTATTCCGCGTCCAGCCAGTGCCAACGATAATGATAACCCCTAACTTTTGCACAGCAATCTCTGTTTTCATGTTCCTCTCTGGGCCCATCCATTAGAGAAGAAATAAGGGGCTTTTATCGATCAAAGCTGTCCATGAGCAAGGAGAGCAAAATCTGTCATGCAGATGTGGTGTCAAGAGGAGTCCTCAGACCCAGGGAGTGTAGGCTCCACCCGGTGCTGGTCCGATTGAGACTCCACCTGGTGGTGGTCCGGTTGAGACTCCACCGGGTGGTGGTCTGGCTGATTCGGGGTCACTCTGGAATGGTAAACGTATGTCTTTTCGCTCCCTAGAGAATCATTTGTATTGAAACGTCTTGTCCTCTATTGTTCTCTGTAGAAAGAGAGCGAGCTCAGCTGAGAAATGACGCAATGTCTCTCAAGTGGCCAGCAGATCTACCGTATCTGCTTCATCCGTTTGGGCTTCTTCCTCCTCTACTTTGGAGAATTCGCGTGGAGAGCGCCAGAGTAATGCGGGTCACACCCGTGTGACCACCCATGCCATGGTTTTCAGACATTCAACCTCTCCTAGAACTTCCCCTCAGATGAGATCTGTTTACAGACGCTTGGTGGACGTGGTTTTACCCGTTTCCTCTGGGCCTCAGGTTGCAGGCCCGGCCCCAAAAAGGCATGCTCCCTCACTATGGGGCTCTCCAGGCCCCATAGGCACAATTTGCAAAGTGCCAAGGCACCATCAATTAGATGACTAAACCCTAACCATGCTCTTATTGATGGCAGACATTTAAATCTTCGTCTAAGGAACGCCAGCAAGATCCATTTGCCTGTGATGCCTCCACGATTCTGTTATTTTTTCCAAGAGCTTGTTTGAGGATGGTAAATGTTCTAATACACTGGAGGGGTTCTTGGCAGCTACATTAGCCTCTCTAAGCTACTTTTAGAGTATAATCTTTGACAGAGATTTGTGCGGCTGCAACATGGTCAGTTCCATCCATTTCCACATGGTTTTATGAAGCGAATGCTGGTACGTCATTCAGTGAAACTGTGTCAGGGCTACCCCACAGGACATAATCAGCGGACTTTACTTACTTACTGTTCCCTCAATGGTGGGGCTGTTTACAATTTGGGCATACTTTTAATCAGCCCGTCATATTCTGGTAATGAGCATCTGGCTGGACCAGACTGATCTGCGTTTGCATCTGGAATGCAGAGTCATTAGGGATGAACGAGACACTGTCCTAAAATTCGGCCAAAATGAGATACTTTAGCAGCAGGCAGCATATGTAAGGTATCTGAGAATAGGGAGGGCCGTCATGTCAGGGGCATGCATTTGATGACTTAAAATGGTGTATATGCAGGTAGCTCACTAGGTTTTGAGACACCCTGTATCTGGGTGGAGAGTCTCTCATTCAGAAAAACCAAGGTTACGAGGTAACCCCACATTCTCTACTTTATTTGTGAGACTGTTAAATACGAAGTGTAAATAGTTAAGTAAATGCTTCTGGAATGTTCTCTAAATCTCTTCTGTCTGATATCACACTACCACTGAGGATCAGCACATTGTAAGTGAAAACCGCACAGTCAAAACTTAAATCTGACCAGTAGAACACCCTTGAACCTGTTAAATTTCTTACACAACAATCTTTTTTCTGTTAACTTATTAAAATATTTCTCTTCCTCTTTCTAATAATCTTTCTCTTCCCTGGAGTCAAATATTGCACCTCCCAAAGTTCATTTTGTACTCACTAGTTCATAATTTCTGCTAATTCAGTCAAGTTAAAATTTATATGAAAATCTCTCTTCCTCTTTCCTGTGACTACTTTCTTGGCCAAAATACAGATTTTACTGTCTTGGAGTTAACTTTATAAGTAACCAGTTCATAAATTATGTTGATTCAGTCCCACTTTCATACAAGAGAAGTAAACAAATGAGAACACATGAAAAACATGCGACAGAATGGCCTGCTCCCTCACTCATTACTCAAAGACTGGACTAGTACAAGGTGTTGAATGGACATAAGGAAAGCTCACATCAAAATATTTACTCACCCAACTCAAGACATCTCTCCTTCTCTAACATGGACTTGTTTACAGCCATGGAGTGACAAGAATTCTGCAACTGGTCCCTCTGATCAGTCATGTTTTTGTAACTGGTTTGTAGCTGGTCTTTCTCTATGGTCAGTTTATTGTAACTGGTTTGTAGCTGGTCTTTCTCTATGGTCAGTTTATTGAAACTGGTTTGTATCTGGTCTCTTTCAACAGTTAGGTTGTTAAATATGACCTGCAACTGATTTCGCTCTTTGGTTAGGAATTCGTAACTGGTTTGCAACTGCTTTCTCTCTATGGTTACTTCATTGTTACTGGTTTGTAACTGGTGTTTGTTGACACATAACCCTATGACAACAGCCAGTAGGAGAACACACAGCAGCCCCAGACACACTGCAGCCAGTCTGTAGTATCTGTTAACTGAAGTAAGAATGAGAGAGTTCAGAAAATATTTTCAGTTTGGTCCTTTGTCATAGATACAGTGCTATTCCATTGAACTTTCAACACTGTCATTTTATCAAAGCTAAACAGAGCAACACAAGACACATCAAAACAGGCGAAGAAGGCGAAACCAAACAAGTAAAAGTGTGTGCATGTTTTTTTTTCCCTACTTAAGTGTGTCTGTAGCATCGTTTCTGACCGGCAGAAATAAAGTCCGGCAGAAATAAAATTCAGTAAATATCAGGTTTGTCATGTCTTGAGTTCTCTTGCTATTTAAAGAACTGCAAGGGGACCTATCTAACAGCTAACAACTAACAATTACAATAACAATAACCCTTATAAATGTGCTACAAAAAACTTTAAGGGTAAACAGAGAATATGGATTTTTGCTAAAAGCAGAATATTCTGAATTTGACTTTTTTACACATGTAAACCATGTACATAGCGACTTAGCTGTTTTAAACAATAAAATAAATAACCTTTTCCAACTCACTAAATGATTGCAGATTCTAAAATGATTGCATTGTTTCGATATATCTTTCCACTGGTTCCTTACACTGAAAACATTTCACATTCGTTTTTAACTATTTGTTTGTGTTCAAGTTTTATTCAAGTGTACATTCAACTTTTCTTAACACTGTTCTTCAGTCAGTTTTCCCCACCAAAACAGAGATATTCATATCAAATATGATGCATATTATGATAAAACATCAATGTGATATTATATATGAAATTACATGTCTGATGCTCTCACTCTAAATAGGAAACAGACTGCATGTTATGTCTCAGACTGTATATGCTTACCTGAATACTGAGGTCCTCCAATGACTCTGAACATCCTGGTGTTGAAGGTCTCTTCATCTTCAACTAAATTTGTATTATCATATGTATGAGGTTCATTGTCATTGGCCATTCTGTTTTACTGAGTAATACTGATGTTACAGTGAAGAGTGTGTGAGACCTCTACAACCTCCCGTTGTCTGTGTGACCTGTAATATTTGACAGTCCTTTAAATAAGACACATTCAGCACTGAAAAGAGGAAGTTCTAGAGGGGCAGACTGTTCATTCACTAAAGTGTCACGACCAATGGACATTTAGAGCTTCCCCCATCTCTCTCTTAGCATACTGTATATTTTCATTTTAACGTCTTTCTGATGCATTTTTGTGTCAGGGCTGCAAAGCTGAAGGGTTTCTCCAAGTAAACTGTCTTCATTTTATTGCTTGATCATAGTTCTTATAACGCCGTTTTGAGGGGCTTTTTTAGCTCTTGCATCAGGGTAGGTACTCTTCCAGCACAAGACGAACCATGCGTGACATAAGTGTACTGGTCCAGATGTAAGTGGTCCAGCTGACTGGTCCAGATGTAAGTGTGTGTTGATTGCAACAGCTACGTTTACAAATCTGTGTAAAACATAAAGTTTTAAAACATCTTAAATTTAGTTTTTGGATATTCAAGGTCTAAAAATGTCTTAAAATGTCTGGAACTGTAGAAGGGCAGGCATTACATTTGATCCGGTGCACAACTGTTTCCATTTTCTCCTCTGATTATAGACCATTGTTCAAACCACACAGTGTCACTCTGATCTCTCGGTATGATCTCTTAATTCTCACACTGGGAGACCAGTATGGGACAGGAATTCATTAATTAATGAGCTTATCACAATTATGTTGCTGTTGTTGTGTTTTCATTTTATATTTGCTGAATATGCCAAATATGCTGAATATTTGCTGAATATGAAGTCATGCACACGGACCTAAGGGCATTTTATTATATCTTCAATTGTGTTACCCATGACCCTCTTCCCTAATTTACTCCAAAGCTCGTGTAGGTCGGTGATTTGGATAAGTATCAGGTCAAGACATATAAGAAGATTTATCTATGCAACACAGAGAAACACATTCCTTGTCTCCTGTCAGGCTAACCCTTAAGCCAGTACCTGAAACAACACACAGAATCATTCTGTATATATATATATATATATATACTGTATATATCTGTGTGTGTGTGTGTGTGTGTGTGTATAAATATTTTTATATGTAGAGGTGTGCAAGATGAGATGCAGTAGCTAAATGCATGATGACCTCATTTAAATGCGAAGTTCTTTTACCCAGTGGTCAGCGCTGTACCGTCCACCAATTTCCATTTCCACTCCCCCTTTGTGACATCTTGGGTCAGACCAGGTCAAGCACTGTTACTACTTCTCAGGCTAAAAGTAAACTCCTGCTGAAATGAGATATAGTGATAATTATTGAAGTGATACTGTTAAACTGAAGTGAGAATTTTAAACTATTCTGTGTAATTCACACCCAGAACTGAACATAGCTTCTCCTTCATTTGCAAAGCATTAAAGGCCAATCCAATTTATTCGTTTTTGTGTGTGTAGAAATAAATATGCAAAGTAAGGACAAATTCCTTTATTAAAGGCAGGTAGGTAGTTTGCAGGTAGTCCGACAAAGCCAGTTCTAGATTTCCTGTCACTTAATCTCTCTCTCTCTCTCTCTCTCTCTCTCTCTCACCTACATAGCACACAACCAATACACATCCTGCACCTTTTTTGCCCATTTGCACATTGCATCTTTGCAGCATCTTCACAATACAAACTGTTTATACACTTGCACCTTTTCATGCTCTATGCATCTTTTCACAGCACCTTCAACGCAAACTGTTTATACACTTGCAAACTGTTTACTTCCATGTATATAGCTCACATTATTATTTATCTTTTTTTATATTGATTGTGTGTTTCTTTTTGTATAGCTTTATATATTTCTTCTTTTTCTTTATTTAACTTAATACTGATATACAGCTTTACATGAGCACAGTTGTTGGAGTTGTTGCAATTCATTTCATTGCTGTTGTACTTGTACAATCAAGCATGTGACAAATAAATCTCCTGAATCTTGAATCCCTCTGTGAAAAACATTAGGTTCTGTTTGTAAAGCTCTTCTGTACAGTATAGAAAATTAAGTAAATGCTTCTGGAATGTTCTCTAAATCTCTTCTGCCTGGTATCAAATTGCCACTGTATAGTAAATCCTTAAAACTGACTGCTAGAAAATCGATGAACCTGTTAAATGCCTGACACAGCAATCTTTTTTTCTGTGAACTTATTAAAATCTCGCTTCCTCTTTCCCATAACTTTTTTCTTCCCTGAGTTGAGTTTTGCTTCTCCTGAAATGAACTCCTGAAATGAGTCCTAAGTTCGTAATTTCAGCTACTTCATGTTTCGATGTGGTTTAATGGGGCACATGTGGGAACAACGAACTGGGTTTCACACAAGTTTTTCATTAATCCTGGCCCCACCCTGTTACTTCCACAATACATGGCAGTGCATCAAGCTGGTGATTGACAGATAATTCTCATATCATGACCCCCCCCCCCTTTTTTTTATATCACAACTCATAATAAAGGAAACTAAAACCACTCTGTGTGGAGCCTATCACTTTAAACAGAAATGTCACTTACCAACAATATAACAGCGTTTTTTCAGGGGCTTTCAGCTTCAATGGCTTTTTTTCGTGGCCTATATTTAAATAATTACACAGATCAATCACAGCCAGGCACCAGTGGTGTTGCTCAGTCTTCGGCTAGACAAACCAGCCTGGAGCCAGGCCCACGGAGCCAGGCAACTGTGAGCCGTTCTCTGCCCCCCATGCTGGCCCCTCATGACCCTGGATTCTGACAGCAGGGGTCCTGGAAAAACAAACCGAAATGTGTCGGTGAATGGCGGAGATAAACTGCTCACGCCATGCCCCCGCCATCGACGCCACTTTAAAAAAAAGAAAAGAAAACCTGAAACCTGCATCACATAAATAAAAAGTTTGACTAAACGTCGTGCATTGTCTGTTTCCCATGTTGAATAGCGTACTTGCCAAACATACGTATTAACACTATATTACAGCAGCGATAACTGAGGTCCTGTCCCCTTCGTATAGCCCCCCACTTGGGGTTATGCTGGCCACAGCTCTCTGGGCATAGGTTCATCTGGCTGCACTGAAACATTACATGGCATCCTATTATCCTGCGCAATATTGTTTAGAACCCCACAGGCCAAAATGATGTCACAATCTCTCTCTTGTGTGTGCAGTAGAGCTCCCCCCCGCTGTTCCTAGACAGAGCCATCTGCCCTTAAGCAACCTGAAGCAGCGCTCCACTGTGGCCCGTGTGCGTATGTGCGCACTGTTAAATCCGCTCTCCTCCTCTGTTGCGGGGTTTGGCAGTGAGGTTACCAGTTATTCCGTGAGGGGACCTTTGTCACCTAATACATGACTCACAACAAAATGTTAGAGTCATTGGAATACTTTTAGAATATTAATTTAAAGCAGTAGTTACTTGCTGAGGAGATGACTCTGGCTCTACAGCGTGCCCCACCCTGCTATTTCGCAAAATGGAGGAGCCGTGCATCCCCTCGAGCCACCACGTTTAGGAGAGACGGCCTGACATCGCAAATGACCTGAACATGTACGGAGTGATGGTTTTTACAACTGATGAATGCATAATCATTTATGGACGGTGGCTTCAGATGCACATGGGTACAATGAATCACACCAATTACATCAGGAAACCGAACAATCTCATAAAATTCTCTCTTAATCACGGTTAGCTGAGCATCGTTGTATGAAAATTTGACGTATTGATGAGAAAGGGACTAACACTGCTGGCATCGTTCTGCTGATGATTAGCTGTGACATACCGGACCTATCCGCGATTTCCCGCTGAAAATTCCCGGTGGCCAAAAACCCCAATGTGGAGAGCACCTGCACTGGCACAGGTATGGCATTTGAGCGTGGTGTTTCTGCCCTTAACTGAGGTTCCAAATTGTGTCATAGTTCCAGAAGGAGATGTGACTTAACAGCCAGTTGTCACTCTCCATAAAACGATCCCTGTGGTCCCGAAAAACCCTTTCGCGTACTACGCGCACTTGAAGGTCTTCTAACAGAGCCAGGTCTGCCATTGCTGAGATTTGATGACTGTCAAAGCTTTTGTTTAGGTGACTGAATAAACATTTAACCTATCACACTGCAAATTGGTTAGTCTACCCATTGCTTTTAATTGCTTTATATTTATTGCTTCTAATTATGTCACCAGTTGCCTAGCCTAACAAGTAGGCTATTTCAAAATGAAAGACAAATTCATTTTACACCAAAAGACTATTAACCCCGTTAACTGCAAACAATATGAAAACACATTCATTTTAGAAATATGACACATAGTCAATGTAGGCCTTTACAATATATATATATATATATATATATATATATATATATATATTGCCATAGGCTTCATATTTTTTAGTGATGAAAAAGTGGTTGCACATGCTTAGATGCCAGTCAGAATATATGGTCTAATAACAATTCTCTGACGGATTTACTATGGTGCACCGTAAGCCCATGCTGACTCGAAAACTTGCGTACACGACTTGACATTTGACGTAAGATTCAATCAAAGCCTCCGCTCACATCCGCATCGATAAATACCGAAATGACCATACGCCCAGATTTCCGTCGTACGTTTGCTTCGTAAATGAGGGTCACTGTGTTTGCGTAACGGCTCTCTGGCTTGTCAGTTTTGATGTGTGCTGCGCACCTAACAGTTGTTCATCGTCTCTGTTATACTCCGAGACATCCTAGGCCAGGAGCAGGAGCAGTGGGCAGCACACCTGCGACTGAGGGGCAGTTGGGGGTTTAATAAGTGCCTTGCTCAAGGGCACTTCAGCCATGGATGTTGTGGGAGGGGAAAGCACTGTTCACCCACTCCCCACTCCCCCACATTTTTCCTGCCGGGCCTGGGGATTGAACCCACTTCCACTTCTCTAACCATTAGGCCACAGCTGCCCCAAAAGGCACAGCTGTTTCCCCGTTGGCAAATTGAGCCCTGTTCTCCCGCATGACAGGCGTGGATACTCATCACTATAAAAGGACACAAAGGTTCCACCAAGATTTGAACTCAGATCGCTGGATTCAAAGTCCAGAGTGCTAACCATTACACCATGGAACCACTTACAACTTATTCACACCAACAGTGAGCATTTTTCATGTTAAGTCCATGGACAGCCATAAACATACCCGCAGGCTGAGGAAGAAATCTAGACATCTGAGTGTGCAGTCTTGGCGTCCTCCGTGCTGCCTCTGTGTTGCCATACCATATTTGCCACTTCCTCCAGAGAGTCTTGCACTGCATCATAGTTGTCCAATAGTGCTTTTATGGTGCCTGTTTATGCAGTCCAGCTTGTTGGATACGGGGGTTTTCAGGCCTCCAGCTGGTGGTGGAACGGAGAGAGAGGCATAGATGGTGTGAGAGATGTATAGGCGTTTCAGAGAAGATGAAATCAAATCATGGATGTCATGGACTAGGGTGAGGGCATTCCGGACAATGGCACAGTCTGTGCCAACCTCCTGAAGGATCAGGTTCCGACTGTGACTGACACCGCGGATGGAGAGGGCCCTATCTTTGGTTTTTTTTTGCCACACCAGACAGTTTGCCATGAAGGACAGACATCCTGCTGTAGGTCTGCCCCCTCATGTCACCAATCTTGAAACCGCACCTGGCTGAGATGTCCAAGACTGTGTGTGTGATGGACTCAGTATCGGCTCTTGGGCAAGCATAGAGGCCAATGAAGTCCTTGTGTACTTCAAAACAGTCCGACACCCAGTGGATGGAACGAGACAGCTGTTCGTGGCCTGCAATGTCCCGTGTCTCATCAAGTATTATGGCGTACATCAGAGTCCCCTTGTTGTTGGTGAGTAAACTGGACAAGCTTTCTCTGTATATTTTGTTCAGTGAGTTCATTTATTATGTTGTGTGATGTTTATTTGGAGGCGGAAATGAATACTTTCAATTCATTGCTTTGCTCACTCGCTAATGACAGTAGTTGACTGAAATTATTTTCCTTGTCAGTGTGCCTCTGTAATGTCCCCTGATTCACAGTTGCATTGAAATATTGACAAGACACCAGAAGGAAACGCTTCGGCAGACCAAGCTTAGACTATATGCTGCACAGAGTTCTCCCTTCGTACTAGCCTACATCTAAACTGAGGGCACTTTTAGAGCTGTATGGGCCTATTAATTGTGCATAATGCGAGTACAACAGTTTTCAACTTAGTCTTTTAATGTCATTACACAGGGTAAAGAGAAGCTTCACCCACTAACAGAGAAGATAGTGCTGAACAGTGCTGGGAAGAGGAGCAGTGATTGGAGCCCTTACTGTCTAAAATGACAAATTTATTCAATTTCCCAAAAGACATTTCTCGTTTGTGTCTCTTGTTTTGACCATTATTTGCAGACATTAGAAAATGTCATTAAACATCAACCGCAACTACTGCAAACTTCCAGGAACTGTTTTTTTTTTTTTTAAAGAGTGAACTGTTGCACAGTGATAAACACACATGGATAATATGTCATTCACACAAAAGTACTGTACTGTGGTTACAACTGAACTGTAACAGTGTCTAGGTCATTACCCTGTGTTTGTATTGTCTGCATATGTAGTCAAAGCAGCCTGTGTCTGGACACAAAGGTAGTGCTAACTTGTCGAATTCAGCAAACAGAGTGACTGGATGGTTAGTTAGGTTTGTATAGAAAAACAAATGTTACAGAATAAATGCAGACATAGGTTATGACAACTCTTCACTGTTTGCCATGCTAAACATCCAAGTGTGGTTGCTGACATGCAATTCCGAAAATCAACAAAATACATTGCACAGCCAGTGTAAGCTTCTCCCTTCTTCTTAAACATAATCACTTTACGTACCTTGTGATCTAGACATAAGATTGGTTGGTGGTATGGAGTGACATCACAACCAGGAGTCAAACATTAATCCTAAAACAATGTGGACTGGGCTGTCTATGAGCTCCCTCACATATGAGCGAGAATATGTTTTTGCTTATTCTCATCCAGAGCGTATATGGTTCAGCTAAGGAATGGTAATGGTTTAACGGAGCAGACATGGGAACCATGAACTGGGTCTCAGAAATGTTTTTTATTAATTCTTGGCACCACCCCGTAACTTCCACAATACATGGCAGTACATCAGGCTGGTGATTGACAGATAATTCTCATATCATGACCCTTCAGTCACTCTTTTGTATAAGAGAAAAAGAAATAAAAACACACTGAAGGAAAAAAAAACACAGTTCTCTGTACATATGACAGAACGCTCTCACTCATTACATAAGGACTAGACTAATACAAAACTATTAAAGGAATATGTACTCGCTCAAATCAAGAGATCTCTCCTTCTCTAACATCGACATGTTTACGGCCACGTTGTAAGAGTTGACAGGCCAAGACCCAGTTGCAGGCCCAGTAGGGGAAAAAAAAAAAAAAAAAAAAAAAAAATCAGGTTTATTAGAAAAATCAAGCGACCTCAGAATGGCTGGTCCAGGGTCAAAACCAAAAGGTTCACAGAGCAAACAAATCCAATACGTAAAGCAAAAGGTCGGTCAGAATTAATTCAATCAAAGTCAAAGCCAGTAATCCACAAGGCTACAAATCCATATTGGCAGTCAAAAAACCCCAAAAACTAATTTCCAACCCCAAAGGCAGGACCTCACGAGGACAGGCACAGGGAATAACAGGCACAATCCCGCAAAGAACAGGTACAAACACAAGACTTAAATGCACAGAACAATTAACAGCAGAGACAGACTATTGGATGAGACAAACCAGGTAATAACAGGGATCAGGTGGGGGGTGGGGACAGGAGTACACAGGAACAAACAGAAGCACATGGCAGTACCAAAACACAAACAAAAAGCACAAGGCATGACAATACACAGAATGGCCAGCAGGGCGGCCAAATTCCCCAGTCCTGGCAGAAGTACTGACACACTCAGTGATTATGGATCTGGAGCTGGTCTCTTTCTTTGCCTGGATTTTTAAAACTGGTTTGTAACTGGTCTCTGTCTGGTTACATTGGTGAAATTGCTTTGTAATTTATCTCATTCTATGGGCAGTTTGTAACTGGTGTCTTTTGACACATAATGCTAGAACGATAACCTGCAGGAGAATACACAACAGCCCCAGACACACTGCAGCCAGTCCGTAGAATCTGTTAACTGAAGTGAGAATGAGAGAGTTCTGAATATTTGTCATTTTTAATCACATTTTTTTCTTCCTTTGAAACATAATGTGAGTGAAGAACAGGGGAGAGAGGATGTGTCAGAATGTGAGACAGAGAAAGCAGGTAAAGCAGGCAAACTATTTAGGGTGAGGAAGATGATAGGCTTGATATCCTTCCTTTTTAATTATCCTCTCAAGGTAATTCTGTCTTCTGTCTTGTCCAGTCTCACTAACACCCCACTCCTGGCCTGTCATTTTTTTTTTTTTTTTGGTGAAATACTTTGAACAGATTTGCACCATTGCTAACGTAAACTATAAATACGCTAGTGTTCTCAGAACTTTTCCTTTTACGATCTTCTTTTATGATCCTTATTGTTTGGGACTGGTTTAGTACATTAAAAGATGAACTACAAGTCAGAATCTTTCTGCTACCATCTGTGGTGTTTGTGTGAAAAAACAAAAAACAAAAACAAAAACCAACAAAAAAGACAAGAAAAAGTTTCTGCCGTGTTCCAACAGACAGTTTCAGTGTTCAAAACACCTCTTGTCATACATCATTCGGTGAATCCAGATCGTGACTCTCATGCCTTTTGAATCTGGATTGGGAAGGTCTAAATGTAGCGCGTGTGAAAGAGCAAAGGGCTGTACTACAAGGCGAGGTAACTGGCTTATTCCGGCAACTTCTGGTTAAGTTAACTCGGAGTAAGTGGTAAACCTCCTAATAGAAGAGCTCTATGGCTTTGTTTTCCTCGGAGAATGAAGCCATAGGGCTCCTCTATTAGGACGTTTACTACTCATTCTGTGTTAACTTAACCAGAAGTTACCTTTACCTCACTACAGGCCCCTGGTCAGGAGATGGTAAGTTTGGTCGACAGAGCGTATGCTGACTCTTTGTCCGCTCCATCGTTTTCTGTCAGTGCTGATCAGGCATCTGCTGAGAATAATATCTTTAGATGTACCATTCTAGTCTTGTAATATGTCAAATTAATATCAAATTTGAACCAGTTAGCCCTCAAAGAACTTTAACGTCTTAAACAGGGTACATGACCCAACTTGCGTTTCCTCTGTAGGTCTCTTTTCAACCCATACAGTTTTGACTGACCTCACACGCCGACTCCCCCTGCTGTTCAGTTGTGATATTACAGGAAGAAGTTGCTGACTCTTAAACTATATCACTCTGATGTGAATCATATCCAGAGGAGGGAGCCATATCACAAGGATAACAGAATGACATTGGAGAATCAGATGAGGTAAATTTAATGAAGATTAGCTTTTAAAAATGTGGTACACCAAAGACATTAATATTCGATAAAATATACACTCATCAAACTATTTGTAGTCTCCCATATCTCTCCCGTATCTTAAAGTGTTTTAATTTTAAAATCTCTCATGCGTTTTATGCCAGGGTTATAAATCTTCTGTCTCTCTGTGTAAACTGTGTTAATTTTATTGGTTGGAATCTTCATGTAATTAATTTAAAACACTCTAAAATATCTTTCCGTTTCTCATCTGGATGTTGACCATCACTCTACCAAATGATGTCGCAATCATCAGTCCCATGTATCATTGTTCCTTTAAAATTGCTAAATATTCAACATGCCCACGAAGCAAGGACCGCTTCTCTGTAGACATTCGGAACTACATTACCCGTGATCCCCTTTCACAAACTTTTTCCAGGCCCATACAGGTAGGTGTTTTGTCTTAAACACAAAGCCAATACATACTGAATTCACTCACTTGGAACTTTAATAGGAAAGATGATTTATAATAAATTGTATTATGCAGAAATAACATATTCATATCCATGGTTTTACAACAAAAACATTATACAGTTTTCATGGAAGTTTGTCATTATTAATCTGTCCACTCTGTCTCTGTCTCCGTTTCTCTCTCTCTCTCTTTCTCTCCCTGTCTTTCTCCCTGTGTGTGTGTGTGTATGTATTTGTGTGAGTATGTGTGTGTGTGTGTGTTTGTGTGCTCACTCTTATTATTATGACATCAGTCAGTTGACTATTCCTATCTCACATATCCGATAGAACCTATGGTTGCAGTCTCGATCTCTCCAGTTGTCCAATGGTCCAGATTTATGGTCAATAGCAACACAGTCCTGATTTCCTGTATAACTATCAGGCTGACCCTTAAGCCAGTACCTGAAACAACACAGAGAATGAACGTCTCTATAAGAATAACAGTATTTCTGATATATTCACTTCTGTATGGAAAAAAGTGACTAAATATCTGATGACTGGAATTAAATGCAGTGATCTGTTACCCAGTGGTCAGTGCTGTGCCGTCCACCCATTTCCACATCCCCTCTGTGACATCATCAGTCAGACCAATCCAGATATCGTCTTCACTTCCCAGGCGAAAGACAAACTCCTTTTCAGATGACACGTATTGTGTTAGTATATTATGAAAGCTCATCAGTTTCGTATAATAATTGACCCCCCCCCCCCTCCCTTTGCCATAAGTGTCACCTGTTCCTCTCTGTTGTTTATGATCACCAGGTCTGCTCCTCTGTCTCTGCAGTCCTGTCTGCTCTCACTCCATGTCTTTTTGTCAGTAGAGATGTAGTAAACACTGGAGCTGAAGTACCTCCATCCTGTTTTGGTTTAGGGGGTTGAAAAATGGCACATGTCACAGCCTAGAACTGAAAAAAAACATATCTTTCTTTCTCTTTCTCTTTCTCTCTCTCTTTCTCTCTCTTGCTCACTCTGCAGATGATGATTTTTCTAAAGGTGGATTCAAAAGTAACTTTCAATTATACAACTTGTGTGTACTTTTAAAGCACTCTCCCATTATGAGTGTCGTCATTCGTAACTTGGTCAGTTCTCTTCTCTGAGCCATTGTCTCAACACAGAATTGCCTACATTACAGGACATTACAATGTCATCATTATGTAAAAAGTACTGCTCACCTAGGAGACGCAGTACTTGATTCAGGTCATCTATCTCCTTCTGTTTCTTATTAATTACATCGGTTTGTAACTGGTGTCTGGTGACACTCAGCACTATGATTGTAAGCAACAGGAGAACACACAGCAGACCCAGACACACTGCAGTCAGTCTGTAATGTCTGTCCCTGGCACTGCTGAGTCCTGGGGGGAAAGGGTTTTAAATGGATGTGTAATTTCGATGTTTACTGTGGATATGTTACAGTAATATTGTTAAGGTACTGCCCTTTTTAATATTGTTGTAAAAGATGTGTACATCTATGGTTAAGCAAACAAATGTGTACTGTTATTGTTTTCTTTGTGTGTGTGTGTTTGTGTGTGTGTGAGCGAGAGAGAGACACACACACACACACACACACACACACACACACACACACAGACACACACAGAGAGAGAGAGAGAGAGAGAGAGAGAGAGAGAGAGATAGAGAGAGAGAGTGAGAGACAGAGACATAGACAGAGACAGAGACAGGTAAAGACAAACTCAGATGTTCAGAAATTACCTGGGTTATGGATGTCTAAATGTTCCTTTGGTGTCAGTCTGGGTTGAAATGATTGTAGGGTTTTCTCACTGGTCCATAACTTTCCATAAGTGTCCCCAATTTTATCTTTATCAGACTTGCTGTCCTCAATAACACCTGTATCGACATACAGTATATGTCATCACTCAACTCCGTTCTGTTCTGCTGAATCACGTTGATGTTACAGAGGAGTGAGTGTGTACCAGCTCTGATGAGTTTATCAGAACTCTACAGTCTCCAGTTCTCTGTGTAAGAGGCTACACACAGCACTGTTTAACCACCAAAAAGACCATAACCCCACACTAGAACACCACACCCTCCAGTTCTCCGTCTGACCTGTTGCATTTGACACAGTATAAATTATTCCTAATGAGGGCCTAAAACACACTAATGAGAACACACAATCAACATGTTATATATGTTATGAGATCTTACATTGACAAAGCTGAATTAAAATAGCGTTAGAAATATGTCAAACAACTTTTCAAACTATAACTTTGATATTCCAACAATAAAGTTTGAAATTTTTAGACAATGATGATCCTTAAGTTCTACTTTTGACATTAAAAGAACAATGTCTAACAATGTTTAGAAGAGCTGCTGAGACCTATGCGTGGAAAACTAGGCCCCATGTACAGTCTCAGTTATTCTTAATGTTTTAATGTTACTGGATAAATCCACAACCTCATAGAGTTAAATAAGCCTTGTCTTTATATTTATTGAACACAGATCCTAAAGGTATAATTGAGAACATGTAAAACGTCAGACAGAATAGCAGTAAAGGGTTTATATTTAATAAACTTGTCTTGTCTTTACTACTTGGTCTTTTGTGATATAACAGCTGAAATCCTTAAACCCAAAGTTCAATACACTGATAAAACATAAGTATTGAAACTTAGAACTTTCAGCATTTCATGCATGGACATTTAGTGTTGTGGTAAGAGCCGAGCTAAGATTTTAACCAATAGGGATACAGGACATCTCTCATGACCATATATGCAAATACTGACAATGACTGAAGTTTGAAAGTTTCAATTCATCTGAGTATCAGATTAACAGCACCCCAGGAACTTAAGGTCTTAGGACATCACATTGCTACTACCTCATCTGAAACATACATCACAAATAAAGTAGTGTGATGAAATGACACAACAGATTTCACTTTATTATCATTTCAACACAGGATATGTGTCACTGGCTAAATACTAATTGATTGCTTAAATTCAAAATAGGTGTGTGTGTGTGTGTGTGTGTGTGTGTGTGTGTGTGTGTGAGAGAGAGAGAGAGAGAGAGAGAGAGAGAGAGAAAGAGAAAGAAAGATGGGGAAAGAGAATAATTACCTGAGCTCTGAGGGTCTGGTTTTCTTCCGGATGTTTCTGTTCTGTGAGCTGAGATGATGTCCATATTCATGTAAACATCATCATGAAAACTCATACTCTTAACTTTTTCAGAGTTTTTTGTCCTCCGCGTCATTTTGACATAAAGGTCCTCAGTCGACTCCATTCTGTCTTACAGACTAATGCTGATGATACAGTAAATTATACATCCACTCAGTGCTCCACAACTGTCTCTGTGACTTTGTCACACAGAGAACACAAAGCATCAATAACAACCTTTATAAATGTCGTGAAGCAGACGTTGCGTTGTGGTTAGAAAACCTCGAGTTATTCATATCTCCATTTCACCACGGCAACAGCGGTACGCTCAGACCTCAGGAAGTCACATGACTACCGAAGCATCGGAAGGCAATGCTTGATGGACATCAGTGAATATCAGAGTGTCACGTTACTTCTCACAGAAATAATTCTGTTGAAGATGATACACAACAAGTTACATAACACTATACAATAGCGAAAAGACACCTAGACTCTCCTCTGTCACGTTTTAAAAGTTTTCCAAGAATTTTCACCTCTCTAACCTCATGCTGTGTCCTGTTGGCTGTTACGACAATTAACTTCCTGGCAAAACACAGTCTCTAATATATTTCAGTGATAATTACCTAGATGTATGGCTGCTTTCAGATGTTTACCAGGACACCCGTTGATGTACTACATGAGGAAACTGGGGGATGAGAAAACTGCACTGACATTTGTATCCCCAGTCAACTCCACGCTGTCCTATTGACTAATACTGATGATACAGTGAAATATCAATCAGCTCTGATGAGTTTGTCTGTGCTCTACAACCTGAAACTATCTGTGTGACTCTGTGTTAGTAGATGACTAAAATGAGACCACCCCCGGGATCATAGGCCATGGACATGTAATTAGAAGCACGTGATTGTGTATGATCAGAAATTATATTAGGAGAATCAGATCATTGTCTTCGGATGTCATTTTAAAATCTATTATTACTGCTGTAATCATTTGATACAAAGATTATTGATTATTTTCCAGTTTTAAATGTTCTCATTGCTTGTTTTTTAAGTAGGTGATGACACTAGAAGAAGCCACAGGGAGGAAGCCTCGTCTATCGCCTGTGGTTGACGAGTGAACATGCATTTACACATAACTTTGCACCATTCTTCCTGTTGTTCTCTCCTTTGTATTTTCAATAAGCGTTCATCTAGCATGGGGTGTGTACACGATCTGTGAATTTTTTTCCAATTTTGTTTTAGAATCCTATTCTTTT
The DNA here is from genome assembly GCF_902362185.1 of Chanos chanos. Taxonomy (NCBI): domain Eukaryota; kingdom Metazoa; phylum Chordata; class Actinopteri; order Gonorynchiformes; family Chanidae; genus Chanos; species Chanos chanos. The sequence goes on from NC_044505.1 coordinate 12,863,948, forward strand.
ATGCAAAGTTTTAATCACGCAGAATCTCCAAACCACCAATAATGACCTTTATTAACGACTTTTAGTAGACAGTGATGTGGGAATGTCACAAGTTAGGTCTCCACGTCACCACGGCAGCAGCGGCCACATGACTACCGAAGTATCAGAAGATAATGTTTTATACAGTCAAGTTTCAGTGAACATGAGAAAATCGTCCCAGTTCTCACTGATATAACTCTGCTGAAGAAGAAGATGCACCATTAGGCACAAGGCAGAAGAAATATAACCTATTTAGCTTTCCCTTGATTACATTTATGATTTCGCAAAGATTTTTCATCCAAAAAGTGTGTGCCACTTTTTCTGCCATAATTATTCATTGAAAAATGTTCCACTATTGACTTATGAAGCCGTTTTACTAATATATTTTTGTGATAACCATCTCATTGCAAGGCCCTATCCAAACTGCTTGGTAAAAAACTTCTCTGTGTTGCCACGGTGTTCAGTTGTGGAACTCCAGGAAAAATCTGACAACTGAGAACATCTCGGACAGGGGTTTTCAACCTATGGGGTCATTTTGATAAGTGTGAGAGATTTGACTTCTGCCTCAAGAAAGAGTGACCTGGTGTAAATTTAACTGAATAGTACTTGGAGTCCTGACTCTGATGGAGTGTGAGTGATTTGAATCTGGGTGTTGTTAAACGTTGTGCAAAAGCCTGGAAATCCCCTGTCATTCCTTAGGAGCTTATGGAGGGGGTTGTTTTCAGTTTGTAAGTTGATTCAGCCACTCTTTCTTGTAAGAGAAAATGAAAAAGATACAAAAACACGCGAAAGGGATCTCTTAAATGAAGTGAGAACGAGAGACTTCTGAACGGATATAAACTTCAATAGTTTTCAATGTTTGTTTTGACAGTGACATTAATAGGGTATCCTTTTATGTCGATATTGTGTCTTGGCTAAATACAAATGTATGTGTGTGGCTGAAAGCAAAAAAGAAAATGTGCGTGCAAGTGTTAAGCTTCTTTGTGTTGGTGTGTGTGTCTGCATTGCTGTGGAATATAAGACAACAAACAAGCAAAATGATTTTAATATACCATCATATATGCTCATTTTAATTAGATTTGTTCTGCCAATGAATGATTAGATTTGTAACTGAAATCACACACTAAAACTCAGCTTCATCAGATTCACCTCATCTCATCATTATATTTTTATTACATACTGTATACAGCTTTATATTACATACTGAAATCACATGCCCTTCTCAGTGCTGTATTAACATTCTATGAACTACATTACCCATGAGCCTCCATTCTAATTTTTTACCAGAGCTGTTTCTGCACAATGTAGGACCGCGCAAACATAACATGATCTCATTTCTTCAAAAAGACACCTTCATAAGAAATAAACTGTTACTATGACTTCAGTATTAGGACTTATAACTTAATTGTCTTCTCACAGATACAGAGTGTCTGCAACTGGCACTCTAGGTCTCTCCAGCTCTCCAGAGAATCACCAGATTCATGGTCAATACCGACACAGTCCTGATCTCCATTATGACTGTCAGGCTGACCCTCACTCCAGTACCTGAAACAACGCAGAGAACCGGTGTTTCTCATACATCTCTGATACTCATGTAAATCTGCGTATAGAGGGAAAATACTAACTAAATATCTGATGATCTGAGTTAAACGCAGAGATTTTTACCCAGTGGTCAGAGCTGTGCCGTCCACCCATTTCCACATCCCCTCTGTGACGTCATCAGTCAGACCAATCCATGAGCTTTGAATACTTCTCAGGCTTAAGACAAACTCCTGTTCAAGTGACACATGTAATGTTAATATATTTTTAAAAAATCATCAGTTTCATAATCATATTTGACCCCCACTCTCCCCGTACCTCACCTGTTCCTCTCTGGTGTTTATGATCGCCAGTTCTGCTCCTCTCTCTCTGCAGTCCTGTCTGCTCTCATTCCAGTTTTTCTTTTCAGTAGAGATGTAGTACAGACTGGATTGAAAGTACTTCCATTCTGTTTTGGTTTAAGGTTTTGGAAAATGACATATTGACTGGTGTGCAATTGACAGAAAAAAACATCTCTCCTTTTCTCTTTCTCTCTCTCTCTCTCTCTCTCTCTCTCTCTCTCAAAAATATGTTAAATATTGATATTTGGGAAAATATCAATATTCAGTTGATAAATCTTTACCTCACAAAACCTGCAAAAACTGTTGCTAAGCACCACAACCTCCTTCATTACATCCCTACATAGCAGAGGCTTACGTTAACAATAAGAGAGGCAATCCATGCATACCCTCTTTGATTGTATGGTCACTGTTCACTGTTTTTCACGCTGTTTGGCTATAATGCACTATGGAGAAGTCCTTTGGGCTGAAGGTGAACCAGAGAGTAAAATAAAATAATGTCTCACCTAAATGTTATCAGATTCAAGAGAATTACATCCTTATTTTATTTACTGCACCTCTGATGCTCAGAAAACACCTTAATATTATAAACTTGATATGTGTGTGTGTGGCCTTTATAATAATAATAATGATAATAATAATATAATATTTAGAGCCCAATATCACTATTTATAGTCTCAAAGGGCTTTCCACATCTATATTTAAGTCAAATCAAAATTATATTACCCATAAGTTATAGAGAATAGATAAGTCTTTAGTCTGGTTTTAAAGGTATGGAGAGAGTTTGCCTCCATAATTTCTGTAGGTAAAGCATTCCAGAGGAAGGGAGAGGCTCGGTTGCCAGCAGACTTCTTTTTAACTCTTGGAACGACAAATAGTCCAGAAACTTGAAAGCGCAGGGTATGGGGGGGGGGTTATAGGGTGTACTTAAGTCAGATAGGACCTTAAAATCTGCCCTTGCATGAATTGGGAGCCAGTGAAGGGGAGCCAGGACAGGTGTAATGTGATCAAACTTTCTTGTTCTGGTCAGAATTCTGGCAGCAGCATTCTGGACCAGCTGAAGACTACAGAGTACAGAACACTGCAGTGATTGGTTTCTGCATCAGCCATACTTAGAAAGGGCCTAATTTTAGCAATATTACGGAGGTGAGAAAAGGCAGTTTTGGTTGTGTTTTTGATATGAGTGACTAGTGAGAGACTAGAGACAAGAATCTGAGTATCATCAGCATAACAATGGAAGTTAATGTTGTAACTACGAATAATGTCACCCAAAGGGAGCATGTAAATAGAGAACAGAAGAGGGCCAAGGAACACCATAGTTAAGCTCAAACTATATCATAGTTTGTCTCTACTTTTCTGCCCCCTTGCCAATCAGAGCTCAGTTGGACTGTCTCAGAGTGGCTAATCACCTTGTTACCCGATTATTGCGTACACAAGTCCTATTTATTTCCACATTGTGTCAGTGTATATCTACATATATATCCCTGTGTTTTCTTGTGTGTTTTGCAAAATCTGTCTCATTCTGATTGTACTAATTAAACTGTGCCTTGATAGCCTCGATAGCCCTATTAACCCTCTTAGCCTTCCAATATATTGATTTAACTTGTTCCTGACTTCTGATCTTGCCTAGCTCCCAGTGGCCAGTGTTTTGTGTACCACACGTCACTTGTTTACTGACTAACCACTTGGATTAAAACTTGGAATAAAGCTTCATCTGCACTTGCATCAAGTCTCTCAGTTTTGCATCCAGGCCCTTAATTTTCAGTGATGTTATTATTATTTGTGCATTACACATTACTTCTGCAATAATTTAGGCATTAGCTTAATTTCTGATTCTGAACTTTAAATTAGATAATGTTGCAGATGTGGACATGATGTTGATCCAATTGTAGATTCAACAGTAACTTCAAATTAATAATGAAATTTTTCATAACTTGGTACATATTGTTCTCTGACCGGTTTTCTCAACACAGGTTATAAATGACCACACAATGTCAATATTGCTTAACTTAAAGTCACAGCTACAACTCACCTAGGACGCCCAGTGCTTTTTTCAGCTCTTCTATCTCCTTTTGTAACTGATGTTTCTCATTGGTCAGACTGGTTTGTAACTGGTGTCTGTTGACAGACAGCGCTATGACGGTAACAAGCAGGAGAAAACACAGCAGGCCCAGACACAAAGCAGTCAGTCTGAAACATCTGTTCCCAACGCTGTGGTTTCCTGGGTGGGGTGGGGGTTGAAAACATGTGTAATCTAGATATTTGTTGTGGATATTTTGCAGTAATATCATTAGGATACCGTCCTTTTCAAGATTGTCATAAGATATTTGTACATATGTGGTTAAGCGAACAAATGTTTTTTCTGTGTGTGTGTGTGTGTATGTGTGTGTGTGAGAGAGAGAGAGAGAGAGAGAGAGAGAGAGAGAGAGAGAGAGAGAGAGAGAGAGAGCGATAGAGACAGAGACAGGTAGAGAGAGACAGCGACAGAGACAGGTAGAGAGAAACTCAGATGTTCAGAAGTTACCTGGATAATAGACATCTGAATATCCCTTTGATGCCAGCGTGGTTTGAGATGTTTCCTCGCTGATGCATGTATTCTTGTAAGAGTACCCCCTTTCATTTTTGTCAGACCTCTGGTCCTCAGTAAATCCTGTATTGGCAAACAGGATATATATCATCACTACAGGATATATATCATCACTCAACTCCATTCTGTTCTACTGAGGCACACTGGTGTCACAGTGGAGTGTGTATCTGCTTTGATAAGTGTGTAAAGCCTCACAACCTCCAGGTGTCTGTGTGTGACTTGCTGTTGAAATTAGACCACCTGAATGACCAAAAACACTTGATAAAACTTTTGATAAGATATGAGATCATATCTCACCAAATATTACTAAAGGAGGCGAAATTTATCTCACGATTATTTTGATGAAATGCTTTGAACAGATACCATTTGTGAAACTGTTAGCGTGAACTATACATGCAGTGATTTAATTATAGCTTTTTAGTTTAACTTTTAATCATAAGTTTTGATCTTAAATGTTATGGACCGCTTTACAACATTTAAAGATGAGCTAACAGTCAGGACCTCCCTGCTACCATCTGTGGTATTTGTGTGAGGAAAAAGAAAAATTCCACTGCACTCCCGCAAACATTTTCAATGTTTTAAAATGCCTTATGAATTCATCATAGATGCAGATTCATTATTCAGTGAATCTACATCTCAAGATCTGAACCCTCGTGCGTATTTAATTTGAATTGTGAAGGTGTAATGTAGAATAGGAGAAAGAGCAGGCTAGTGATGACTTGCGCAGCTCAGTGTCAAATTTTGGTGAGATAAAACAGTCACGGGCACATGTACCTCTGTCTTGTTTTCAATCAATTACTAAACCCATACAACACCTCTAGAGCACGATCCAAAAAAAAAAAAGAAAGAAAAAGAAAAACAACAACAACAAAAAAACCCAGTAACTTTTGCATACGAAAACATTCATTCATCTCTGTGAGGTAGAACCGTGCTAAGATTTGAACCAATAGGAATTTGGGAATTTAAGATGTGATAGGAATTTAGGAATTTAAGGCATCTCTCATGGCCATGTATGAAAATATCTAAAGAGACAGTGACTGGATTTTTAAGATTTCATTTCATTTGAATATCAGATTAACAGCACTCTAGCAACTTTAGATCGCAGGACATTACATCACGACTACCAAACAGTCTTACTTCACAAATAAAGAAGTTTGAAAAAATATACGGCAGCTTTCATTTAATAATGAAAGCTGTGTGTGTGTGTGTGTGTGTGTGTTTTCATTATTTATTCAATAATAGCAAAGGTCAAATCGACTAAAATCACCTCTAAACCTCATCCTCTAGTCTGTTCACTTGCCCTGAAAGCAAGAGAGAGAAAGAGAGAGAGAGAGAAAGAAAGAGAGAGAGAGAGTGAGAGAGAGAGAGAGAGAACAAGTACCTGAGTTGTGAAGCTCTGGTTTTCTTCTGGATTTTGCTGCTTGGTGTTTCATGATGGTTGCCATATTCTCATATGTATCATTATAATACTTCACTCTCTTATCTGTGTGAGAATTATTTGTTCTTGATGACATATCGACATGTGTGTCTTCAGTTGACTCCATTCTGTCTTATAGAGTAATGCTGAGGATACCTTCAATTATACATCAGCTCAGATGAGTTACTGTATCAGTGCTGTGCAACCTCCAGCTGTGTGTGTTAGAATACCAAGCATTAATGACAACCTAAATGTCACGAAGTAGACATTGTTCGAAAAACCTCAAGTTATTAATATCTCCATCTTACCATGTACAACAGCAGTCTCTTCAGACCTCAGGAAGTCACATGACTACCAAAGCATCAGAAAATAATGCTTTAGGGAGATGAGCCTGTATCAGAATGTCATGTTAGTTCTCACTGAAATAATTCTGTTGAAGATGGTATGCAACCACAAGTTGCATACTATATGCTCTCTCCTCTGTCATTTTCAAAAGTTTTCCAAGAATTTTCACCTCTTTAATTATTAAAAAGGATAATTAAATTCAAATCTCACTCAGAGTAGGTTGTTACTATGATTAATTGTCTGGCATATAAAACACAGTCTCCAATATAGTTTCTCGATTATTGTCTGGATATGTGAATCCATTCACACGTTTTTCTATGACCCACGATCCCCACTGATGTTCTCTGGTAAAACTACAAGAGGACATTGTGGACTAAGAAAATTGTATTGTCAAATTCCATTCTGTCCTACTGTCAAATGCTAATGATACAGCAAAATATAAATCAGCTAACTGTCAGCTAACGAATCTCTAACTCTCTGTGTGTCTTTAAGTTAATAGATGACTTAAATTAGACCATCTTCAGTATGCCAGGCCAGAGATGTGCAGTCAAATGATCGTGTAAAAATATCTCAGCAGAATCATAACCCTTTGTCTTCTGATGTAATTTTAAAGTATATTACTACAGCTGTGATCATTTGATGCAAAGATTCCACGTCATTTTCCAGTTTAAAATGTTCTTATTGCTTGTTTTTTTTTTTTTTTGGTTAGAAAATGATGACACTAGAAGAAGTCACAGAGTAGTCAAAGAGAGGAAGCACTGTGTACCACCTGCAGTCGATGAGTTTACAATGTCTCTCTTTTTCAAATGGTTTTTTTGGGAGACTGATTTGAAGTAAAACAGAGTTTTTGGTATTTTGGTTTTCAATTTTAGTATTTTTTTTAAAAATGTACTTCCACATAGCTTATTTTTAAAACAAAACAAACAAACAACAACAAAAAACTTTTCCACCATTTTGTATGTCCACAAAAAGTTTAGTGTTTTAAAATGCTTAATGTCATACACCATTCAGCAAATCTATGTCTTCAGATCTTTATCCTCATGCCTTTTGAATCTGGATTGTGAAGGTCTAATGTAGAACATGTGAACGAACAGGTCAGGAGATATTGGGCTCTGTGTTGAATGTTGGTGAGATAAACCTGTCAACAAAACATTTTGACCTGTTTTATTTTCAGTCAACCATTTCCACCCATACAGAAAGCCAAGCAAAAGAAGTGGAGAACTTTTATCATAAACTGGACAGTACATGTGGTAGACAGAGAATAAGCTGATTCCTCTTCCGTCAGTGTTTTCCGTCAGCACTTATCAGGCATGTGTTAAGAACAAGATCTACTGCTCCCTCTGTTGTTCACTTGTGGGATTACAACAATAATGTGATTGTTAGACTCTGATACGAATCACATCCCGAAGAGGGAGCCATTTTGGATGACTTAAAATGACAAAAGAGGATCAGATGGGGGAAATTCAATGAAAATGAAGTTTTAAAAAGCAGGGAGTGTGTGTGTGTGTGTGTGTGTGTGTGTATGTGTGTTGGGGTGGGGGTGGGGGGGCAGTAATACAGTGTGTAATATAAAGCTACAATGACAAGTTGAGGTCAACTTGTTTTCAGCTACAAATCTAATCAATCATCAGCAGAATAAGTCTACTTAATATGTGCATATATGATAGTATATTAGGAGAAATTTGCTTATTACTTGTCTTATATTCCAGAATAATGCAGACATACACGGGAAAATATACACATATGTTCTCTTACAAGAGAGAATGACTGAATCAGCAGAACTTACAAACTGAGAACTTCTACATTCAACTTTAAGCACGGCTCAAGCTCAGTTATAGCGCAGAAAGTGGTGACTGGAATGAGGAAACGAGAATTTAATAAATTCACAGATATCGTTCTCTTTTTTTTTTTTTTATGGGTAATGTATTTAATGGTGTCTGAGGTTTTCTTCTTGTTACTTTTGAGTTGACTATGCAGTTCTGCAGTTCTCACTTATTCAAATACACTTTCCTTACTATACAAATAAATGTGTTAACATGAAAATTTATTGAGAAAAGGAAGAGATAATGGAGAGTTTAAATGTGTTGATTAATGTATATTTTATTGAATCTGTACAAACATCCTAAACTACATTACCCATGAGTCTCCTCTCTAACTTATTCCAGAGCTGTTTCCACAGCTGTTTTGCAGGACTACACAAACATCACATTATTTCATCTCCGTGTAACAAAGATTCATAAGAAGAAACTTTAAGGTGTAAAAAAGCACATATATATTTTTTATAATGCACCCAAGAGCATTATTAAAGATAATGACATTGTTGTATTTCCATCTAAGATATTTGTGTGTGCGTGCATGTGTGTGTGTGTGTGTGTAAGTATTAAGAGTTATAACTTCATTGACTTCTCACAGATCCAGTAGGTCTTCCACTGGCATCTTATATCTTTCCAGCTCTCCAAAGGATCATATTCATAGTGAATAGCAACACAGTCCTGATCTTCTGCTTGACTGTCAGGCTGGCCCTTATGCCAGTACCTGAAACAACACAGAGAATCATTATTTCTATCAGAATTAAAGTATTATTTCAGCTGTTTTCATACACATTTAATCATATTTCATGTATAGAGGAATGTACAGAGAAAAAGAGTGACTAAATGTCTGATGGCCAGTGATAAGTGCAGAGATCTTTTTACCCAGTGGTCAGTGCTGTACCATCCACCCATTTCCAGATGTCCTCTTTTTCTTTGTCTGTCAGACCAATCCAAGCACTGACACTACATCTCAGGTTAAAGACAAACTCCTGTTGAAATGACCCCCAGTTATAATATACGCTTTCCATCAGCACATCCCACTCAACCCCACCTGTCTTTCTCCTTATACCTCACCTGTTCCTCTCTGCTGTTTATGATGACCAGGTCTGCTTCTCTCTCTCTGCAGTCCTGTCTGCTCTCAAACCAGGTCTTTTTGTCAGTAGAGATGTAGTACAGACTGGATTGAAAGTACTTCCATCCTGTTTTGGTTTATGAAGGACAGAAGTCACAAATACACTGCTGAAAAATTTGCATTTGATAAACTGACTGAGGCACAAGTAAGATGTATGTAAGTACCATACATTCGCTTGGACCTTAAATGAGTCAGCCACATGCAATGTGTACTCTGATTGGCTACACACACATATTTCTCAGGTAATGGAAGGTAACAAATGTATGTGTGTGTGTGTGTGTGTGTCTATATATATTAGCCAATGGATGAGAGCAGCAAACTCTCAGAACCAGACTTAGGCACCGCTGTGCAGAGACATCACCCCCACCCCTCTTTTTTTTCCTCCATGGCAACTGAAGCAAACTCTGTTTCGAGAGGTTGCCCCAATAAAACATTTTACTAGTTTCTTTAGCTAAACACATGATATTCACTGTAAAGTGTAGCTTTACTGTAGCTCTTCTACCGTAAAAAACACAAGGACCACGGTCAGCTGTGTTTACTCAATAGATTCCCCCCACCACAAATGAAAAGTAAGCAAGGTTTCAATTACACCTCAGATGCAGATAGAGCAGGATTACACCTAAGAGCCTCCTAATGAAATCTTCGCTCAAGGGCCATCAAACTAGCAAGATCCTCCAGAAGGCACAGAGTCAGCTGTTAAATGAACAGGTGAGACAAACTAATTTTACCATCAACGCGTTGAAAGCCAAAGAGGAGCAGATCTGACAGAGACTTACATTGCGCCTAGACTAGACCACTTTCCAACAGGTGACTGAGTTCATGGAGAGGGCTCATTTAGCACAACATGGAAAGTCAAAAATCAGGCGGCCAACAAAATTCGATCTAATTGCTGCACGCCGGAGACATCGGCAGACTACGGACGGCTCCCTCAACGTCTGGCAGAGAGACGGATGCCAGACACACGCCAGCGAAGTGGACAAGAGGGTGAAGAATCTGTCCTACAGACAACCCACCCGGGCGGACAATGACATCCTTGCCGAAGAGTGGAATTTGCCGTCACACCGAGGCAAGTCCTGCTAGTGGAACTGATCACAGCCACGGAATCCGCAATCCATCACAACAACATCGGGGACCTGGAAGCAGAGCAACTGTTTCAGCCTGCCTCAGCAACGTGAAGCCGCTGCCGTCCAAAATCAGCAGAGACAAAAGGAACGCATTCACAGCTGTCAGTAAGGACAATAACATCATCATCCTTCCAGCAGACTAAGGTCAGTGCGCTGTTTCATTAAACCAGACAGACTATCATGAGAAAGTTATGTCGTTAATTAGTAACATAAATACTGAGACTCCGAGACGAGATCCAAGTAGTGGTTATAAGAAAAAGGTGGCAGATTATCTGAAGCTATCACAACAGGACAATGCTATTGACAGAATTTTGTACCATAGGCTATACCCAGGGGAAGCTACACCTAGTCTGTATGTTTTACCGAAGATGCATAAACAGGACGTGCCGCTACGGCCTGTCGTTAGAATGATTAACTCAGCGACTTACAACATCTCTACGTTTCTGGCATCTATTCTTAACCTGCTGGTAGGCAGCACTGTACATCACATTCAGAATACAATGGATTTTGTGCATAAGGTGAGGGACGTCATTACGGAGGCGGATGAAACAATGGTCTCATGATGTCGATGGCCTTATGATGTCCCTCCTCACGTGTGTTCCTATTGCTGAAGTGGTGGAGATAGTCCGTATGACATTACAGGACTACCCCACGCTTAACAGTAGGACCACCCTTAACACTGACCAAGTGTGTCTGCTCCTGAAGCTGTGTCTTCAATCCACCTACTTCACACACAAGGGGTGGTACTGCAGGCAGAAACATGACCGCGCTATGGGTTCCCCAGTTTCACCTATAGCTGCTAACTTGTTTATTGAGGGAAGTGGGAAAGAGGGCTCTGATGTCCTATTCAGGGACACCACCTAGCCATTGGTTCAGATATGTGGACGGGTGAAAACTCAGGACGTACCACATTTCGCTGATCACGTCAACTCTGTGGACAGCTACATGGAGTTCACAAGGGAGGATGTTAAAAATGACTGATTAGTCTTCTTAGACTGTGAAATTACAATTGGTGATGGCGGACATTTGAAAGTTGATGCGTACCATCAAACCACGCATAAAGTAGTTCAGGTTAGGGTAAGGTTAAGGTTAAGATTAGCACCACAGAGCCGACAGCGTCCCCACTGACACAGCGGCCAGGGAAAGGGAGAAATCCCACATTAAGCAGGCCCTGGGTAAGTGTGATTACCTTAACTGGGCTTTTGTCAAAGCTGGGAAGATGTCCAAACAGTGCAGCAGCTGATTGAAGAAAGGAGAAGGACTGTCTAAGCTGCTGTCTAAGCTTAAACCAGTGGTGATTCCGTATGTGGCAGGAAAGTCGGAACAGCTGAGACGCATACTTATCAAACACTGTGTCTTGGTGGCTTTCAAACCCCAAAACACACTGCACCAGAGATTGACCCACCCCAAGGATCGGGCCCACAGCAGAGCAATATAGCGTACGTGGGTAAGTGCCGGGAGCCAAAACAACAACATCAAAGGAATTCAAACCCCCAACACACACCACAAACTCAGCCTTTACGCAGACGACATAGTGCTTTGCCTCAAAGACCCATCAAATTCCCTGCAAGAAGCCATGAAGCTTATCAATTTATTTTCTGAAATATCAGACTACACTGTAAACTGGACAAAATCAACAATTTTACCCATCTGCGGTGTTGACTCATACGCTACAGCGAAAAACACGCCCCTCACCTCCTCAAGTAATGTTAAATATCTAGGCATAAATATCTCCGCCAAGCTGTCAGAGTTGTTTCGCCTTAATTTCACTCCACTATTAAAATCAATAGAAAATGACTTAAACCGCTGGACAAATTTACCACTCTCTCTAAATGGCAGAATAGCAACTATAAAAATGACCATACTACCTAAAGTGAACTACCTCTTCAAAATGACTCCAACTCAACCCACTACTAACTGGTTTAATTCACTCAACTCCATGACAACTAAATTCTACTGGAAAAATAAACCACCCCGGATTAAACTAGCAACTTTACAGAAACACAAATCTCAAGGAGGACTGGAAGCACCAAACTTCTACTATTATTACCTGGCTAATCAACTACAGTATATCTCAAAGTGGATTCATCCCAACCAACAGAATAACCCATGGATTGAAATAGAACAGTCAGAATGCAAAGAAATTTCAATCTCCGACTTGCCATTCCTTAGCACTTCCATAAAACACCACGACTGCTTCAAAAATACCGTAATCTCAACAACCCTGACAGCTTGGTGGAAAATTAATAAAATCTTTAAATTCACAGTGTCACCATGTAAAGACACCCCAATATGGCACAACCCGGACTTTACACTCAACAAATCACCGCTCCACTCCACCACTTGGAAACAAAGAGGTATCACACAGCTTCAACACATCTTTCAGAATAACACCTTCATCACTTTCCAGGACCTGGTGCAAAAGTATAACATAGGGGAAGAGCAATACTTTCAGTACTTACAATTAAAATCCATTCTAAAATCCAAAATTAATAAAACTAACAACAACCTACATCCACCCCCACTAGTGGAAGAAATGGAAAAAATAAATAATACTAAGAAAACCATCTCCAAATTATACAAACTAATATCATCCTCTGACCAAACAATTTCCCTCCCCATCCAAGACTGGGAAAAAGACCTGTCACTCTCTACCAATGCAGACTTCTGGACTCTAATCTGTAGAAACACTTTCACAATGACAAACAATACTAATCTTCAACTAATACAATATAAAGTAATCCACAGAACACATATCACCCAGCACAAGATGTATAAGATGGGATTCCTAGATTCAGACATATGCTCACATTGCACAATGAACACCCCAGACAATTATTTCCACTCTACCTGGTTGTGCCCACCAACTTACAACTTTTGGAAACAAGTTACTGACAGAATATCACTTTTTATGAGCTGTAACATCCCGCTCTCTCCATCCCTCTGTCTGCTCGGGGATACCTCTGTGATCAGCCCACCAATCCAAAACCCCCAACCCATACTCATCGCCCTAGCAATTGCTAAGAAAACTATCCTCTTAAACTGGAAAACAAGAAACACAATAAATATCACACAATGGTTAAACCTTCTCATAGACCACATATCCATGGAAAGAATTTCATTCCAACACAAAAACTTATACTTTCAAAAAATCTGGGCCCCTTTCATAGATTCACTGAATTTGCCTGCTAGCTAACTCCCCCCCCCCCCACACACACACGCATACTTCAAAGAAACTATCACTATTATTGTTATTAGCAGTAGTAGTAACTGTAGTACTAGTATTATGATGGTATTATTGTCAGTATTGTTGTTATCCTTATTAGTATTATGGTCATCAATGTTGTTACTATTATTATAACTGTTTCCATATTACAATTATTGGCGTTGCTTCCCCCATCACAGCTTCAGTCCTCTGTCTTGTCCCACGTATAGTTGTTTTTTTGTTTTTTTTTTTGTTTTTTACTTTTCTTCTTTTTCCCTCACTCCCTTATTACCTTTCATTGATTTTGTCCTTCTGTCTGTCTCCTTGTCTACCTGTTCACCAGTCTGTCTGTCATTCTACAGTATGTCACCTGTCTGTCTGCATGTTTGTTCGTTTGCCTGTCCACCTGTCTCCTCTGTACACAATAAAATTTATAAGAAGAAACAAGAGGAAAAAAAAAAAAAGAAGAGAGAAAAGTACGATGTGACTCCCATGTTGGAGGGGATGGTGGCGGGCTTAAAAAAAAAAAAAAAAGTGCCGGGAGGACTGCCGTTAATCATACGTTGGGGAAACCAAACAGACTCTGGCGAAGCGCATGGCCAACACAGAAGAGCTATCTCATCAGGCCAGGACTCTGCGTTCCACACCCACTCATTCAAGGATGAGGATGTGCATATCCTTGATAGGGAGAAATACTGAATTGAATAGGGAGTCAAAGAGGCCATTTATGTGAAGAGGGAACGACCATCCCTGAACCGAGGAGGAGGTCTAAGAGCACATCTTTTGCCAGCTTACAATGCTGTGATTGCAGCTACTCCCCAATCCTCTGTGAATAGTACATGCGGCCATTGAAAGTAATGGTCACGGCAATTTGCAGATGATATTGTTCGCCAGTTTCATAATGCAAATGTGCTGGTTTCGGTCGTTATGCAACTGTGCTGTTTACAAGGTTAGGAACATTTGCAGTCAGCTGAGACTGACGAAGTCACTTGGATGAGTGACGAAACATTTCTCCCACTTAACATTGTGTCCAGATGAACTGATTCAACTTTCTGGAATAGATTCAATTGTCAATGAAGATGGCATTTGTGAAAAAATCCCAAATCAGCAATGAAGAACCCAGAAAACTAATTCTTAAAGAAGCTGATAAATGTAGAAGATCATATTTTGGAACATTGTTTATACATTATAATTTAACATATTACGTCTTATATTTATTGCTCAGTATTACACATAATTTGTCAGTACCTCCACTTGGACTGTCACTCCGTGGCCTCCTGCTGGTCATTCTGTGTTTTTGTTTTACCATGTGCTTTTGTTTGTTTTGGTTTTCTTTGTGATTCTGACCCCGCCCCTCACTTGTGTTCTACTTCCTGCCATTGTTTATTTCCCGCCTTCTGAGTTCACCTGTTTCTCATTTTGTTTGAATTACTCTGCCTATTCATACATTCATACCATTTGTAATTAATTTGCTCTCAAATCCAAAACATTTCCAGTTGAAAAGTTATCCCAATTGATATTTCTGTATCAAACATATTTAACTTTATTGTGCTCTCCAACATCCAAGAAAACGTTTAACTTATTGTGTTTTATATTCTTCCTGACCACTGGACCTTGGGTTGATTTTTTCGGTACTCATTGTTTTGATATTATCCATTAAATAATGCTATTGTTCATTTTGAAAAAGAAAAAAAAAACACATCTCTGTTTTTAGTGTTACTTTCCACATAACCAAGTGCAAACTGTTGTAAAATTGTGCAATGAGATGGAGAAGAAGTTATCCATTATAAAATGAAAGTGAAAATAAGGCTATATATATCCACCCACCCAGTTGAGAAACTGTTGACTGGAGTCCATCTCTCTCTCTCTGTAACTGGTCCCTCTCTTCAGTCAGGTTCCCGTACTTGGTTTGAAGTTTGTGTATCTCATCAATCAATTTGTGGCAGATGGTTTGTAGATTGTCTTTCTCTTCTGTTATGTTGTTACAGGTTAGCACTTGGTTCATGTCACCTTGAGTGATAACTGAGACGAAATATCACTTTTGTTATCATGAAGCGGCATAAATAAAAATGAAACACTCTAACATCTCGAATTTCAATAGAGATCTGATCTACTATCTGTATTAGCATATCTGTCCCAATCTACACTAAACTGATTTCATAAATTTTGTAATGCTATATAAACTGTTATAGGTTTCAATGCACAGGGAAATGTCATTTTTAATATCACATATTCCAAGGAGCATTGACTCACAGTAAAGACGAAGGGCAACATTGAGAGTTGCTTGGAGAATACACAACACTCCAAGGCAGCCAACAGTTAGTCTGTAGATGCGAAATCCTTCAACACACACACACACACACACACACACACACACACACACACACACACAAACTGCTATTTCCACTATTTCTAAGTGTTTATGCTGAAACAAATGAACAAAAAAGCAAAAAACAAACAAACAAACAAGCAAGCCAACAAAAAAACATTTAATATACATTCTGTTTGAATGCTTTTATTTACTATAGGCTTTTTTTTCGATTATGGGTCATAAAAGTTGATTTATCATGTGGAGGGGGCTGATTGTTTTTAGGAATTTCCAAAGCTGGGACGACAGTATTACACACCAACAGCCACTCGTGACATAAGATCAATGCTCCATCGAATTTGTTCAGTGTTTGCCGCCCATCAGAAATTTTGAGAGAAACTAGGAAAGATTTTAAAATACCCTTTACTTTAAAGTATCCTTTTAAATTATCCTTGCCCAAACCTGATCACTGAGTAGCTAAATAGACACTCGCTGCTAAACTCTATCCAGAAACAAAGTGAAAGAGACATCAGCAGCCAACACACAACACTTCATGGACCTACACTTGTTCCGTTTTTCCATTTTTCTTAATTTTTCAATTTGCTCACTTTTAGCTCATTTTTACCACTATTTGCTTTGCATTAAACTGCATCATACCAATGTCATATATGTGAATAGCCAAGCAAAGGTAGCGACTGGAGCTGGTTTGTTTGACTGTAAGATTTGGCTGTGCTTGCATAACTGAAGTACATGAACCATGTGCACATTTATGTGCGTATAACCTTACCTGTGCGTGGAATCGCTCCTGGACGTTTGCGTGAAATTTTACCCTGATTCTCGGTGCTGTGATCAGTAGAGGCGTCAGAAATATTCTCATCCATGTGCATCTCCATTATGTTTGACACTTAACCTGAGCCACTGTCAACCAACTCTGCAGTCTCAACCTTGTCTGACTGAGACTGATGTTAACTGATCAGATAAAGTTCTGAGTAAACAGGAAACTGACTCTGAGAAAGTTTAAAAATGAATGACTAATGACGATTAATTTACTGATAAAAAGTTAAAAAAAATGAAAAACCACTGCAACTACACATTTTTCAAGATGTGTTCAAAAAATGTTGAGCTCAATCTTTCATTTTAATAATAGTACAGATGAGTCTGATTTACATCCTAAAACTACTCATATGATTTACACAATAACAACTATCATATAATAACCAAGGAAACATTCAGCAGTTTTCATCTGGTCAAATATGCAGTGTGTGTCCACTCATGCATTAAGCTGCTACAGCTGTATGAAGGTGTGAGAGTAGGTGTGAGACGGTGCTCTGACTGTAAAACCATGATTTGCTGATTAAAGAGGAAACTGAAACTGTGGAGATTAAGTGTGCAGTGTCACGGATACATACGAGTTACAAACAACTGCAATATCACATACTTTTATCACATACCCTGTATGTGCTATAATCAGCATCTACAGGGAACACTGAAACGCTTGAAACCTCATTAATTACAAGTGAACCAAAAAAGTTCACAGGACAACTTTTTAGTTGCCTGTGTTGAAAATGTGAAAATGAGCAATATATTGTTTTAAGGTATCTCGTGGTCTGTTTACCAATGTGAGCAACATATGAATCACAGCAGAACTCCATTATAAAGCTATACTAGAAACTAACAGGTTCAAGCTCTTTTGGTCACTTTGCAGAGAATGAGGGATTGTGGGTACCGAAGCCCTGAGTACTTTTATGAGTCATTATCCGTGATAGACAGCACAGTGAAGTTTGACAGATCTGAGACCTCATCAGTTACTCTAAGTCATCAACAGCACTGCACATGCTTCACACACACACACACACGCACACACACACTCACAAATTCTCTGTCCTTTAACCTCCTCTCTCTCTCGCTCTCTCTGTCTCTGACCACTAGGTAAAAGATCTCTGCATTTCACTCTGAGACAAAATGTGACTAAATGTCTCGTGACCTGAATGAAATGCAGAGATCTTTTACCCAGTGGTCAGTGGTCAGTGCTGTCCACCCATTTCCACACCCCCTCTGTGACATCATCAGTTTTACCATCATAAATGCCTTTCATCCACCTTTATTTTTCTTTCTCCTTCTAATCTGTTTCACTCTTCTGTTTATCATCACCAGGTCTGTCTCTCTCTCTCTCTCTCTCTCTCTCTCTCTCTCCAGTCCTGTCTGCTTTCACTCCATACCTTATTTTCCATAGAGATGTGGTATGGAGCGGAGTTTGAGTATTTCCATTCGCAGGAAAGGATTGAGACAAGTCACATGTTAATGAAGAAAACAAATAAACATTCACGACTGAGTAATATCACTCTCTTGTAATTTTCTTTGTCAAAATATTCTACAGAACCAAGTCAGTTGAAAGGCCTGTCATCCACAGTGAAACAGAGGCGTGTCTGGGCTAGATGCTGAATGAGACTAAAGAACAAGAAACAGGTGTAAGTGTTAATCATTCAGTGAGGTGACAGAACAGTAAGTGTTAATCATTCAGTGAGGTGACAGAACAGGTGGTTAGTGCCTGGCGTGAAGCTAAGTGCTGATTGGCGGAAACAGGGGGAGATAGAGATTGGGGGTGTGACAAAGCCAAGCTCACTTTTTGTGTTTGGAAATTACAAATGAGTATTTTGTGTATGTGTAGATTTCTTTCTTTCTTTCTTTCTTTCTTTCTTTCTTTCTTTCTTTCTTTCTTTCTTTCTTTCTTTCTTTTTGTACTTAAAATCTTTAGTACTTAAAGTCCCAGTGTATGACAATGCAGAAATTCTGTGTATTTTACGGCCAATGACATGTGTTTTCTTTTACCACCGGATGCTGAATAAATTTCTCATCAAAGACAAAATCCTCATAACTTTCCACATCCCTCCATGACTTTTTCAAAAATGATAATCAGCAATTCCTTATTTTAAATCCTCCTGAATTAAATTTTCATTGGATGCCTTGAAACCTGTTGTTCGTGTCGTTATCCAGCATAGATCATGTGAGAATAAAAATATGTCATCATTCAGTGATCATGTCTATGTGTAGCTACACCATTCGTCCACAAGGGGGCAGTTAGGGAGTTTAAAGTGCTGCATGAAAAAATAACTGAGTGGAGTGTTGCGTTAGTGACCTAAAACAGTCTTGTCGTTGGTCTTTGGGTGGAGGCAGTGAGAGAAGCGTCGTGCTGGTCTTTAGCCACTTAAAACAGTTTCTCTCTCACTAACAAATTACAGTTTGAGAGAATATCATTGTCTTTGTTTGGAAGTGTATACTATTTGACATGGAACCAACACTTTACCAGGATCACAGGAATGCCTAATAAGCTATGTCTACATACACACACTAAAAATAACGAATAACACATGACAGATATTGTGAGAGAACTGGATAGTTTGTACTGACTCCTAATCTAACCCGAACCAGTCAGTACGAGTATAATAACCTGTTAATATAGTACTTTTCATTAATGCTGGAGAAGGTTCTTTTACCCCAGACAGAATTGAGATGAACAGTGATAATGACTGTGATTTTTTGGGAGCAGACACAAAACTGCACACAAAATCAATTAAAATTTCGCATATAAATGAAGGCTAAATCTTACATTCTCAAAAATTATTAAAAAACAGTAAATAAATATTCAGCAGAAACATTTAAATGATGTCTAAGTGCTTGTTCACCATAGAATCAAATAAGTGGAGTCAAACTGAGCACAAATAATGACACAGAGACACAGCACACACATCTATGAGAAATACAAGAATAGCATTCACGTCTCTCTTAGGTGACATCAGTAGAAAAGTCTTTTTTTTCACATATCCCGCTGAATGTGTAATCACATCCATAGTTATACCAACTACTCAGACTGTCATATCCATTCATATTTACAACACAGTCTGCACTTGATCCACCGCTGGGTTCATTTTTATATCAGTACATAAAACAACACCGACAGTCAGTCTCTTTACTGTATTTCTGATATAATCCAATAAACTGAGAAGACGATTCATTAATCTCTTACCTACAGATGAGTCTTGTGTAGTTCATCCATTTCCACCAATACAACCCTCTGGTTACACCAATCCAAGAATAGCAGTCACACCTATTGTTCAAACTACTAATGAAATCCTGATATGACACAAAGTGAAAACATCATTACACAAATCACTGTTTTAATATTCAGTCAACATTATAATCAGATGACGCTTCACTGCTGGGGTGCCCGTAACACTAATACTCTGGCCACTAGGGGGCTGTGCTTGACAGCACTTTATACAAATCACAGGCCTTTTGTTTAAAAGTAGTAACAGCACCATTTTTCAATGAACTGAAGAAACTGGGAAAATAAAACTACGAAATCTAATTCAGATGGTTTTGTGTCATCACATGGTGGAGTAAAATGCCATTATCCGTTCATTTATTCATTCATTCATTTATTTTCTGAGCCGCTTATCCTAATGAGGGTTGTGGTTGGTGCTGGAGCCTATCCCAGTGCTCACTGGGCGAAAGGCGGGGTAACACCCTGTACAGGTTGACAGTCCATCGCAGTAAAATTCCATTACTGCAACTTAATTTAGTTTAGTGTTCAATTTACTTCTTTTTTTGTTTCTCTCAAATACAGTGTCAGCTTTCTTACTGCATATTATCTTCTCTCAAGCAGAGATTTCACTATGTATCATCCAGTTGTGCTCCTAAGCTTTAGGCACTGCCAAAATGATGAATATTTAAAAACTAAAAATATTTCAGTTCTGTCATGTCGTCACCTCATGTTGTCATGCTGTCACTTTTTAAATGAATTTCACTTGTAATTAATATAAACATATAAACATATTCACTTGTAATTAATATAATTGTCATTGGCCATTTTTGTTTCTGTAATCTGGTTGAACTTGACTTCTCTGTTTTTCTCTCTTGTTGTTTTTGCCCTACTATATAAAATTTCATTTGTGTGTCCACTCTTACAATGTGATTTGAGTCTGTCTTGGATGGTTGTTTGATGTTTTGTCCTGAGTCTTGGTATCCAGATCCTTAACGGTGTCATAAATGTTCTCCTCTATCATACAGTAGAATGCTTAAACTGAGAAAAAGAGGAAGAAGAAGAAGTACTTTATTGGTCACACACACACTAGAGGAGTGAGCAGTGAAATGCCGCTTCTATACACCAGTGAGCACACACACTAGAACAGTGAACGCGCACACACTGGAACAGTGAACGCACACACACTGGAACAGTGAACGCACACACACTGGAACAGTGAACGCACACACACTGGAACAGTGAACGCACACACACTGGGAGCGAGGAGCAATGGGCAAGCACAGGTGCCCGGGGACCAACTCCAGGTCTTTTTGCCGGTGCCAACTCCAGGTCTTTTTGCCGGTGCCAACTCCAGGTCTTTTTGCCGGTGCCAACTCCAGGTCTTTTGCCGGTGCCAACTCCAGGTCTTTTTGCCGGTGCCAACTCCAGGTCTTTTGCCAGTGCCAACTCCAGGTCTTTTTGCCGGTTCCAACTCCAGGTCTTTTTGCCGGTGCCAACTCCAGGTCTTTTGCCAGTGCCAACTCCAGGTCTTTTTGCCGGTGCCAACTCCAGGTCTTTTGCCAGTGCCAACTCCAGGTCTTTTTGCCGGTGCCAACTCCAGGTCTTTTTGCCGGTGCCAACTCCAGGTCTTTTTGTCGGTGCCAACTCCAGGTCTTTTGCCAGTGCCTTGCTCAAGGTCACTGACCGGAGTATTAATTTCAACATACATATCTTTGATGGTGGGAGGAAACCAGAGCAAACCCAAGCAAACACGGGGAGAACATGCAAACTCCACACAGTGAGGATTCAAACCCTGGGCTGCCTGGATTCCAACCCAGGGTCTTCTTGCTGTGAGGTAACAGTGCTAACCACTGAGCCACCGTGAAGAAGGTGGCTAGTGTCACCATCAGTGACACAAATTTGATATCACTCTATGATTCTGTTGGACAACTACATTGGTGGCGTATACAGTTGCAACGTTTGAAAGTGCATCTTATTTTTGCTCCATGAAGCATGAAACTGTGGTGAGATCTGAACCAATGAGCCTCCAGAGTGTTTCTAATGACCATATATGTTGATTTTGAAATGAAACATCCCACTGATCTGTTCTTTTCAGATCTCAAGACGTGATGGAGCCAGTACAGAAGATTGAACCTCAGACAATAAAGATAAATGAATCTGAATATCAGAATGTCTATCACTAATAAATAAATGTGTACCATGGTAGTGCCTCCACCCACCCACCACAACACAGACTGAAGGGAAAATGAACCTTTGGAGGCCAGCCCTTGACGTCTGGTAATTGGGCAGACAGTTTCTCCTTGACCTGCGGGGGTTTCCTCCTTAAGCCTTGTCACTGACCAGGTGCTGAATGCAGACGGCCAGTTCCACTTCACTTTAGCCACTGATAAGGACCATGGTCATAAGCACTATGGTTTGAATCTGAGTCGGTACGTTTGGTTTGGCCAGGCCACCGCATGACCATAGAGGACAGTGTTCATGGGTGGGAGGCTGGTAGAAGATTATTTCCAACTCCTCTCCCTGGTTGGTTTGGGTGTTAAATTAGTAGACTCTAAGGGAAATCAGGAGTCTCCTTATGGAGAGGTGTTAAGTCTCAGAGACCACAAAGAGAAGATGTGATGAATCGTGGGAGAGTGATCATGGGACGAGTTTATCAGAATTCTACAGTCTCCAGTTCTCTGTGTAATGTAGAACAAATGAAAGAACAGATCAACAGCTTTCTGGGACAGTGGGTGAGTGTTTTGATGACCTGATCACCACTTTCATCTCAGCTGGATTTTTGCTCTGTATTGGCATATATATCATCACTAAACTCAATTCTGTTCTACTGCATAAAAATGATGTTACAGTGAAGCGTGTGTCAGCTGTGATGAGTTTATCAGAACTCCACAGTCTCCAGTTCTCTGTGCAAGATGGCATATGTAACAACCACAACCATCTGATGCAAACTTTACTTGCCATTTTCAGATTAAAAATATTCTCACTGGAGAAATTGTTTTTTTTTGGGAGACTGATTTACCACATTCAAAGAAGCAAAAGAGACAGTTTTTTTCTGTTTTCAGTTGTGGTATCTGTTTAAATCTGCTTCCGCAGAGCTTACTTCTAAAACAAAGAAAACAAACAAACAAACAAACAAACATAAAAAACTTTTCCACCATTCAGTATGTCCACAAAAAGGCTCAGTGTTTTAATGCCGTTGATTATTCTGCAAATCTATGTCTCCAGATCTTTATCCTCATGCCTTTTGAATCTGGTTTGTGAAGGTCTAATGTAGAACATGTGAATGGGCAGGTCAGGAGATTTTGGGGAGAGAGGGTGAGTGTTTTGATGACCTGTGCGGCTCTGTGTTGAATGTCGGTGAGATAAACCTGTCAACAAAACATTTTGACCTGTTTTATTTTGTCAACTATTTCCACCCATACAGAAAGCCAAACAAAAGAAGTGGAGAACTTTTATCATAAACTGGACAGTACATGTGGTAGACAGAGAATAAGCTGATTCCTCTTCCGTCAGTGTTTTCCGTCAGCGCTTATCAGCCATGTGTTAAGAACAAGATCTACTGCTCCCTCTGTTGTTCACTTGTGGGATTACAACAATAATGTGATTGTTAGACTCTGATACGAATCACATCCCGAAGAGGGAGCCATTTTGGATGACTTAAAATGACAAAAGAGGATCAGATGGGGGAAATTCAATGAAAATGAAGTTTTAAAAAGCAGGGAGTGTGTGTGTGTGTGTGTGTGTGTGTGTGTGTGTGTTGGGGTGGGGGGGCCGGAATACAGTGTGTAATATAAAGCTACAATGACAAGTTGAGGTCAACTTGTTTTCAGCTACAAATCTAATTAATCATCAGCAGAATAAGTCTACTTAATATGTGCATAAATGATAGTATATTAGGAGAACTTTGCTTATTAGTTGTCTTATATTCCAGAATAATGCAGACATACATGGGAAAATATACACATATGTTCTCTTACAAGAGAGAATGACTGAATCAGCAGAACTTACAAACTGAGAACTTCTACAATCAACTTTAAGCACGGCTCAAACTCAATTCTAGTGCAGAAAGTGATGACTGGAATGAGGGAACGAGAATTTAATAAATTCACAGATATCGTTCTCTTTTTTTTTTTTTTTTATGGGTAATGTATTTAATGGTGTCTGGGGTTTTCTTCTTGTTACTTTTGAGTTGACTATGCAGTTCTGCAGTTCTCACTTCTTCAAATACACTTTCCTTACTATACAAAAAAATGTGTTAACATGAAAATTTATTGAGAAAAGGAAGAGATAATGGAGAGTTTAAATGTGTTGATTAATGTATGTTT
This sequence comes from Chanos chanos, assembly GCF_902362185.1. Taxonomy (NCBI): domain Eukaryota; kingdom Metazoa; phylum Chordata; class Actinopteri; order Gonorynchiformes; family Chanidae; genus Chanos; species Chanos chanos. The sequence continues at coordinate 12,888,139 of NC_044505.1, forward strand.
TTATTGAATCTGTACAAACATTCTAAACTACATTACCCATGAGTCTCCTCTCTAACTTATTCCAGAGCTGTTTTCACAGCTGTTTTGCAGTACTACACAAACATCACATTATCTCATCTCCGTGTAATGAAGATTCATAAGAAGAAACTTTAAGGTGTAAAAAAGCACATATATATTTTTTATAATGCACCCAAGAGCATTATTAAAGATAATGACATTGTTGTGTTTCCATCTAGAATATTTGTGTGTGTTTGTGTGTGCATGCGTGCATGTGTGTGTGTGTGTGTGTGTGTGTGTGTGAATCCTAGTTGTTATGACTTAAGTATTAAGAGTTATAACTTCATTGACTTCTCACAGATCCGGTAGGTCTTCCACGAGCATCCTTGGTCTCTCCAGCTCTCCAACGGATCAGATTCATGGTCAATAGCAACACAGTCCTGATCTCCTGTTTGACTATCAGGCTGGCCCTTACGCCAGTACCTGAAATACCACAAAAAATCAATATTTCTATCAGAATTAAAGTATTATTTCAGCTGTTTTCATACACATTTAATCATATTTCATGTATAGGGGAATGTACAGAGAAAGAGTGACTGATGACCAGAGATAAGTGCAGAGATCTTTTTACCTAGTGGTCAGTGCTGTACCATCCAACCATTTCCAGAGGCCTTCTTTTTTTTTGTCTGTCAGACCAATCCAAGAACTGTCATTACTTCTCAGGTTAAAGACAAACTCCTGTTGAAATGACCCCCAGTTATAATATACGCTTTCCATCAGCACATCCCACTCAACCCCACCTGTCTTTCTCCTTATACCTCACCTGTTCCTCTCTGCTGTTTATGATGACCAGGTCTGCTCCTCTCTCTCTGCAGTCCTGTCTGCTCTCAAACCAGTTCTTTTTGTCAGTAGAGATGTAGTACAGACTGGATTGAAAGTACTTCCATCCTGTTTTGGTTTATGACGGACATAAGTTACTAATACACTGCTGAAAAATTTGCATTTGATAAACTGACTGAGGAGGTAAGATGTATGTAAGTACCACACATTTGCTTGGACCATGAATGAATCGGCCACATGCAACGTGTGCTCAGTTTGGCTGCACACACATATTTCTCAGGTAAAAAAAAAAATTAGCTAAAGACCACAATCAGCCCTGTTTTCTCAATTGACTCCCTCACCATAAATGAAAAGTAAGCACACCACAATGCTAAACAGTCAACATTTGTGACTGAATGCCAGACTCACCAAGATTAAGAAGGGATTTCAGCAATTTCAGCTCATCTCTTTCCTTCTGCAGCTGTTTTCTCTCAATAGCCATTTGGGTTATAATCTGTTCATTACTGCTGGATCTACCAGTGAGAGTACACAGTGTTATGACGGCAACCAGCAGGAACAGAGACAGCAGCCCGAGACACACTATGGCCAGTCTGTAGCATCTTCTCCCCGCGGTGTTGTCTCCTGAGGACAGAGTTAACCATTATGTTGAATCTATCATTACTTTTAAATTCAACAGTCAGACTGGAAGAACAACTCAGCAGTGTGTTGTTTTTGTTTGTGCGTGTGTGCGCGCGCGTGTGTGTGTGCTTGCATGTCTGACTGGAAGCTTACCTGATATTTGCCTGTTTGTTTTGCTTATGGGTGTTTGAACTCTTCGGACAGGGAGCATCTCTTCATTGGCATAAATGTCCTCATAAATCATCTCACCTCCACATGTATCAGTAGCGGTCGATCTGACATTCCTGCCCCTTTGCACCTCCATCCTGTTCCACTAATACTGAAGTTACGCTGAAGTTTACATGCGCCACCGACTTTCACGGTAAAACCGCGTTTTGAGACAAGTCTTAAGAGAGATATCTTACATGATTGTCTCAGAAAAAAAAACAACCCCCCCCCCACCACATACCGCCCATACGTGACTCATCAGAGTGTGTTCTCTCACCCTTGAGTCTGTCTAGTCTTAATCTAAGAAAGGGGAGACCTAGAGTGACTTACATACATTTTGCTCTATTTTCTCCCCCGTTGCTTAAAAAACAAGACGTTATGGGCCATTCAATATATTCTGTAAATTTTTGCCAACCAGACAAAGATTTGTGCTGATTCCATGAACTGACGAGGCCTTATTAACTGAACAGAAGTTTTTTTCCTAAGAAAAGAGGCATAGAAAATTGTTATGTAAATTACTATGCGTCGTCCACTCATCTGGCCGTAGTAAGCACTGTAACAAATAACTATGGTCTCCACTAATTACAGACATACTGCGCATTAGCATAAAATCTCTGAACCAGGTCATTTTGAACCTAAAACTCATCTCAGGAAAAAGTTTCATTGAAAAAAAATCTACTCCAACCATCTGTGATGTACTTGCGACATATCTCACTCAGAGTGATGCAATTACAGCAGAACTGGCAAAAGATAGTTCCTCATCACAAACGACCTGCATAAAACTCACAATGGAAATGTGTTATTTTTTATTTTTAATTTCTTATTATAATTTGTTGTGAACCCAGAGCCTGTGGGCCTTTCTTTTGCACTTATTTGATATTATATATATATATATATATATATATATATATATATATATATATATATGTATGTATATGTGTGTGTGTGTGTGTGTGTGTATATATATATATATGTATCTATGTGTGTATATATATATATATATATATATATATATATATATATATATATATATGTATGTATGTATATATATATACACACGCACACACACACACACACACACACACACACACACACATATATATATATATAATTAAGCCCAATTATTCACTCTCATGCCAAATTTGGATTTACACGAGTTTTTATTTGGCCAATAAGTTTCATCTGGCTGGAAATGACATAAACAAGTGACAGAAGACAGTAGGACAGTGTGTCAGAGATGTTAATGATAAATTTGAACTATTTCTATGTTTTTTGTTTTTCTTTTACATTAATGTAAAAATGTAAAATTACTAAATGTAAAATTACTAAAAATGCCATGTTCAAAATTATTCATACCCCTTGAAATTGCTGCAAATTTCTGAGAAAATGCAAGCTCCTATACCATTCCAAATGGTCCTGGTAATTTCTACCATGTTCTAGAGCATTCTAATCAACTATAAATTGAGAACAGATCATGCAGTAGTTCTCTAGTCATTTACTAATCAGTTGCAAGTCATGGCTGAAACCAAAGAGCTTAGTGAGCCACTGTTTGGAATAATTTTGGGCTGATTTCTATCTATCTATCTATCACAGACACGTGCGCGCACACACACACACACACACACACACACACACACACACACACACACACACACACACGCTAGCTAAAACATGCATGTCAATGATGTTAAACAGGGCAAATTCATCAATAGCAACAAGTGTAACTAAATGATGTATGAACAGAGTTAATTGTTGATGTGCTGGTCCACCCTTTTCCTGGCCTCTTCTGCAACTGCACTGATTAAAAAGTGAAAATCATCAGTCAGACATTCATTTGGTTGTATAAACCCTTCCATTTCCTGCTGTATAGTGTGTTTTTGTGTAATTTCCTGAGAAAGACATGCCAGATAAAACATGCACACGCACTCTTGTATGCTTACTCACTCACATACGTACACTTTCAAGGGTGTTGCACAGCTCTAATGCACTTGCTGTTAAATATTCATTCTGGAAAGACCAAGGGTTCTTTAAGCTCTTTTCATCACTTGTACTGTATACCTTTGAAATATTTGATTCAAATGAAACTTTTGTGTTAACAAAAACGAAGTGTTCTAGAGTTGAGTTTTTTCAGGCTTTGGTTTGTATGTGCATGTACCTTTGCTTTTGGACTTGGTTCACCCCAGTGAAAGAAGAAGTGACAGAGTGTTTCTCAATCTTATCAGAGCAGAACATCACATCACACTCACCTCAGGAAGTGACATCACCATCAATGAATTAAAAGTGGTTTAGGCAATCATGATCAGTGACAATCATAACATGAAAACACTATTCACTTACATACTCTGTAATAATAGTATGCGCACCATTAGGGATTGATATACAATAGCATAGAGATGCTGGATTCTCTCACTTTTTAAGGTGAGAGAAATTTATCTCCTTAATAACATCTTCCACACATTTTCTACCAGGATTAGGATTGGCCCAACAATCCTAAACACTCTAAATACGTCACTTAAATCTGGTATTGTACCCTCCTCCTTTAAAAAAGCCGTGATCAAGCCTTTACTTAAAAAACCAAATCTTGACCCTGAAGCCTTAAATAATTATAGGCCGATCTCTAATCTCCTGTTTCTTTCTAAAATACTTGAAAAAATTGTAGCTGCTCAGCTGATAGCCCATATGTCCTCTAACTGTCAGGCAAGACCAAAGCAGGGAACGCAAGTGCGGGCAAAACAGGTTTTTTTAATCAAATCGATAAACAAAAGGAACTTTACAAAGCCAAAAGGAGAGTTCAGGTCCAAACCAGAACGAATACAAAACATGCACCAAACAGACGGCTCAGAGGACACAGGGAAGTGTAGACTTCGCACTGACTGATCCGACGGAGGGATTTAAATAGGGAGAGGTGAGATGGGAAAACTAAGTGAAGGCAGGTGTGCGGGATGAGAGATCAGGCCGGTGATTAGTAGACCGGCGACGCTGATCGCGGAATGGCTGAGACTAGCGAGGGAGGAGGCGAGGTCGTTACACTAACAGTCTGTTTGAGATATTTCAGTCAGGCCTCAGGTGTTTTCACTCTACTGAAACCGCCCTTACTAGAGTAACTAATGATCTTTTATTAGCCATGGATGCTGGTGCTACCTCTGTTCTTATTCTGTTTGATCTGAGTGCAGCATTTGACACAGTCGATCACACTATATTGTTAAAGCACTTGGAAAACCAAATTGGCATTTGTGGCCTGGCGCTCTCTTGGTTTAAATCTTATCTTTCTGAGAGAAAGCAGTGTGTCCACTATAATAATGTGACCTCTGAATACCAAAAGCTTAACTATGGTGTTCCTCAGGGATCAGTCCTTGGCCCTCTTCTATTCTCTATTTACATGCTGCCTTTGGGTGACATTATTCGTAGTTACAACATTAACTTCCATTGTTATGCTGATGATACTCAGATTTTCTTACCTATCTAGCATAATGAGCGCTCTGAATTGGCTAACCTTGAGGCATATCTTTGTGCTATTAAGGGCTGGATGTCTTCAAATTTCCTGATGCTTAACGCAGGCAAGACTGAAATGCTGGTCATTGGTCCCCCTACGCATAAGCATCTTTTTAGTGATCTAACTCTACATTTTGACAACTGCATCATCTCTAAAAACTCTTCAGCTAAGAACCTTGGTGTGATTTTTGACTCTAGTCTCTCGCTAGTCACTCATATCAAGAACACAACCAAAACTGCCCTTTATCACCTCCGTAACATTGCTAAAATTAGGCCCTTTCTAAGTATGGCTGATGCAGAAACCATTGTTCACGCATTCGTCACGTCTCACCTCGATTACTGCAATGTTCTTTACTCTGGCCTGCCTGCCTCTAGTACCAATAGTCTTCAGCTGGTCCAGAATGCTGCTGCTAGAATTCTGACCAGAACGAAGAAGTTTGATCACATTAGCCCTGTCCTGGCTTCCCTTCATTGGCTCCCAATTCATGCAAGGGCAGATTTTAAGGTCCTCTTATTAACATATAAAATTTTACATGGGCCTGCGCCTTCCTACCTGTCTGGCTTAATTACACCCTATAACCCACCTAGCACTCTGCGCTCTCAAGATTCTGGATTATTAGTCATTCCAAGAGTTAAAAAGAAGTCCGCTGGCAACCAAGCCTTTTCCTACCGCTCTCCCTTCCTTTGGAATGGTTTACCTAAAGAAGTTAGAGAAGCAAAGTCTCTCAATACCTTTAAAACAAAACTAAAGACTTATCTATTTTCTTGAACTTATGCATGATATAATTTTGATTTGACTTTGTTATAGACATGTAAAGCCCTTTGAGACTATAAATAGTGATATTGGGCTCTAAATAAATATCATTATTATTATTGTTATTATTATTATTATTATTATTATTACTATTATTATTATTATTACTAAGGTAAAACTCTCTTAAGAAAATCTGCCTGACTGCTGTTGACTGGGTGGTTTATAAAACATTTTCATGTTCAATTCAGTGGGACTGACAGTAAACTGACATAATGGATTGAAATTGAAATTAATGAGTGCATGTGGATGTGAAAGACATAGTTTTATTGTTTTCCCTCTGTGATATGTTTTAAAATCTTCGTTACTGTATTTCAATCCAAAAGATGTGTGTATATGCATTTGTCAAGATAACTTCAGTCATTTCAATAGTTTCTTCTCACCAATACATCAGTAATCTCCCCAGCTCTCCAAAGGACCAAATTTATAGTTGACCTTTAAGACACTACCTGATACAACACAGGGAGCAAGTGTTTATATAATAAATGTATTCTGTCTTGTGCATTACACTTACATTTAAACATTTGACAAATGATTATGTCCAAAGTATCTCACCGAAGAGCATGGAAAATAGGCTTAAATCGATTTCTCTTCCAAATCAGCGTGTTGAGAGAAAGTCGCTAAATGTCTCATGATCAGAGTTAAATGCAGAGATCTTTTTACCCAGGGGTCAGCGCTGTGCCCTCTACCCATTTCCACACCTCCTCTGTGACATCATCAGTCAGACCAATCCAAGTATCATCACCTCTTCTCAGACTGATGGCAAACTGCTTTTGAACTGACACACAGTGATAACATCAAATGGAAATCCCTTAGCGTAACTACTCCTCTCTGTAGAGATATATTACAGACTGGAACTGAAGAATCTATCCTTGCTTGACATATTCGTCAGCTAATCTGTTGAATCCATCTTGTGAACTTGGAACTGCTAAACCATTCTGTGCAATGACACAGCCAACACTGAACGTAGTTTCCCCTTCACGGACAAAGTATTCAGGCCTAATCTAATGTATTAGTTACATGTGTGTAGGAATGAGGGCAAAAAAAGTGGGAAGAATTGTTCGATTAAAGATAAGCCATCAGTCTGCTTTTCAGCTTAAGTGAGTCAACTTGAAAACTCTGTCTATCTCTCTGTCTCTCTCTCTCTCTCTCTCTCTCTCTTTGTTGGGTTGTGTGATTTCTTCTTTCCCTGTCATAGCTAGTGTGAAAAATAAGTTCTCTCCGTTATTTGTAAAGCTACGCAGTACAAAGTGTAAACAGTTAAGTACATGCTTCTGGAATGTTCTCTAAATCTCTTCGGTCTGTACCACTGTACAGTCAAAACTTAAATCTGACCAGTAGAACACCTTTGAACCTATTAAATGCCTTACACAACAATCTTTTTCTGCAAACTTAAGATCTCTCTTCCTCTTTCAAAATGAACATGTTCTTTCCCAGAGCCTGATTTTTGCAATACTTGAGTTTAAAAATTAATATAAGAAGTCACCGATTCATGAGTTTCGCCACTCCAGTCAGAAAATAAATAAATAAATTAAAAAAATAAGGAAGCAGAAGCAAATGGAAAATATGACTACCCCCCCTCTGCATAGGACAGAATATTTTCTCATTCTTTACACAAAGACAGGTGTTTGACTAGCTACAGACAAATCCAAAATAAAATATTTACTCACTCAGTTTAAGACATTTTCTCTGAAGCTCTAACTCTGACTTGTTAGTCAAAGCAGTTTTTAGCTGGTCTATTTCTCTAGTCACTTTACTATAACTGGTCTGCAGCTCCTCTGACCCTCTAGTTAGATTATTGAAATCCAGTTGTAACTGACTTGTTTCTCCCTTTCAGCACATCATTGTAACTGATTTATGACTGGAGTCCAGCGACACGTAGTCCTAAAACACTAACCAGAACCCACACCAGCCCCAGACACACTGCAGCCAGTCTGTAAGACTTGTTCACTGAAGTGAGAATGAGAATGATTTTTTTAACATAAGTAAATTTTAATCCATCTTTATGTATATTTTAACAGTCACGTGGATGGGGTGTTAATCTTTTAATATTGTCATTTTGTCTTATCCAAAATATGCTAATGTACATGTATGTGAGAGCGTGAAAGCAAGAAACTAAACATGAACACTCACTATCTGTGTGTGTGTGTGTGTGTGTGTGTGAGAGAGAGAGAGTGTTCTTTATTTGAAGAACTGAAACAACCCTCAGTGCCTGAGAAAGCATTAGAAACCACTGAAGGAAAACCCCTAGAGCGAAAACAGAACAGGGATTCAAGGGTAACAATGCTATTCATAAAAGGGACACAAAGTAGTTTCTTCTTCTTTTATTTTTTGTTTGAAGAAAATAGTTTTTCCTCAAACGTGCGTGCGTGTGTGCGTGTGTATGTGTGTCTTCTTCTTCTTGTGAAATTATTATCATCATTTTTATGACTCCATTGTTTTCTCACAGATGTAGTGGGTCTTCCACCGGCATCCTCGGTCTCTCCAGCTCTCCAAAGGACCAGATTCATGGTCAACAGCAACACAGTCCTGATCTCCTAGAAAACTGTCAGGCTGACCCTTACTCCAGTACCTGACACGACACAAAGAATCATTATATCTATCAGAGTGACAGTTGTATTTCACATTTTGATACGCATTCAATCATATTTCACATATGGTGAAACGTACGGAGAAGAGTGACTAAGGCCCTGTTTACACTTGGTTTTAAAATGCATCTTGACCGATCGGATCACAAGTGGACAGACGAGACACATCGGCGTTTACACCCGTGTCTGTCATGCGTCTCCAAATGTGTACAGCTGACCACTTGTGTTAAGATTTTGTTACTGCTACATCACTTTCAATAGAAAGTTATTATGTTACTCTCTATCGGGGGCACATCAGGATGGGCTGGCGTTTACATTACAAACGATATGTAGTCAAATGCATCTCAGACCACCTCGGAAAGTGATTTGAGTGATCGGATCACGATGCGTTTTGGTGGTTGTTTACACTTGTATTTAGTGCTGTCCACTTGTGAGCTGATCACCTAAGAGGCATTTTAAAACCATGTGTAAACGGGGCCTAAATGTCTCATGATCTGACAGTTCTCAGTTAAATGCAGAGATCTTCTTACCCAGTGGTCAGTGCTGTGCTGTCCACCCATTTCCAAACATCCTCTGTCTCTTCATCAGTCAGACCAATCCAACTATCGTCACCACTTCTCAGGTTATAGACAAACTCCTGTTGAAATGACACACAGTTACAATAAACTATTGCCATCATTTTCACAATACTTCCCTCCCCACACCTATTTCTCCCTGTACCTCACCTGTTCCTCTCTGTTGTTTATGATGACCAGGTCTGCTCCTCTCTCTCTACAGTACTGTCTGCTCTCACTCCAGGTCTTTGTGTCAGTAGAGTTGTAGTACAGACTGGAGCTGAAGTACTTCCATCCTGTTTTGGTTTAGGAAGGACATAAGTCACCAATACACTGCTGAAAAAGTCTCTCTCTTTCTCTCTCTCTTTTCTCTCATTATTTCTTTTCAGAACAGAGATATAATACGAATGTCAAGTCTATCCAGCTTCAACAGACGGTCATGTGAATGAAATGTTTTGTATTTTATAAAAAATTGACAGAAGCACTCAGCAAGATGTGTGTAAGAACAGTGTAGTTTTACTGCAGTCTCCCATTAATGGTGTCATTCGTAACTGTGTCATCATTGTATAACTTAAAGTCAAAACCACTACTCACCCAGGACACCCAGTAATTTATACATGTCATCTCTCTCCTTTTGCAACTGCTGTTTCTCATTAGTCCGACTGGATTGTAACTGGTCTTTCTGGGTTTTTAAAACATTATATTTCATTTGTAGATCATCTCTATGTAACGCCAGGTTGCTGTAACTGGTCTGTAACTGGTCTCTCTGTAATGTCAAGTTGTTATAACTGCTCTGTAACTGGTTCATCTGGGATATCATAACATTATATTTCATTTGTAGATCATCTTTCTGTAATATCAGGTTGTTGTAACTGGTATTTAATTGGTCTCTCTGTAATGTCAGCTTGCTGTTACTGGTCTGTAACTGGTCTTTCTGTAATGTCAAGTTGTTGTAACTGGTCTGTAACTGGTCTCTCTGCAATGTCAGCTTGCTGTTACTGGTCTGTAACTGGTTTCTCTGTAATGTCAAGTTGTTGCAACTGGTCTGTAACTGCTCTCTTTCTATGATCAAGCTGTTGTAACTGGTATTTAACTGGTCCATCTGGGATATTAGAACATTATATTTCGTTTGTAGATCATCTTTCTGTAATATCAGGTTGTTGTAACTGCTCTGTAACTGCTCTCTTTCTATGATCAAGCTGTTGTAACTGGTATTTAACTGGTCCATCTGGGATATTAGAACATTATATTTCGTTTGTAGATCATCTTTCTGTAATATCAGATTGCTGTAACTGCTCTGTAACTGGTCTCTCTGTAATGTTAGCTTGCTGTTACTGGTCTGTAACTGGTCTCTCTGCAATGTCAAGTTGCTGTAACTGGTCTGTAACTGCTCTCTTTCTATGATTAGGCTGTTGTAAGTGGTATTTAACTGGTGCATCTGGGATATTAGAACACTGTATTTCATTTGTAGATCGTCTTTCTGTAATTTCAGCTTGCTGTTACTGGTCTGTAACTGGCCTCTCTGTAATGTCAGCTTGCTGTTAGTGGTCTGTAACTGGTCTTTCTGCAATGTCGGGTTGTTGTAACTGGTCTGTAACTGCTCTCTTTCTGAAATCAGGCTGTTGTAACTGGTATTTAACTGGTGCATCTGGGATATTAGTACATTATATCTCATTTGTAGATCATCTTTCTGTAATGTCAAGTTGTTGTAACTGCTCTGTAACTGGTCTCTCTGTAATGTCAGCTTGCTGTTAGTGGTCTGTAACTGGTCTTTCTGTAATGTCGGGTTGTTGTAACTGGTTTCTAACTGGTGTCTGTTGATAAACAGCTTTAGCTGGAGAGCACATAGCAGCCCGAGCAGGAGAACACACAGCAGCCCCAGACACACTACAGTCAGTCTGTAACATCTGTTTCCAGCACTGCTGATTCCTGGAGGGGAGAGAGTTTTCAACAGAGATCTATTTTACAGCAATATTGTTAAGGTACTGTCCTGACATTGTCTTTAATTATTGAAACATTAAATATTCAGATACGTAGATCAACATAAGACACTTCAGTGTGTACATATGTGCTTAAAGAAACATGCAAGTGTGTGTGTGTGTGTGTGCGTGCGTGTGTGTAAGTGTGTGTGTGTGTGTTTTGATTATGTAGTTAACTAAGATCACCCCCCTTAAACCTATCCTGGAGTCTGGCTTTGCCAACTGCATGTAGGGACGTGTGAGAGAGCGATCCCTTGAGTTCTGAAGGTCTGGTGTCTATGTGTGTGTGTCAGAAAGAGAGAGAGAGAGAGAGCGAGAGAGAGAGAGCAATTACCTGAGTTCTGAAAGTCCAGGTGTCTTCTGGACATGGCTGTCCCTGGAGTCCAGAGGGTTTCCACATTCATGTCTCTGTCTTTATAAGAGTTCCAACTCTCACCTGGACCAGGTCTTTTGTCCTCTACAAAACTTGTACTGACATATGTTCTCTCAGTCAACTCCATTCTGTCCTAATGCTGATGATACAGTGAAATATAAATCAGCTCTGATGAGTTTGTCTGTACTCTACAACCTCTGACTATCTGTGTGACTTTTCGGTTGGTAGATGACTTAAATTAGACCTCCCTCAGAATGCTGGACCACGGATATACAATCATGTGATCATGATCATGTGACTAGACAATAGAAATTATATTAGCAAAATTACATCCCATAATGTTCTAAGGCAATTTTATTGTATATTACTGTTGTTAATGTATATCACTACATTACTTAATCAACTGAAGGTCTTAATCATTTAGAGATTCCAAATGGCCATTAATGACCTCTATTAATGACCTTAAATGGACATTGCACTGAGGTTAGAAAGTCTTAAGGTATTTATATCTTCACCACAATGTCAGCGGGTTATTCAGATCCCAGGAAGTCACATGACTTCCAAAAAGCACCAGAACATAACGCTTCTACAGCCAAGATCGGTGAATTCCCAGCATATTAGAACAATTCTCACTGAAATATCCCTGTTATACAGAACACGCACCATTAGTTTTACATTAACATAAAATAACACAAAGGCACCAGAGAAACATAAATTCTCTTCTGTCGCTTTTTAATTCTTCTCCAACAATTTCTAAACCTTGTGTCACATACTCTACCAGGATTATAGACTATAGACTGACTCGCTTGTAGAACATCCTTTGTAATATATTTCTGTGTTTATTTTTTATTTTTATTGCTACTTTTATTGTCTGACTTAACAACTCCTTTCACACTGTTCAAATGCAAGTTTTCTGTGTTGCAAACACCTCCTGGTGTTAAATTGTGGAACTACAGGAGCAATCTGAGGACTGAGAACATTGAAAGAATAAAATTTCACAAAATAAAAGAGGGTGTCCTAATATGCTGAGGTAATAAGTTGAGGTGACAGATGACATGGGTTCAATGCAGATAATGTTACTTCAGTAAGATAGCATAATCAGAACACTGCCTGGTGGGGACCCAAAATGCTGTTCCCCGTTAGGAGAAAAATGTTTTTCCAAAATATGTTGTTGTTACTGATAAAACAAAAAGTGTGAAAACATTTCTTTGGTTAAGGTTAAAGATAGGGTTAGGGTTAGGGATAGGTTAGTATTCTTTAGTTACAGAATAGTGGGAGTCAATGGGATGTCCCGCAGTTGGATATGAGTACGAACATCCACAATGAAGGTAATCACATGCTTTGTTAACTGGGGAAATTTGCCCCAGACACACTGCAGCCAGTCTGTAAGATTTGTTCACTGAAGTGAGAATGAGAATGATTTTTTAACATAAGTAAATTTGAATCCATCTTTATGTATATTTTAACAGTCACATGGATGGGGTGTTAATCTTTTAATATTGTCATTTTGTCTTATCCAAAATATGCTAATGTACATGTATGTGAGAGGGTGAAAGCAAGAAACTAAACATGAACACTTTTTTGTTATCTGAGAATGTGTGTGTGTGTGTCTGTCAACAACCACACATTCATTTACTGGAGGCTTATCTAATCCAAATGTTTCAGTCCAAATATGATATGTGCATTATATGATCAGTGCACAATAGCACAGTGCACAATAATGAATATAACATTATTCATTAAGATATATAATTTATAATAACATAATAGAATGCTTACACAGAGTAAAAAAAAAAGCTAGAGGGGGCACCCTCTCTCTTTCCCCTGACTGTTTCTGTTTCAGTAAGCGGAAACAGAAACATGCAGCGGCCCGTGCGGTGCCACTCTTCTCTTATTGCTCTGACTGATGATGTCACAGGGGGGTGTGGAAATGGGTGGACGGAGAAAAAACACCGACCACTGGTTAAAAGATCTCAGTCAGCCTTGATCATGAGACATGGAATAAGCTTTTGTCTCAATCTGTGCTTTTGCTTGCCACCATTCAGCACTTTTCTAAAACATATCCCTGAGGGAAAACAGTGTCTTTAACAACAGCATACACTCATTAATTTCAGATCATTATGGTTATATTCTGTCAGTGTCGCTGAACTTTTTATGTGAATGTTCTATAAACCAATAGCAGTAACACATTGAACTTGTTTTAGCTTAATAATACCCTTAGAAAATTTGATATAAAATGAAGGAAATAAAATCCCTTCACCTTAAAAAATGAGAGAATCCAGCATCTCTGTGTTATTGTATATCAATCCCTAATGGTACACACACTCTCTAATGATAGTATGTAAGTGAATAGTGTTTTTATATTCTGAAATTCACTGATCATGATTGCCTAAACCACTTTTAATTCATTGATGGTGATGTCACTTCCTGAGGTGAGTGTGATGTGATGTTCTGCTCTGATAAGATTGAGAAACACTCTCTCTGTCACTTCTTCTTTTACTGGGGTAAACCAAGTCCAAAAGCAAAGCTACATGTACATACAAACAAAAGCCCTACCTATATACCAAAAAAACCTCTAGTACATTTATGCATGTGACTTTTGAACCATCTACCGGATTTTCAGAAATAAGGCGCCGTTGGATTCCTTGGATGAAGCCGAGTTCAACGTATCCATGACATCATTTTCTGCCATATTGGATTTTATCAAAAAGTGATTTTTTGCTACCCCTCAGACAAACTTTGTCAAATCTTCACCAAATTTAGCAGAGGTGATGTTCAGACCAAGCTTTACAAAATCAATCAGGTGGACTTTTGATTTTCAAAAGCATTCATCTCTCACAGCCAATCAAAATTGGTGGAGAAATCACCAAATGGAAGCGAGCTCATATTTCGGCAACGCTTTGATGTACTGACGCCAAACTTGGTGGCCTGATTCAAGACTCCATCCAAAGGGAGTCCAGGAAAAATAAGCAAAAATGTGTTTTGGCTGATAACTGTTGATGTGCTCGCCTTAACAACTGATTCATATATATGTGATACCGTGGGGCATCCCAAGACCGACCCATGGCAACTTTTCATGTCTAACTATTTGATGCGGTCACCATATTGGATTTTACCGAAATGTTGAAGAATTCTTCACAGACCACAAAGATGGAGCAATCTGCACCAAACCTGTCACAGATCAAGCCTCACAAAAGTTATCTGATGGATTTTGATTTTTCCAAGCGCTTGTCCGTCAAAATTGACAGCAAAGTCGCTAAGAGGGAAGTGAGCCCATACTTCATCAACTATTCGATGTATTGACTCAAAATGTAGTGGACTAACTCAAGACCTTGCCTAAAGTGGTCCAGAAAAATTGCCCAATTTTTCCACTTGGGGACGTTATAATAAGGAAAAACATGGTATTTGGTCATTACTCTTGATATATTTGGTCTAAAATCATGATTATTACTTGAATTCAGGCATTTTCTTATCCTGAGGTCTGGACAACAATTCAGCAATTACTTTAGCATGCTTGGCCCCCTCAATGCTGCTTGCAGCAAATTATTGTAAATGTATTCTGTTTTGTAAATTACATTTGTATTTAAGCATTTGGCAAATGATTTTGTTAGATACAGAGATCTTTTTACCCAGGGGTCAGCGCTGTGCCGTCTACCCATTTCCACACCTCCTCTGTGACATCATCAGTCAGACCAATCCAAGTATCATCACCTCTTCTCAGACTGATGGCAAACTGCTTTTGAACTGACACACAGTGATAACATCAAATGGAAATCCCTTAGCGTAACTACTCCTCTCTGTAGAGATATATTACAGACTGGAACTGAAGAATCTCTATCCTTGCTTGACATATTTGTCAGCTAATCTGTTGAATCCATCTTGTGAACTTGGAAGACATCAAAGAACTGCTAAACCATTCTGTGCAATGACACAGCCAACACTGAACTTAGTTTCCCCTTCACGGACAAAGTATTCAGGCCTAATCTAATGTATTAGTTACATGTGTGTAGCAATGAGGGCAAAAAAAGTGGGAAGAATTGTTCGATTAAAGATAAGCCATCAGTCATAGCTAGTGTGAAAAATAAGTTCTCTCCGTTATTTGTAAAGCTACGCAGTACAAAGTGTAAACAGTTAAGTACATGCTTCTGGAATGTTCTCTAAATCTCTTCGGTCTGTACCACTGTACAGTCAAAACTTAAATCTGACCAGTAGAACACCTTTGAACCTATTAAATGCCTTACACAACAATCTTTTTCTGCAAACTTATTAAGATCTCTCTTCCTCTTTCAAAATGAACATGTTCTTTCCCAGAGCCTGATTTTTGCAATACTTGAGTTTAAAACTAACAGAAGCAGTCACCAGTTCATGAGTTTTGCCACTCCATTCAGAAAAATGAATAAATAAATAATTTTAAAAAGATTAAAAAAAAATAAAGAATCGGAAGCAAATGGAAAATATGATTATCCCATACTGCATATGACAGAATATTCTCTCACTCTTTACATAAGGACAGGTGTTTGACTAGCTTCTAGTGTGGAGCTTCTTGACTACTGCAATGTTCTGTACTCTGGTCTGCCTACTTCTAATAGCAGGAGTCTTCAGCTAGTCCAGAATGCTGTTGCCAGAATCTTGACCAGAACAAGGAAGTTTGACCATATTACTCCTGTTCTGGCTTCCCTTCATTGGCTCCCAATTCATGCCAGGGCTGATTTTAAAGTCCTCCACTTGACATTTAAAATTCTCCATGGGCTTATGCTGGCCTACCTATCTGACCTTATTAGTTGCTCCAAGAGTTAAAAAGAAGTCCGTTGGCCACTGCGCCTTTGCCTACTGCTCCCCCTTTCTCTGGCATAGCCTGCCTAAAGAAATCAGAGAGGCAAACTTGATACCTTTAAAACCAAACTTAACCTGATTTGTTCTCTCTAACTTGTGGATAATATAATTTCGAACTGACCATTGAGGGAGGCTCAGTCTCTGCTGTAGTCTCTCCTGGCACAGTTTAGTTTAGTTTCTGTCGGCTTAGATGCCTCTCACATTTTTCTCTCCTTCTCCCTCATCTCTGCTTTTTGTCTCGACCGTGTCGCTTTCTGTTACTAACCTGTTCTCATCTGTTTGTGTGAGCGGTTGATGTCTGTGCCTTGCTGCATGGATGTGGCTCCATCCTTTGGTCAGCCACCTGACTCTGTCTCCATGCCCTGCTGTCCCTGGGCCTGCTCCTCATGCGCCCTCCACAGCCACTAGCAGTGCCACATTGATGCATCTATACACTATACTCTTTATTTATTTTGTTAAGAGCTGATAGCCCACTGATGCTCTCCTTTTCCCCCCTCATCTTCTGCATGTTTGTGTCTCATTTGTTCGAGCCTGAGTGTCTTGTTTGAATGTGGGTGGCTGCTTTCCTTTCATGTGTTTTTTATGACGTTTTTTCTTGCCCGCTGTGAGGATTAAGTCAGGGGGTGCCGCCCTGCTTTGTTTGTTGTAAACCTGTGGCCATGTAAAGCCCTCTGAGACTGTGAACAGTGATATTGGGCTTTAAATAAACTTGAACTTGAACTCCAGATAAATCCACAATAAAATATTTACTCACTCAATTTAAGACATTTTCTCTGGAGCTCTAACTCTGACTTGTTAGTCAAAGCGGTTTGTAGCTGGTCTATTTCTGTATCCAAAATATGCTAATGCACATGTATGTGAGAGGGTGAAAGCAAGAAAGTAAATGTGAACACTGTTTTGTTATCTGAGTGTGTGTGTGTGTGTGTGTGTGAGAGAGAGAGAGAGAAAGAGAGAGAGAGAGCATGTTCTTTGTTTATTTGAAGAACTGAAACAACCCTCAGTGCCTGAAAATGCATTACAACCACCGAATGAGAACCCCTAGAGCAAAAACAGAACAGGGATTCAAGGGTAACAATGCTATTCGCCAACAGGACACAAAGTAGTTCTTTTACTTTTTTTTCTTTTTCTTTTTTTTGTTTGAAGAGAAGTTTTAATGTTCAGGAAACACCTAGACACTCATCGGAGGTTTACAGTTCAAAGACATCTAAAGCAGAATGAAGAATAATTTGCTAAAATGATGAATAGCTCAAGAATAATCAAACCTTACAATCTTATTGTATGACTGTGTGTGTGTGTTTGTGTGTCTGAGTTCATTCTTCTTCTTCTGACTTTGTTATCATCATTTTTATGACTCCATTGTCCTCTCACAGATGTAGTAGGTCTTCCACCGGCATCCTTGGTCTCTCCAGCTCTCCAAAGGATCAGATTCATGGTCAATAGCAACACAGTCTTGATCTCCTATTTGACTGTCAGGCTGACCCTTAAGCCAGTACCTGAAACAACACAAAGAATCACTATTTCTATCAGAATAACAGTCAGCCATATATATTACATACAGAGAAAAGTACAGAGAAAAAAATTGACTAAATGTCTCATGATCAGACAGTTCTGAGGTAAATGCAGAGATCTTCTTACCCAGTGGTCAGTGCTGTGCCGTCCACCCATTTCCAAACATCCTCGGTTTCTTCATCAGTCAGGCCAATCCAAGACTGCTCATTATTTCTCGGGTTAAAGGCAAACTCCTGTTGAAATGACACACAGTTATAATACACTATTGCCATCACTTTCACAGTTGGATGTGCACTCTCCCCTCCCCACACCTCTTTCTCCCTGTACCTCACCTGTTCCTCTTTACTGTTTATGATCACCAGGTCTGCTCCTCTCTCTCTGCAGTCCTGTCTGCTCTCTCTCCAGGTCTTTGTGTCAGTAGAGATGTAGTACAGACTGGAGCTGAAGTACTTCCATCCTGTTTTGGTTTAGGAAGGACATAAATCACTAACAGAGGTGGACAAAGTAAACAACTCCATTACTTGAGTCAAAGTATAGATACTTCTGGTCAAATATTACTCCAATACAAGTACAAGTTGTTCAGTTCAATTTTTACTTGAGTTAAAGTACTGGAGTACTTGCTTTTAAAAATACTTAAGTATTCAAAAGTACATTTTCTTTTTAATGTCATCGCATTGTTGTATTGTTGCAACAATGCATTTACAGAGCCTAATGAGTCTGAAACAACCTACTGAATGCACTGCTTGCAGAACCTGTAGAATAAAAAGCTTGTGGAATATGCTACAAAGCCTATAGAAACACAGTTGAACCAAATCCTTCCTCTATAAAAGATAGTGTATAGCTTCAGTTAAACAGGCACTAGGTTAACCCAGACTGGCCTTAAAAGAATAAACATGTCATAATGTTGTGGCCATGGCTGCTCTGGTAAGGAACCTTTATCTTTATCATCTTTGTCTTCTATTGTAGTAGCCATCAGTAAAACCACCAAGTTCAGTTGTTAAAAATATGCAGCACGCACTTGACTGACAGCATTGGGGTAGTTTACTGTGATTGTTTTTTCCCCTGTGAAGAACACAATATGGCCTATCGCATATTAGAAAAGAAAATTCGTGTGCTGACTTCAGAGCTATGCGTTAAAGTAACGAGTAACGAGAACCTTCATATAAATGTAGTGGAGCGAAAAGTACAGTATTTCAAATGTAGTGGAGTAAAAGTCATAAGTTTCCAAAAAAATAACACTCAAGTAAAGTATAGAAAAATGTACTTAAAAATGTAAATGTACTTCGTTACTGTCCACTCCTGGTCACTAATACACTGCTGAAAATCTCTCTCTCTCTCTCTCTCTCTCTCTCTTTCTGTCTCTCTCGCTCTCTCTCTCACTATTTGTTTTTACAACAGAGATATAATACAAACATCAAGTCTATCCAGCTTCAACAGTTGTGAATGAAATGTTTTGTATTTATTCCATAAAAAATTGACAGAAGCACTCAGCAAGATGTATGTAAGCACAGTGTAGTTCTACAGCAGTCTCCCATGACAATGATGTCGTTCGGAACTTAGTAAAATTGAGTCATTGTCCCAACACAGACTGTAAATGCTCACACTACAGGACATTATAATTTCACTTACTTACCTAGGACACCCAGTGCTTTATTCAGGTCATCTTTCTCCTTTTGCAACTGATGTTTCTCATTAGTCAGACTGGTTTGCAACCGGTCTTTCTGGGTTTTTAAAACATTATATTTCATTTGTAGATCATCTCTATGTAACACCAGGTTGCTGTAACTGGTCTGTAACTGGTCTCTCTGTAATGTCAAGTTGTTGTAACTGCTCTGTAACTGGTCTTTCTGCAATGTCAAGTTGTTGTAACTGGTCTGTAACTGCTCTTTCTGTAATATCAAGTTGTTATAACTGGTCTGTAACTGGTCCATCTGGGATATTAGAACATTATATTTCGTTTGTAGATCATCTTTCTGTAATATCAGGTTGTTGTAACTGCTCTGTAACTGGTCTCTCTGTAATGTTAGCTTGCTGTTACTGGTCTGTAACTGGTCTTTCTGCAATGTCAAGTTGTTGCAACTGGTCTGTGACTGCTCTCTTTCTATGATCAAGCTGTTGTAACTGGTATTTAACTGGTCCATCTGGGATATTAGAATACTGTATTTCATTTGTAGATCATCTTTCTGTAATGTCAGCTTGCTGTTACTGGTCTGTAACTGCTCTCTTTCTGTAATCAGGCTGTTGTAAGTGGTTTGTAACTGGTCCAACTGGGATATTAGAACATTATATTTCATTTGTAGATCATCTTTCTGTAATGTCTGGTTGTTGTAACTGCTCTGTAACTGGTCTCTCTGTAATGTCAGCTTGCTGTTAGTGGTCTGTAACTGGTCTTTCTGTAATGTCAGGTTGTTGTAACTGGTTTCTAACTGGTGTATGTTGATAAACAGCTTTAGCTGGAGAGCACATAGCAGCCCGAGCAGGAGAACACACAGCAGCCCCAGACACACTACAGTCAGTCTGTAACATCTGTTTCCAGCACTGCTGATGCCTGGAGGGGAGAGAGTTTTCAAAAGAGGTCTATTTTACAGCAATATTGTTAAGGTACTGTCCTGACCTTGTCTTTAATTACTGAAATATTAAATATTCAGATACGTAGATCAAGACAGAAGACACTTCAGTGTGTACATATGTGCTTAAAGAAACATGCAAGTGTGTGTGTGTTTTGATTATGTAGTCAAAGCTCAGATTAACTAAGATCACCCCCCTTAAACCTATCCTGGAGTCTGGCTTTGCTAACTGCATGTAGGGGTGTGTGAGAGAGCGATCACCTGAGTTCTGAAGGTCTGGTGTCTATGTGTGTGTGTGTGTGTGTGTGTCAGAAAGAGAGATAGAGAGAGAGAGAGAGCAATTACCTGAGTTCTGAAGGTCCAGGTATCTTCTGGACATGGCTGTCCCTGGAGTCCAGAGGGTTTCCACATTCATGTCTCTGTCTTTATAAGAGTTCCAACTCTCACCTGGACCAGGTCTTTTGTCCTTTACAAAACCTGTACTGACATATGTTCTCTCAGTCAACTCCATTCTGTCCTAATGCTGATGATACAGTGAAATATAAATCAGCTCTGATGAGTTTCTCTGTGCTCTACAACCTGCAACTATCTGTGTGACTTTTGGGTTGGTAGATGACTTAAATTAGACCTCCCTCAGAATGCTGGACCACAGATATACAATCATGTGATCATGATCATATGACTAGACAATAGAAATTATATTAGCAAAATTACATCCCATAATGTTCTAATGCAATTTTACTGTATATTACTGTTGTTAATGTATATCACTACATTACTTAATCAATTGAAGGTCTTAATCATTTAGAGATTCCAAATGGCCAATAATGACCTCTATTAATGACCTTAAATGGACATTGCACTGAGGTTAGAAAATCTTAGGGTATTTATATCTTCACCACAATGTCAGCGGGTTATTCAGATCTCAGGAAGTCACATGACTTCCAAAAAGCATCAGAACATAACGCTTCTACCGCCAAGTTCAGTGAATTCTCAGCATATTAGAACAATTCTCACTGAAATATCCCTGTTGAAGAGAACATTCACCATTAGTTTTACATCAACATACAATAACACAAAGAGACAGAGAAACATAAATTCTCTTCTGTCGCTTTTTAGTTCTTCTCTTAGAAATTCCTAAATCTTGTGTCACATTGTCTGTTAGGGTTATTAAATTAGAAGACTACAGACTGACTCGCTTGTAGAACACACTTTGTGATATATTTCTATAATATGTTTTTGTTGTTGTTGTTGTTTTTGTTTTTAGCTTTATTGTTACTTTTTTTGTCTGACTTAACTCCTTTCACACTGTTCAGATGCAAGTTTTCCGTTTTCTGTCTCCCCCTGGTGTTAAATTGTGGAACTACAGGAGCAATCTGAGGACTGAGAACACTGAAAGAATAAAATTTCACTGAATAAAAGAGAGTGTCCTAATATTCTTATAAACAAGCTGAGGTAATAAGCTGAGGTGACAGATGACATGGGCTCAAAGTAGATAATGTTATTGGAGTGTTGTAGATGCTATTGGACCAAGAGGTTCATAGATCATAACCGGGGTAAACAGTACCGTGGTCCTCACTCACTCACTCACTCACTCACTCACTCATTATCTAAGCCTCTTATCCTGATTAGGGTCGTAGGGGGTGGTGGAGCCTATCCCAGTGCTCATAGGGCAAAAGGCGGGGGAAACACCCTGGACAGGTTGCCAGTCCATCTCAGGGCAGACACACACACTCACACCTAGGTTTCAGTGTGTCAACCTTCTCCTGGTGCTTTGTTGTGGAACTGTCGAATTGAGGATTAAATTTAAAACATATGAGTGTGATATGAATAATGGGCAGCAGAGGGAGCCATTTTCCAGAAATGATTTTACCTGAACTGAAATCTTGAGATAAGGGGAAGATCAGGATGGAGTTTTAATGGAGTATGGAGCCTGTTTACTGTTGTTGTTGTTGTTGTTGTGTGTGTGTGTGTGTGTGTGTATGTGCTATAAACCAGTAGCAGTAACACAACCTACTTTGTGACAGTTTTAGCTTAATAATACCGGTAGAAAATTTGATATAGAATGAAAGAAATAAAATCCTTTCACCTTAAATAGTGAGGGAATCCAGCATCTCTATGCTATTGTATATCAATCCCTAATGGTACACACACTCTCTAATGATAGTATGTAAGTGAATAGTGTTTTTATATTCTGAAATTCACTGATTACGATTGCCTAAACCACTTTTAATTCATTGATGGTGATGTCACTTCCTGAGGTGAGTGTGATGTGATGTTCTGCTCTGATAAGATTGAGAAACACTCTCTCTGTTACTTCTTCTTTTACTGGGGTAAACCAGGTCCAAAAGCAAAGCTACATGCACATACAAACAAAAGCCCTACCTATATACTGTAAAAACTCAACTCTAGGTCAAGAACATTTTATTTTAAAATCAAAAACATATTATTTGGATCAAAAATGTCACAGTACAAGTGATAAAAAAAAGCTGCTAAAAGAGTCATTAAATAACAAATATTTAATACTAAGTCAATTACAGCTGTGCAACAGTCTTGAGTGTGTATGCATGTGGGTGAGCAAGCATGCAAGAGAGTGTGTATGTATGTTTTAGCTGGCATGTCTTTCTCAGGAAATTACACAAACACACACTATACAGCACGAAACAGAAGGGTATATACAACTAAATGAATGTCTGACTGATGATTTTCACTTTTTAATCAGTGCAGTTGCAGAAGAGGCCAGGAAAAGGGTGGACCAGCACATCAACGATGAACTCTGTTCATACATCATTTAGTTACACTCATTCATAAGTCATTTAGTTACACTCATTCATAAGTCATTTGGTTAAACTTGTTCATAAGTCATTTGGTTAAACTTGTTCATACATCATTTAGTTACACTCATTCATAAGTCATTTAGTTACACTCATTCATAAGTCATTTGGTGACACTTGTTCATAAGTCATTTGGTTAAACTTGTTCATACATCATTTAGTTACACTCATTCATAAGTCATTTAGTTACACTCATTCATAAGTCATTTAGTTACACTCATTCATAAGTCATTTGGTGACACTCATTCATAAGTCACTTGGTGACACTTGTTCTCAGGCTATTGATGAATTTACTGTGTCTAAAATCATTGAGTTGAATTTGTGATTTCTGTGTGTGGTGTAATTATTTCTGCAGTATACATTACATGCAATATACATTCTAATGAATTTGTGCTGAAAGTTGTTTAGTGTCACCAGTTTCAGAAGAGGCTGGATGCACGTGCAGTTCAGGTTGTTTATTGAAGATCAGTGTAACAGCATATAGGACTAGATACAGAAAACCAAGATAAACCAACAGGTACACAGACTTACAACTGGTGTTGAGAACTCAGACATACAAAGCTTGGTCTCTAAGACTTCTCATAGAAAACTTTGAAAAGGAGGCCTTATTCATACAAAGCAAAAGGACAAGAGTAAATTAGTGCAAGGTAGGGCAGACTAAGAGAAACAGAACAAACAGGGGCAAACAACAGCTAAATGACAGGATGATCAGCCCAGTGATCAGTAGGCTGGCAACACTGAAAGATGGCCGGTGGAATCAGAGGGGGGAGGAGACACTTAGACAAGACCCTTTTTTAACACGGGAAAGTTACAGAATCACTACCAAATAAACGTGTAATACATGTGCATTAGTTGTGTAAAATAAGCAAGCAGACTCAAGAGATGTCACGGTCCAGCCCTGTTCTTCCAGATCCTAGTCCATGTTTTCCTTGTGTCCTGTCATGCATGTCTTGTCTGTCTGTTCCATGTTGCTCCGGTCCATGTTTTACACTGTTTCCTGCCTGGTTTCCGCTCACCTGCTGCCATTTACCTCATCAGCCACTGCATTTAAGCCCTGTCTGTTTCCCCACTAGTTTGCCAGATTATCTAGCCATCTCTCATGTTTCCTGTGTTTGTTTGCATCGTTCATGTTACCTTTTTGACCTCTGCCTGTTTTCTGGATAGTGTTTTTGCCTTGTGTTTTTGGAACTTCTGCCTGGTTTTTTCTGTCTCTCTGTGCCTGACCTTCTCTGCCTCACCGGCCCTAACAAGGGAACTAAAGTTTTTTTTAATGTATATGCACACACACACATATATGCGTCTCCTTGCATTCGTACTTCCTTTTTTTTTGGAGAAAAATACATTTGTGTGTGCAGTCATGGCCTGAAGACTAGAGAAGTCGGCTTGGGACTGAGTGGTCGCCGGTTTGATCCCTCGGACTGGCAGGAAAAATGTGGGTCGGGGGAGTGAACATACAATGCCTCGATATCCACAGCTGAAGTGTCGCTGAGCAAGGCACCTAACCCCCAACTGCTCCCCGGGTGCTGCGGCTGTGTGGGTGCTCACTGCCTCAGTGTGTGTATGTGTGTGTGTGTGTGTGTTCACTACTCGGGTGGGTTAAATGCAGAGGTTGAATTTCCCACAGGGATTAATAAAGTATATAAAAAAAATATATAAATATAAAAAAAAACTCCCTGGTAAGAAAGGAGAAGAAATTTATTTAAAGGGTGTGTGTGTGTGTTTGGGCAGGGTGTTATGTGTAAGCACGCTACTTTTGCAGATGTTTATTCATCTCCTCCTTCGTGGCCGTTAAAAGTTTTTTTCGCCTGAGGAGGAACAGATACAGATGCCGTGGTTGGCTGGTGTGAAAAGTGCACTGTGCAGCTCTCTGCACTATGCAGGAGATAACAGAATTTACCCCTGATCCTAGATCAGTTCTTTACCCTCTGTCTCAGTCCGCTAATCTGCATTCACACCGGACAGACTGTTTCAGTGCCCATTCAGACATTGGTTCATCACTTAGTTTCACCTTTTGAGTCAGACACATCAGTCCTATAGTTCATATACAAAACTGGGAGACTAAGGATAGCTCAATGTTTTAAGTACATCCTCTTTCACACACACAGGTTCCTCTATATGCTATTTGTGTCCTCACTGTGACTTCAGAATCAGTTTGCTCTTTAAGCAGAACTTGATCATTTGTAGTTTTACTAGAGCATCATCCCGTGTTGTGTCTTACTGCTGTTGAGGCTTCGTGAATTAGTGGACACAGACTGCATATTTGACCAGATGAAAACTGCTGGATGTTTGGCTTAGGTTGTGCATTGAGATCTGGTTATCATGTGATTAGTTTTAGTGTGTAAATCATACGAGTAGTTTTAGTACGTACATCAGACTCATCTGTCCTGTTCTTCAAATGAGAAGTTAAGCTTGGCTTTCTTGAACACATCTCGAAATATCTCTGAAGTTCACCAGGAAGTTAAACTCAGTGCTTAAACTGAAGAGACGGTTGATGTTTTCACAGTTTAAGCAGTCGACTGCACGACAGAGATGACTATGGGTAAGAACATTTATAACACCACTAATGATCAGGATACTGAGGATCAGGACAAAACTTTACACAAACATCTAGGAGAGACCCAACAGACAGGTAAGAAAACATGCACATGTATATATGCAAATAAATTATGAAGCACAGTAGGGTAGCCACAGCAAGATTAATCTACGAGATTAATGCAGTTTGCTGGACTAATAACATCAATATTGATCTCAGCATGATACTTTTTAATGCATCGTGAACAGAAGTAAAACTAAGTGAAATTATAATAAATAAACAACAACAGAGAGAAGGAGAAAGTCGGTACCAGAGAATTTTGGCGAACTGCTCAGTTTTGTATGGTTGTCATGGTTCTTGTAGTGCCCTCTTTTTTTGCTCTCACTTACCAAATATGTCAAAGATGTCGAGAATGCTGAAGTAGCACAGACACCCTGTTATATACTGAGGTGTGAATCAGCCTGTGAAAACATCCTTTAATCGTCATATGTCTTTATAATGACAGTGTGCAAGCTACACTCCGCAGTCGTTTTTCCACTAGAAAGACAGTACGATGGAAAGCTATAAAAGCAAAGACACTTTCATGATGAAATTCAATGGGTGATAAAAAAGATGACATTTTTTAGATGTAGTCAACGCATATGGTCTGTGTCCACATGACAGTGTGATTTGATCTCTGTGTAAGATCCTGTTCTGTCTCGTTACGTCCCTTTATGGTGACATGTTGCTCATATTTGCATGAACGCGTGCCTTTTTTCTTATCTCTGTGGCTTTTGAACCATAGGACAATTTTAAATGTTTGGGGAAGACAGGGTTGAACAAGTAATGACAAAAACAGCTGTCTTTTGAAAATGGATAATGAACAGCATTTTTAATTTAATGAAATGAATTTTGAAGGGAAGTGCAATAATGTCTGCCACTTGATAGAACTGTCACAGCTGAAAACTACAATTTCATTTAATGTGTGTGTGTGTGTGTGTGTGTGTGTGTGTGTGTTTTGAAGGATTTCACGTCTGCAGACTAACTGTTGGCTGCCTTGGAGTGTTGTGTATTCTCCAAGCAACTCTCAATGTTGCCCTGCGTCTTCACTGTGAGTCAATGCTGTTTTGAATCTGTGATAATGAAAAAGAGATTTCCCTGAGCATTGACACATGTAACAGATTATATAGCACTATGAAATTTATGACATTATTAGATTATATTCAGACAGATATGCTAATACAGATAGTAGATCAGATCTCTATTGAAATCGAGATGTTAGAGTGTTTCATTTTTATTTTACCGCTTCACAAAAGTGATATTTCGTCTCAGTTATCTCTCAAGGTGATATGGACCAAGGGCTAACCTGTAACAACATAACAGAAGACAAAGACAATCTACAAACCATCTTCCACAAATTGATTGATGAGATACACAATCTGCAAACCAAGTACAGCAACCTGACTGAAGAGAGGGACCAGTTACAGAGAGAGAGAAATGGACTCCAGTTAACTGTTCCTCAACTGGGTGAGTAGATTTACAGTCTCAATTTGGTTTCCATTGAAAAGTGGATTATTTGTTGTCCATCTCATTTTCAATTAGTTTGCCCCTAGATCTGTAGAAAGGATCAGTGACTTTTAATTATAAAGCTAGCTTTGTTGGCTACAGAAATATCAAATGGAGTAACTCTTCAACTGGAAATGTTGTACACCTGGATTTGAGAGTATCTCTCCTTTTAGTCAGACACTGCATGCAGATGGATTTCTTTAGCATCTCTCTTATAATACAGCCTCACTGATTTTTGCAACACAAATTAGCCCCTTTCCCTGTCCTCACTTCCACAGAAATCATTAGAAACTAGTCAGAGAACACAACACCTCTAAGAAAATTGTAACCTTGTGACGACCTCGTCTCCTTCCACACTGACTCCCGCCCTTCAGCGATCTGCGTTTTCGGTCTACTAATCATTAGCCTGTCATCTCATCATCCCATTCGCCTGTAATCACCTTGTTATCTCCGATTCACCTGTGTATTTTTGCATTCATCAATTAAACACACTCCTACTCCGCACCTGCGTCCTGCTCTCTGGAAACTAATGTAAAGTGTAAATCTCCGAGACTGCACAAACACACTGTGGGCGGTGAATTTGTCTCTACATTTAACCCATCCAACACACCAGTAGTGAACACACACAACAGACACAGGAGCAGTGGGCAGCGTTCCTTTGCTCCCGGGGAGCATTAGGGTTAAGTGCCTGGGAATCAAACCGGCAACCCTCCAGTCACGAGCCCGGCTCTCTAACCTTTAGGCCACACTGGCCCACAAAAGCGCGTTGTCGGCAGGATTCGAACCTGCGCGGGGAGACCCCAATGGATTTCTAGTCCATCGCCTTAACCACTCGGCCACAACAACCTGTAATTGCTCCAATTGTATTATCAAATTATGTGCATTGAGAAATAAATATAAAACCTAATACATTAAATTATAATGCATGAATGGTGTTTGAAAATATAATCTTGTATATTTATCAGATCCTGTAAGAATTTGTTTTTTTGGGTTATATGTGAGCAGAAAAGCACTTTAAGGAGGGATGGATATACTTCAGCTCAAGCGTTTACTACATCTCCAAGGAGAAAAAGCCCTGGAATGAGAGCAGACAATACTGCAGAGACAGAGGAGCAGATCTTTTGATTATTAACAGTACAGAGGAACAGGTACGTGTGTGTGTGTGTGTGTGTGTGTGTGTGTGTGTTTGTGTGTATTTTGGGGACTTGGGAAGATGGTCTGCAATTGCATCATCATCTTTGTACCAACTTTGCTCCAAACTGACAGGAATTCACCAGTTCACAAGTTAAAATCAGGGGCAGTATTTATGCTTGGATTGGTCTGACTGATCATGTGGCAGAGGATGTGTGGAAATGGGTGGATGGCACAGCACTGACCACTGGGTGAGAGATCAGTGGATGTTACTCTGGTCATGAGTGTTACAGTTATTCTCTTTGAGTCAACTCTTCTACAACAAATTCTCATTGCTCTCTTCAGATACTGGAGGGAAGGAGAGCCCAATAATTCTGGTCCTGTCCGTGATGAAGACTGTGCTGGTCTTTTCTCTAACTCAGAACCTCTGAGTAGCTGGAATGACATGACATGCTCTGGAGAGAATTATTGGATCTGTGAAAAAAGAATATTTTACTGAATCACTAGTTTCATATTTTAATTTTTCTTATCACTGCTGCATCTCAGATCTCAACTATGACTTTTTGTACTGAAGTACTGAAATCCTTTTTAGCAATGAAATGAATCTATACTCTGTTGTCAGTAGTCCTTGGGTAACAGGACTTTCACTCATTAGTATGATATTCGTTGTTCATTGTGTACTGGCATAAAGGTTATGTTCTGTATGGTTTTGTCAAAAGCAATAAAAACACACAGAAATTTAGCAGTGAATCATTAGAGGCTGAAAACACAGCAAGTTTTGTACTTCCCTCTGTGACTGTTTTTAAAACCAACTGGCTCATTTTCTCCTTGTGTTTTATAATGTCCTGTTTTTACTTGTATATTTTGTAATTTCAGTTTGACTCCCACTTACTGCTATTTATTTTTTACTTTCAGTCCATTGTTTTGAAAAAAAATTACACTTATAGTTGTCTTGTGCTGTTTCGTTCTTGAGGACTTGAGTACAAGATTCAGCAATAAAATGAATCTATACTCTACTGTAGGTAGTCTTTGAATAGCAGAACTTTCACTTACTGGTCTGTTTCTATTGACTAATCTGCTATCTATTGGAGGTTAATTCTCTGCACGCATAAAAGGTTGTGCTCTGTTTGGTTCTGTAAAAATGCATAGAAATTTACCAGCTTGCTCATAGAGACTAAGAACACAAAATGCAGTCCTGAAATTTGGTTCTTCCTTCTCTGACTATTTCTAAAATAAGTTAACTGATTGTAATTCCTTCTGTAGGGATATTTTTGTATGCTGGCCTGCATTTGTGGATATTTCTGCATATTATGCCATCAAAATAAATAGCATGACTTGCCAAACCTTTGTTCTCCATGTATTTACTCTGTGTACTTAACTGGTTAGTTCTCTGTGTATTTGGTTGGTTAGCTGTCTGCATATTTGCTTTGTGTATTTGGTTAGTGCGTTCTCTTTGCATTTACAGAATCTGAGACGAATCCTCAGCTTCTTTCTTTAGATCCACAACGGAGTGTCGGGGAGGGCTTGTGTGGACTCTTCAAACTCTGCTTGGTACTGTGGAGGTTGAACGACCACAGGAGAAACAAGCAGGGTAATT
Organism: Chanos chanos; assembly: GCF_902362185.1. Classification (NCBI taxonomy): domain Eukaryota; kingdom Metazoa; phylum Chordata; class Actinopteri; order Gonorynchiformes; family Chanidae; genus Chanos; species Chanos chanos. Next base: position 12,918,147 of record NC_044505.1, read on the forward strand.
CGATTGAAAAAATCACTGGAAACGCACTCTGAACTTTACAAACTGACTTGGCCTTCTTTATCTAATTAAATGTATGCCTCAGCCCAAGGACAGATCAGTGGGTTTTACAGATAACTTTGCAATGACATGTAGCACAGCTTTTCCATAAAAAAAAGGTTCTTCTTCTATTTTTGGGCTATACCCATGGATCTGTTTGGGAGTACTGTGGGTTCATTGCAAAACAAATCTGTGGTGCCATAGAATTAGTTAGCATCACTTGATAACACAGAATTAAACAGCTTGCTTAGAATAAGGGATGGGGGGAATAGATAGCTTTCTGGAAAGGGAAGTAACTAGAAAGGGGGACCAAGAACTCAGGAACAATTATTTGATGAACCTCTTGACCCAATACGTTCTTGTGCTTTGTTTGACCTGTTTTTGTTCTTCAAAATTCTCCTATGCAATTCTCACAGGATTTCATTACTTAGTCCTCTACTGCATAACCTTTCTTCGTAGGTTATGGTATTTAAAGAAAAGAAAATATCCAATGCACTATCCTTGTCTCTATGTTGCAGGCCTCGTTTATTGTTTTTCTGTCCTATCGTCACAGAATATACAGGAGCGTGGTACTGAGAATAATTAATTTGCATTCTTACTGCAGTCTTTTGCTTATGAGGTAGTTAAGCCTGACCGACACACTTATTGAAAGTTGCTTTGGTTTAAAGGTATCTGCTAAATGCCAAATTGTAAATTGTATTCTAAGGAGACAGCACCCTCTTATGGCTGTAACTCTTATCATACAGGCACAGTTTACACCTTCTGTAATTCCAAAACAGAAAACTAGGGGAGCTTGTAATGATAAGGAACTCTGTGAGCTCAGTGGAACTAAGTTAAGGTCTATGCTCACACCCTGTGTAACACTTTGAACAAAATACAAATGGAAACTTCTGTGATATCTATCTGAGTAAATGTGTCCTGCATCAGTACAGCATTTCAGAGATTTCTGCTTAAGTATTTCATTTAGATTGTTACAGTTTTTAATAAGGCTGAGGTGGTGCAACCGGTCTGGTATGACTGAACCTAAATCATTGACAACTCAACATAGTTTCACATATTACCAGACTAAGCAAAACAAAAACAGCTATTCTGTTCATGCTGATTGAAAATTCATTGACAATACAGCAGAAAAAACAAGTTTCACAAAAGAATTGAGTGAAGCTTTAGTGCCCCCATGGCTATAGTTACCATTGAGTGGGATTACAGTTCAACATATACATGGATCTTATGAAGCAACTGCAGTTAGTTTACTGTAACATATATATACATATATATATACACATACATACATATATATATATATACACACACACACATATATATATATAGATAGATAGATAGATAGATAGATATATGTATGTGTGTGTGTGTGTGTGTGTATAGAATGGAAACCGCTTATAGTGAACACATCTGTCCGGATGAAATTTATCACCATAAGCGGATGATCATTATAACCGATTATATTTTCTTTTTCTTTATTTTTTCATGCAGATTACTATCTAATTGACATTTGTATATTTATTGCATGAATTGAAAATAAACTGTAGGCTATCAACACCAAACTGGTTGCAGAGTTTGAAATCAAACTTATCCGTAAGATACTCTGAGGGACACTAAGTATCGCTGCTGCATCTCGTTGGCTCGTTTTTGGCAGTTCATCATAAGCTGCGACGAGTTTGTCACTGAGAGAAAATTACTTTCTTTCTCCCGTCATGATTTCTGTGTACACAGCACCAGCCTCAAGTGGCTATCTGGAAGCAGATGGGTTACCGCGAGACAAAGCAGGCGTATCAAAGTAAAGTTTAAAAAGAAAAGGATTCAAAGTTTTAATTTTTTATTCATATGTTGTCATCTATAAAAAGACCCAAAATGAACATTGTAAGCGGACTATCACTATAAGCGGTTCCAACTGTATTATATATATATATATATATATATATATATATATATATACACATATACATATAGCATCAATTTTGATTTCATTGTAAAGTGGATCATTTGTTGTGCATCTCATCTTAGTTTGCCCATTGATCTGTAAAACAAGGAACAATGAATAGGTGGGGTATAGCTGCTATTTTGTCATGTTGATTGTAAAGAAAATGTAAGTGACTGAAAGTGACTGTAGCCTTGACACTGACATTTTTCATGCAGTTAAAGACACTACAGGATACCTTCGTATATTAAACTCTGGGAACAGAAGGCAAGGTTGGGAACAGAAGGCAAGGTTGTGTACTTAACAAATGATCATATTTCATATTTTCATGTCACATATGTTGTTTCTCAACAGGAAGAGTGGAGTCTTATTTTCACTTTCATTTTACAATGGATAACTTCCTCTCCATCTCATTTTACAGTAGTACGCGCATGTGGAAAGTACCACTGAAAACACAATGTGGGTTTTTTTTAGCTGATGTGTCATTCAGTAAAACTGAAGACTATTTAATCTGTTTTTTCATGTTGGTTGTAAAAAAAAACTAATCAATATTACTTATTCAATAGATGATCATGTTTCATATTTTCATGCCACATGTATATATAGATGATTATAGTCAAGATCACATTTCTACAGGTCATCTGTTTCATCAGGCCGAATCAGGTTGGTTTTATTGACTGGGTCAACGGTAGGGATTGACTGAAATGAATCTTTTTCAAAATAAACAATAACATCACTTAATAGATACAGTCAAAACATCGAGTACTGAAAAAATCAACCCAAGGTCCAACTGTCAAGAAGAATATACAGAACAGAAAGTTGGGCATTTTCTCGGATGTTGGAGAGGCCAATAAAGCTAAACATTTTGGCTACAGAAATATCAAATGGAGTAACTTTTCAGCTGGAAATATTTCACACTTTGGATTTTAGAGCAAAGTAATTAGAAAAGAATTTTCAGTAACTTAGCAGTTATTTTGAGGTGGTTGGATCACTCTCCCTTAAGTCAGATGCTGGATGCAGATGGATTTCTTTAGCGGCTCGTTTTTAATTCAGCCTCATTGCTTTTCAACACAAATCAACCCATTTCCCTATTCTCACTTCTACAGAAAACATTATCAACCAATCAGAAAGCAGAAATTCTGTAACTGATGAAATTATGACTGTGAAAACTCAAAACAATGATCCTCAAATTATATGATCTAATTATCTGTCTTAAGAAAGAATATTAAACACATTTATATTAAATAGTAATGCATAAGTAATGCTCCAAAATGTGATCTTCTATGTTATCAGCCTCCATTACAATTAGCTTTCTGGTCTCTCAATAATGGCTTGATAGATGGTACTCTGGTCATGAGCCTCATGGCTATTCTTTCTCTGAGCCTGTTGTTCTTCCGAACATTGATTTTTTTTTCTTTTGCAGGTATTGGAGATCAACAGAATCCAGTAATTCTGGCCCTGTCCATGATGAGGATTGTGTTACTATTCGCTCTGACTCAGAGCCTTTGGAAAATTGGAATGATATGACATGTATTTAATACAATACATCTACCTGCATGTTTCTGCTGATTGTGCAGCCAGAGAAATATGAGTTTGTTGATTGTTGCCTTGTTGCCGGTAGAAGAATTCTTCATGCTGCGGGTCTGCGGTCATCGCACGTTGTTGTTTTTGGAAGATTTCTTTTTCTTTTATTTGCCTTCCAAAATAAAAACATGTAGAACCAGTCTCGTGTTTGTTCCTGTTTCTTGGAAGAGAAGAGGTCCGTTACACTGGCAGAGAACAGTGATGGCTGAGCTAGAGGAGATTTGTCTGTCATGAGGTGAAGCATCATCCAAGGCACAAGACTGTGACACATGGAGGAAGCTTATCGCAGCCATATGTCCCACAGGGACTAACGGGGATAACTAACTAACTAATTGAGAAAAGGCTTTCTGATTGAGGTGAATGTTTCAAATGGAAACAAAACACTGAGCGGACTTCTCACTCATTTTCTGTGTGAGAGAGAGGCAGTGTGCGAGTAAATGTTTGTGTGTGTATATGTACATACAAGTAGCCATAAAGGGTTATCGCATCCAGAAAATGTTCAAGACCAATGAAGTTGGAAAAAATTCAGAGATGGGTAATCCCACATCTCTAATGAGATGAAAACCTGAAAACCTGGAGTGAGAGCAAACATGACTGGACAGAGAGAGGAGCAGACCTGGTGATCATAAACAGCAAGGAGCAACAGGTGTGTGTGTGTGTGTGTGTGTGTGTGTGTGTGTGTGTGTTAGTGTCTGTGTGTGTGTGCATGTGTGTTTGTGTGTGTGTGTATTTGTGTGTGTGTGTGAGAGAGAGAGAGAGAGAGAGAGAGAGAGAGAGAGAGAGAGAGAGAGAGAATTCTGAGGAACTTGGTTTCTTCTTAGATCTGTGGTCCTATCAGTTGACAACAGACCTGAGTTTGCTTGCCATATCTTCAAAGTTTCCCCACTCTTATTTGTATCAGAGTTAATGGCCAGAGTTTAAACGCATATTCTCATTCAACTCCCTTCTCTTCTGTTCACTAATACTGATGTTACAGTGAAGTTATTTGAGCACTGATGAGTGTCTAAGAGCTCTACAGTCTCTGGACGCCTGCGTGTATTCTGACACAGACAGTGTATTTGAAACTTAGTACAGCTGCAGAAGCACGTGCACCTGTATGTGTGTACGTGCGTGCGTGTGTGTGTGTTTCACAGGCAGACAGGCAACAGGGTGTCAGTGTCCACTCATGCATAGTGTGCACTTATGCATTCTGACGTCTTTGCAAGACAAATCTAAACAAACCTCACACAGTTTCACTGCCGTCTCCCATAGTGAAGTCAGTTACAGCATGGTAAATTATATTCTCTGAGCAGTCGTCTCAATGCAGACTTTGAATGGCCATGCCACATAATATTGCAATATCATATTTAGCTTAAAGTCAAAATCTACTACTACATCTACGGAGAGCCTTTGACTCGACACATGATTCAGGCCATCCACTACCTCCTGCCGCTGCTGGTCCTGAACAGTTGGATTGGTTTGTAATTGGTCCTTCAGGGCTATTACAATGCTATATATCAATTCTCTATATAGTCCCTCTCCATGGTCAGGTTGTTGTAACTGGTTTGTAACTGGTCTGTCTCTATTGTCAGGTTGTTGTAACTGGTTTGTAACTGCTGTCTGTTGATACATAGCACTATGACGGCAGCCAGCAGGAGAGCACACAGCAGCTCCAGACACACTGTAGTTAGTCTATAACATGACTGAAGTGTCACTTGCTGAGAGGAGAATTTTTTTGGGCAACTCCATTCTGTTTTACAGAGTAATACTGATTTTACAGAGGAGTGTGCAACAGCAATAGGAAGTAAGTAATTATGTGTGTTTTGATAAAATAATAATATTGTTAAAGCTACAACATGGGAGTAACCGCAATGAAAGAGGAAGTAGAAGAGAGACGGTTTCTGGGTTCCTTTAATAGCTCAGCAGAGTGTATATCCTATTTTAAGGTTGAGTGGAACTTAAATATCGTTTCACAAAAAAAAACTTTCACAAAGTTTCACAAAAAAAAAAAAAAAAAAAATCGAGATTAAACCGTGAAAGATCTTTTGACATAAATATGATAGGGTGATCATATGTTCTCATTAGTGTGTTTTGGTCCCTCATTATTAATAATTTGTACAGGCGTAAATGCAGTAGGTCAAACAGAGAAGTGGAGGGTGTTGACTGATGATGTGGGGTTATAGTCTTATTGGTGGTTAAGTAGTGTTGCATATAACCCCTTACACAGAGAACTGGAGACTGTAGACTTCTGATGAACTCATCAGAGCTGATACACACTCCTCTGTAACATCAGTATGATGTGGTAGAACAGAATGGAGCTGGATGATGATGATATATATGCCAATACAGGATTTAAACGTTACAACAAATCTGATAGAGATGGAAGTGTGGACTCTTATGAAAATATCTCTGCCATTGAGGAAACCCTCCCAGGATTTCAAACAAGACGGATGCCAAAGGGAATCTCTGACTTTCAGAACCTGGGTAAGCTCTCTCTCTTTCTCTCCCTCTCTCTCTTTGTGTGTGTGTGTGTCTCTCTGTCTCTCTCTCTCTCTGCCTCCCAGACACATACATACACAACTATAAAAATGCACACACTCGCTTGCATATTTGCTTGCTCACATATGTATGAATTGATGTGTATTGTGTTGATTTATGTATCTCAGCATTGTTTAAGTTATATGTTGATACAGGATTTGCAGGGAACATGTCTTTTACAGATAGGAGCAGTGGGAATTCTTATGATGATGTATCTGTAAAAGAAACACGGCCAGTTCCATCTCACTTTCACAACCATCCACAACTTCATCACTCAGGTAACACACACAAACATGTACATCCTTAATGCATACACGTACATAAACTTACACATGTACGCTCATGTTCACATATGCATACGTACACCTACATATACAGTCAGCAAATTCAAGTTGCTATGGTACCAAAAATTGCCTCAATTTTTCCCTTCAGGCAATAAACCTGCAGGGAACAGATGTTACAGAGTGATGGCAGTGTGTCTGGGTCTGCTGTGTGTTCTCCTACTGGCTGCTGTCATTGGATTATGTGTCAAAAGACACCAGCTACAAACTAGTTACAATAAAATGACCATAGAGAGAGACAGGTTACAAACCAATAACAATAAACTGACCATTGAGCGAGACCAGCTACAAACCAGTTACAATAAAATGACTGATCAGAGAGAACAGCTGCAAGTCTCTTGGCACTCTATGGCTGTAAACATGTCAATGTTGGAGAAGGAGAGAGATGAGCTTCAGAGAAAAGTTCTTGATTTGGGTGAGTGATTATTTTATTGTGGATTTCTAATTAGTCCATTCAGAACTTTCCATTAGTTTTGTTTTTTAGTACTGAGTAGGAGCTGATTGTGTCATATGCAGGGGGAAACAGCTTTTCCACATGTTTTCTTTTTTTTTTTTTAATTTTCTCTTACATGAAAGAGTGACTGAATCAGCAAAGCTTACGAACAAGAGACTTCTAAAGCAAACGTTAACCTGCAGCACTGCAAAAGTTCAATTCCAAGGAAGAAATGGTCACCGGAAAGTGGAAGAGAGATTATTATGGTGGTGACTTAGAAGGTGCTGTGTCTCAGTGGTAGTGTGATAGCAGACAGAGGAGATTTAGAGAACATTCCAGAAACATTTATTTAACTGTTTACACATTGAACTAATGAATTTTAAAGTTATGAGATGAAATGAAATGAAATGAAATGAAAGTGAAAGGCGATCTAGACCAAGAATTTTCGGGCTGATTCACTTCAGTAGAAAAGCAGACAGATGGTGTGTGATATTACAGAATGGCTTAACAGACCTTTGAGGTTTCCATATTCACAAGACATTCTTTATATATAATGTGAACAGATTCCTATACTAAGCAAGGATGGAGGTACTTCAATGGCAGTTTGTACTACATCTCTACTGAGAAGAAGAAGACATGGAGTGAGAGCAGACTGGACTGCATAGACAGAAGAGCAGACCTGGTGATCATAAACAGTAAAGAGGAACAGGTGACAGAGAGAGAGAGAGAGAGAGAGAGAGAGAGAGAGAGAGAGAAAGAGGGACGTTGATGTACTTCAGTAGAAGATTTTTATTATGTGTCGTTTTGAACAGGAGTTCGCCTTCAGGCTGAGAAGTGATGACAGTACCTGGATTGGTCTGACTGATGATGTCACAGAGGACGTCTGGAAATGGGTGGACGGCACAGCTCTGACCACTCAGTAAAAGATCTCTGTATTTAACTCAGATCATGGGACATTTAATTACTATGAGCATATTTCTCTTTATGTGAAATATATGACGTATAGTGATGCTTATAGCAATAAGGTTTTCTGTGTTTGTTTGTTTTTTTCAGATACTGGCTTAAGGGTCAGCCTGACAGTCAAACAGGAGATCAGGACTGTGTTGCTATTGACCATAACTCAGATCCTTTGGAGAGCTGGAGAGACCAAGAATGTGGCATTAAACTGTGCTGGATCTGTGAGATTGGAATATTCAGCTGAGTGAAGTGATAAAATGCACAAAATGTAGGACGCTCTCGTGATAATTATTTTTTTTATTTTTATATGTCTATTTATTTTCAGCATGATGGAGTTTACTGTGAATCATCCTTACCATTGTTCCTGTTTTATGCCCCGGACTCCCCTGTTTTGTATAGGGACAAAGACAGTGCCCTTTACAGGGACTTTGGATGTGGCAGTTGTCAGAAAAATATGTTATTCTTCTTTATGAAATATGCTCATTAAGATACTTATCTAGTTGGAACCAGATGCTCAGTCAAGGACACTGTAACCAAGAGCAGGATGTTCCACAGCTCAGAAGAGAAACATGTATCTCTTATCTCTGTTTGGTGTGCAAAAAATAATTGGTCGTGATTCTTTTCTAACAGATAAATGCCGCACGAAGGCAAAGGGAGTTTTCGACTACTCACAACTGTGATGCCTGACTGTATTGCTTTGTGACTGGTCTCCTCGCCGCGAGAATAAACCAACCTGCCTTGACTTTGGAGAATCTGAGTGTCTTTTATAGAATTACTTTAACAATTTGGTCCTTCGAGCCGGATCCCAATAGCCTCTCCGCGATCCAGAATTGGGACTGAAACCGTGCACGGGGGAGTCTGGGACTCTTAAAAAGAAAAGCCCTCCAGCTGAATTGCTGTTCAAATAGGCCAGTTTCCACTGGAAAGGGGAAAGGTGACGGGATCATAGAAAAGAATCAGAACACCAGATCTCCGAACTCAGGGTGAGTAAAATAATTTGGCATTCAAAAGAGCTGTGTTGATGAAATCGTCTAAAGTAAGACCGGTGAAAGCCCGTGAACTTAGACGTCTTATTTGGCGCTGAGGTCGAATAAGTAGCTTCTCTGACTAAGTCCGGTAAAAACAGCAGTGGCTCTTTTCATTGAATAAATCAGTGAAGGTATAGGGAGTATTTAACAAAGTTAAATATATGTCCTTCTACCTGAAACCTGTAAAAACAATGAATAATATTGGGGCTAGAAACTGAATAAGTCCGTGAAGTCAGATAGAAAGCGAGTCCATAGTCTGTGTGAGAAGACTACAGGAATAAATAACTCCGTGCAGCACGTTAAAAGTGAAGACGACAGCTCTAGTAAAAAAAAAAAAAAAAAAAGGGGGAGATCGCGATAAATTTGTGAATGTGTCTTTGTGTGTCTGTCTTGTATGTTTAACGTGGGGTAATATTTAATTAATTCTGGTTAGGCTTGTTAATTGCTCTAGTTGGTTTGTTTGTTTGTTTGTTTGTTTGTTTGTTTTTTCTTTTCTTTTGGTTTTTACCTCTGTGGATTGTTTTCCTTATGTCGTGTTTGCTGGTGACTTGAGTTAACTTGTTGTCAACTGGTTGTTGTTGCACTTGGTGTTGCTGTTGTCATTGCTGAAATAAGGCCCGCTTGTATTGTAGTTATTGTTGTGGTGTTTGAGATCAACTCTTTGATTTATTAAATATGGGGAGTAAATGCAGTAAAAGCCCAGATAAGCTAGAAGGGGATGAGAAATATATGTTTACCAGAGACGAAAACAGTATAAAATATAGAAAGAAATGGAGATGTAAATATGGGTTCAAAAGTATACAAACAGAAGAGACATGTCTGAAATTAATAAAAGACATAATGAGGGCAACCAAAAAATCAGATAGTGATGAGCTGAGACAAGCTAAACAGTGGTTGAGAGAGGCACTAGAGGTCTTCCGAGACAGCAAGTGAGAGATAAAGGATGCTTTGTATGTGGGAAGAAATGACATTGGGCAAAAGATTGCAAACACAGAAAAGGACAGAGAGAAGACAGTGATAAGCATGTGAAGCATGACTAGACGGAGAGGAGTAAGAAGGTTTAAAAGGACAGGAATTATCAGCAGGAGACAAATTGCTGCAATTAGGGGATGTAGAAATGATGCTACAGAGTGAAGAGAAACCTGAAATTGCAATATTAGTTGGTAATAGGAGAGTTTCGTTCCTGTGTGACTCAGGAGCATCCAGAACTGTCGTCCAACCAGATGATGTGCCTGATGTAAATTCAGCCCAGACCCAAATATTCGTTAAAGCTGCAAATGGTAAAATACATAAAGAACATTTGTCTGAATTGGTAACCTTGACAGATCCCGAAACAGGCAGGAACAGTTCTTGTCAACTGGTGTTATCTACAGTCTGTCCTTGTAATCTGCTAGGGAGAGATATGATGCAAAGTCTCTGCATAGCTACTGTTCCCACTAAGAAAGGGGTGAGAGCGTACAGAATGGCGCAGTGTTTTGTGGTTCAGGGTCACAGAGAACCCCTCTACTGGTACAGTCTGGATTGAGTCACGACGAGCCCGGGGTCTGTGACACACGCACTGATGCACAAAGCAAACAAAAGAGTTCCCCCAGAAGCTGAACAGATGCATGAAAGTGATTTGCATTGCACTATGTATTTTAAGCGTATAGCAGGGCCTGACCCTGACTATGGAAAAAAAAAAAAAAAAAAAAAAGTTCATGAAAATCAAACAAACCACTGCCGCGGCACTACTCTGCACAAGCTGCAGAATCAATAGCATTAACCGAAGCATGCGAAATAGCTAAAAACAAGATAGCCAATATTTACACCGATAGTCAATATGCATTTTCGACTGTACATGTATTCGCTCAGCAGTGGAAAAATAGAGGTGTGGTAACTTCCACAGGAAAAAACCATTAACCATAAGGATTTAATCTTAGCCTTATTGGATGCAGTGCGACTACCACTTAAAGTAGCAATATGTAAATGTGCGCACACACTGGTAAAGATGACCCAGTCTCTATGGGCGATGCGAGAGCAGACATAGCCGCTAAAAAGCTGCTGCAAATGAAACTTCAGACCATTCAGGTCACAAAGTGTTAAAAAGATATGCAACAAGCCTCCCCACCCGCAGAAATACAGAAGTGGGCGCTTCGGGGAGCAAAAACAGGAAAATGGCCTTTATAGATGTCAAGAGGGCAAACCTATTTTACCAATCAACCTTTTTAGATATGCTGTGGTTTTGAGTCATGGACTGTGCCATGTCTCAACAGGAGGGATGGTAGCAATAATACAAAAGTATATGTTTACAGTATATGGTTTTAATAACTACTCAAAGAAATTTTGTTTAGCATGTCCTGTTTGTACAAACACAACGCACAAGAAAACATGAGACCTAAAAGAGGAATATTTCCAAAACCTCAATTCCCTTTCCAACACATATGTATGGATTTTATTGAACTAAGTAAATGCGAAGGGAAGAAATACTGTTTGGTGATAATTGACATGTTTACCAAATGGGTAAAAGCCTTTCCTTGTCCTACACCTGTCTGACTGTAAACTGGTGAAATCATTTAAGGAGTAAACAAGAGGAAGGGAAAGTTCAGTTACTCACCACTATTCTCCGAGGCAAAGTCTGACTACAAAGGGGGGCCCTCTCAGTAGGAGGGAGCTCGTCTCAACCTCAGTGAAGAAACCAACGGCCAAAGAGAATCTAGGGTGAGACTAAAATAGCAACTAGGGAAAGATAGGTGAAATGGGCAGGACCAGACCTTGGCATCCTTTTAGGAGCTCAGGATTTTGTGGCCTCAGAGAAACACTTAGTTATATTATAATACTAACAGTTGGTGCGAACTCAGAACTGAAAAAAAAATATAAATAAATAAATAAATGGAACTGGATTAGTAAGACCAAGAAGACGTGCTGTAGGTGTAGTTCGGGGAGACCCCCCCCCCCCCCCCAAAAAAAAATATATAGCAATCACTCTGATATTCAAGGAAAATCAGACAGGCACTGTGGAGATAGATTTCTGCAGCACGCTAACAGATGTTGACAAAAACTAGTACTGTCCTAATAAAGAATCAGCCTCATGGTTGACCTGGTCAGACAAATACATATGTATGGTTTACAAGAACACACAATTTAGACGACTGTGTGGGTTGTGGGAGCAGACGTTATGGACCACAAGTTATAGTTTCAAGTTTCATGTTTTATTGCCATATACTAGATAACAATGTGGACATCATTATCAGCAATGAAATTCTTGGGCTCGGGGCCAGCTCAACTTGCAAAGTGAAAAGAGAAAAGAGAAAAATTAACAGCCTGCCAAGTTTAGTGCTCTTCCAACACTGTGAAAGTGTGTGTGTGTATGTGTGTATGAGAGAGAGAGAGAGAGAGAGAGAGAGAGAGAGAGAGCAGAGTGATAAAAGTAATAGAGTTATAGAGACTACGGTTATGAGATGCAAGGGAAAGAAGACTTAGACAAACTAAAAGATCGACTATTCGAAATACAAAAAAAAAAAAAAAAAAATCAGATTCAGACTGCAATAGCAAAGAGAACTGTAACCAACTTCTAATAACCCTTAAGAACCCAAGCCAAAAAGACCAGAGATTATTTGCTATAGGAGCAGATGTATCAAACAAGGACCCAATAGAGCATTTCTTCATAAATATAATATCTACATTACAGAATAGAATCAGTCAGGAAGACACAGGAGAACAGTCTTCCCCCATTGTCCCAGGGGTGAAATATTATTCTAAATTTACTCAAGGGGACAAGTTGGCCTTAGAAACAGGATATACAGATAAAAATGAATGGATGGACTGGACGATGTATACAGCTCAGCAACATGGTCTGACTGTATAGCATGTTCAACTGCCAGGCCTCAGTTAGGAACCTCTCCCTTTTAAACCGAGTAAAGAGAATGATCCTGGTGGTTTAAAGTGTGTTCTACAGCTGTTTGATGTAACATTTGTTCCCCAAACTGAGAAATACAAAACTCTTTCTTTGTTGCTCCCAAAAGTTGAGAAAAGAAATATCCCACCCTCAATTACAGTGTATAAAGGAAATTATACTTGTGTGGCCTGGCCATGAATGAGGGGACCGGACACACAATTCTTATTTTTTTTCGTTGTGGGTCTTTATTCCCCGACTGCACCCAACAGAGCACAGTGTTAATTTTGTAAATGTAAGAGGTGTACAGACAACAGTAGCAGCACACTTCTAAATACAGAAAAAAAACAGAAATACAACAAAATCAATTAACTGGTACAGTTACTCTAATATAAAGCACACAAGTTTGCTGGGAACATACATCCATGAACCAAATGTACTTTTTTTTTTTAACATTCCTCCGTGAACTCAGTATCAACTTATTAGAAAAGAATCGGAAACTCACTCTCGCCCCTGTGTGCAGCCTGTTCGCTAGCCACTCAACTCGAGAAAGAAATGCTTTCTTTCACTGGTGCATTCGGTCACCACTTATGCTGCCCGCTGCTTAGGGTTTCCTTCAGCGTGGTGGGGATCTCTCACAGCCAACCTCTCTAACGGACCTCAGCAACCTAGCTCGCTAGTTCTTTCCGCGCTGCTGTGTATGATGCAACACAGGAAGACTGCGCTCTCGCGGGCTTTACTCCGAAGCTGTTCTTGAAGTGACAGTACTCATTCCCTACCGTCTAACCACCCCAAGAACAATCTCTCCCCATGTCCATCCGGCTACACTTGTTTTAAGCGAAGTAGTAATGGATTAGACGTTAAGGAGCTCACCTCAGAGTACTGTCAAACAACTGTCAATGTTACGTATGATGGAGGAAACCTGTCAGCCTCTTGGTTTTCTAATCACTCAGCCATGAGAGCAGACCTCTGGTGTCTGTGTGGAGACATGAAGCTAAGAGCGAGGCTCCCTGAAGACTGGAAAGGCAGTTGTGCTCTAACCCAATTAATTGAACCGTTCTATATGTTCCCAACAGGTGATTTTGGAAAGCTGGGAGATAAACTCTCCAAAGGAAGTTGGAGTGCCATCGTTGCTCCGCCCCTGGAGGATCATTCGATAACAGGGTTTACATAGATAGTATTGGGGTACCGAGAGGAGTTCCTGATGAATTTAAAGCAAGAAATCAAGTAGCCGCAGGATTTGAATCGTTCCTTTTCTGGTGGGCTACGACAAACAAAAATGTTGATTGGATAAATTACATTTACTACAATCAGCAAAGATTTGTTAATTATACCAGAGATGCTGTAAAGGGTATTGCTGAACAACTGGGGCCAACTTCTCTCATGGCGTGGCAGAACCGTATGGTACTAGATATGCTGCTGGCCGAAAAAGGGGGTGTATGTAAAATGTTTGGAACTTTCTGTTGTACTTTTATTCCTAACAATACTTCCCCAGACGGCAGCATAACCAAGGCCTTGGAAGACCTGACCTCCCTATCCGAAGAACTGTCAGAGAATAGTGGAGTCAACGACCCGTTCACTTCAATGATGGAGAGGTGGTTCGGACGATACAGCGGACTACTGACATCTCTCCTCATCTCGGTGGCGGTAGCAGCAGCAGTACTCGTCAACTGTGGATGCGGCTGTATTCCATGCCCACGAGGACTCACAATGAGACTGATTGAAACAACACTGACTGAAACAATGTATCAACAAATACCTGAGCTCGATGATGACTCAGGCCAGGAGATGGTTTAAGAAATGATAAAGTGCAATCATAATGACTCATCTGGTGAAAACCTAACTAGGAGAACCAGAATGACGATGTTGACGATGAGCGCTGATATGTTTGTAAATAAGATATTCCATACAAAGTATAAACAGGAGGGAACTGTCAGAAAAAATATGTTATTCTTCTCTATGAAATATGCTCATTAATATACTTATCTAGTTGGAACCAGATGCTCAGTCAAGGACACTGTAATCAAGAGCAGGATGTTCCACAGCTCAGTAGAGAAACATGTATCTCTTATCTCTGTTTGGTGTGCAAAAAATAATTGGTGTGATTCCTTTCTAACAGATAAATGCCGCACGAAGGCAAAGGGAGTTTTAGACTACTCACAACTGTGATGCCTGACTGTATTGCTTTGTGAATGGCTTCCTCGCCGCGAGAATAAACCAACCTGCCTTGACTTTGGAGAATCTGAGTGTCTTTTATAAAATTACTTTAACACAATCTAGCACTTTACTTGACCGAACGCCCTTTCTGACGTCAACCCTGGCTCTGCCAGGCTCGAACCCCCGACCCTCGTGAGCACCTAACCAACCGATCCATGAATCATCCTTACTATTGAAGTTCTGAATAGATGAATTTGATATAGCCTGTGTCTTGACCTGACGTTTATTGAAAACACTTAACTGTTTTGGCTTTCGAGATAGTGAAAAGAATCATGTAATGTAATGTAGTTCAGAATGTTTACAGTAATTTGTTTTTTGGTTAACGAGCATGCTAATTACTTACAATTTTTAAAATGACGATAATACAAGGGGAAAGTGATGGGGACACCGTGTGGCAGAGTTGTGATAATGTCCCGCTGACTAAAAATGTAAGTAAGTGTTGTTAGGAAATGAATATTATGTAATGGAATATATTTCGCTTGGGGAAAAATAACTGTAAAATGAACTGTAATGTTGTGACGGAGGGTGTGAGGTGAGGAGAGTGCGTAACCTTTTTGATAAAGCGGAAAGAGGCCACAAGGGGAGGGCAAGAAGAGGCGCGAAGTTGTGAACTTCACACAGCGTGGGCAGGGAAACTGACAAAAAAAGGAATATCGAACAAAACAAGGTACCTGTTGAATTGATGAATCAAACAATTCATTTCATTATATTTCATTATTTTTGAGTGCGTTCTCAATTTACAGCACTTTCTCACCAAGTGTAGGTATTGGGTTTGTTAGATCAGTTGAGACCAATTGTTTCCAGTTGAAATAAATAGCAGACAACACCAGTTACTGTTAGGGCCGGTGAGGCCTGGTTGACTGAGGACCCAAAAGCAGACTCGGAGAACAGAGTATATTTTCGTAGGTGTTTAATGAAGTCTGTTCTTCCAAGAAATCCAAAAGACTGAATCACGGTGACGGTATCAATGGGCAAAGACAGAGGCAGTGGTCAAAAACAGGCAGAGAAGGTCAGGCACAGAGAGACAGAAAAAACCAGGCAGAAGTTCCAAAAACACAAGGCAAAAACACTATCCAGAAAACAGGAGGTCAAAAAGGTAACATGAACGATGCAGACAAACACAGGAAACATGAAAGATGGCTAGATAATCTGGCAAACTAGTGGGGAAACAGACAGGGCTTAAATGCAGTGGCTGATGAGGTAAATGGCAGCAGGTGAGTGGAAATCAGGCAGGAAACAGTGTAAAACATGGACCGGAGCAACATGGAACAGACAGACAAGACATACATGACAGGACACAAGGAAAACATGGACTAGGATCTGGAAGAGCAGGGCTGGACCGTGACAGTTACATCCCATTGGTTTCAACTGGGTTGAACTGGTGAAGCAGCCACTGCCCATGGCTCTGTTGGTTTAAATGGGTTTTAAATGGTTTCAACTGGTATTCTTAACTGGGCAAACCATTCGAATCTGAAAACCCAATTGGAACCAATTGAAACCAGTACAGACCATTTGAGACCAGTTCATTCCAGTAGACTATCTACTGGTTTTTCAACTGGAATTTCCTCAAAATATTTGCAGATTATTTATAAAGTTCGTCCTCGGTGTAAACATTAGATTTTGCCCAGGGACCCGTTTACAATGATTCTTTTTTTCCCCGTTTGTTCTGTTTCCAGTTAAGATAACACATTTCTGTTTTTGCGGACATCTGTCCTTTTAGAGGCGTATACTTTTCTGAAGAGACTATTCGTGAGAAAGTGAATGTTTTTTTTGGTAAAGATTGATCTAATTAGTTTAAAGGCGTGCCAAAACTTTCTCCCATGAACTGTAAGGAAATGTTGGACTGAATCATTAAATTCGGGATTGTGAAATTGTATGGTCTATTTGTCGTATTTGATGCTGAGAAAAAAATGAGAACCCTAGTTTGAAGTGATATCTGAGTTAACATCTTCCAATCGTGTCATTTGCGTTTAATTCGGTTATTATTTCCCCACGCCTGAGAGTGTTGGAATATTACAAATCGTTTATTTAAATAGGTGTTTCTTTGTTATAGAACGATGGTCCATGTCCACAGAAGTTAATAGGGATATGTCTTTAAGTGTTCTAGAGCAAGTACACAGACATTGACATTAACAGAGTTTACAGAGACCCCAGTTTTGTAAGCCTGGCACAAAATGAATGAGAAAGATGTTTAAATGAACATACCTTAAGAGAGAGATACTGGAGATTGTAAATACTTTGATGAGTATATATTTTCTTTAATGTTATTGTCTCTGGCGTATCACATTTTTAAAGCTCATCTTCATTAAATTTACTTTAATTCTCTGGTGTCAGTTTAAATCTTCCTTGTGAAATGACTCCCTCTGCTGGATGTGATTCATATCAAAGAGTCTACAGCTTCTTCCTGTAGTCCAACAGCTGAAGAGCTGATCCCGATCTCAGCACATGCCCAGTGAAAACACAGTGGAGTGATTGAAGAGTCAACACATACTCTGTATACCAGACTTACCGTCCAGTTTGTGATAAATGTTTTCTGCTTTTTTCATTTTGCATTTTGTATGGGTGTAAATGTTTGACTGAAAACAAGACTGCACAGGTCATCAAAACACTGTCCCAGAAAGCCGTTTGATCTGCTCTTTCACTTTTTCTACATTAGACCTTCACCATCCAGATAATTGTAAGACACATAATTCTTTAGTTGGGCTAAAATAATTTCTGATGAGATGTGACTGCGTGTTGATTATCAGGTCATGGTCATGTGATGGTATGGTCTTACTGGGTTGTAGTCTCATCGGTGGTTAAGTAGTGTTACACATAGCACTTTACACAGAGAACTGGAGACTGTAGAGTTCTGATAAAGTCGTCAGAGCTGATACACACTCCACTGTAACATCAGTATTATATGGTAGAATGGAATGGAATTGAGTGATGATGTATATGCCAAGACAGGATTTACTGAGAGGACAACAAGTCTGATAGCGATGAATGTGAGAATGTTTATGAAGATGTGCTACCATAGTGGACACACAAGCAACCAATGACACAAATATCAAACAGCACACATGTACACCGGCAAAATCACACATGTACTCTCTCTCTCTCTCTCTCTGTCTCTGTCTCCCTTTCTCTCCAGTTACAGAGAGAGAAAAATCGAATACAAACCAGCAACAACAACCTGAGAAACAACTATGTGTAAACTGTTTTTTTCTTTAAGAAATCAACACAGCAGTATTTGAAAATAACACACAATAATCACTTAGAGCTCATTTTAGCCACTTTGTGCCAGTAACATAGGGACACCCAGGGGTCAGAGTAAGAGACAAGAGTGTGTTATTTTACACTCAACCTTCCCAACAACCCCCCCCCCCCTTCAATATGCTCTGTATATTCTGCCATGCATCTTGTATTCTTGTCTGATTTGTATAAAATTATGTACTGAATGATTGTAAAGCCTTCTCACAGATCCAGTAAAAATTACTATTACATGACACATCATGCCAGCTCTCCTTCCGGTCACAAGCACAACCATATTGTATAACCACGCAGTCTTCATGATCTCCATTAGGCTGTCGTTCCTTTCTGTCCCAGTACCTGAAAAAAACACAGAGAATGTGTCAGTCCACTGTATGTCTGATACAGACTGACAGCAAGAAATGAATTCAGCAATCTCTTACCCAGTAACCATTGCTGTAACCAGGGTTAAATACAGAGATCTTTTACCCAGTGGTCAGTGCTGTGCTGTCCACCCATTTCCACACCCCTTTTGTGACTCCATCAGTCAGACCAATGAAAGCTGTCTTATCCCCACTGAGCCTTTTAACAAATTCCTAGTGAGAGGACGCAAAGTGAAATGATTCAACATTACTATACCCACTTTTTTTCAATCCTAAATAAAAATACTGCTGTAGGTTTTACTCTCTCTCTCTCTCTCTCTCACCTGCTCCTCTTTGCTGTTTATGATCACCAGGTCTGCTTCCCTATCTCTGCAGTCCTGTCTGCTCTCAGACCAGGTCTTCTGATCATTGGAAATGTAGTACAGACTGGATTTATAGATCACCCATCCCTGCTGAAGATCGTTACCTGTGAGGAAAATGCGATAAAAGTTGAGGAGACCTGTTACTGAGTATTACAGACATGCACACAAATCATGCAAATGCAAATCAGTTGAAATGCATATCAGCACCTCATATGATGTTGCAGATTCGCAGTGCCTTGCAGTAATCAACGATAAATCCATCTGAAATTAACAATACTTACTGGCCTGTGTACAGTCAAAGAGTCATATTATCCTCTCATCATGGGGATGTTCACAACACCAACCCAACACATAGAGTATTTCAGTTAGTTATTATGATGTTCACAACACTGACACAACACACAGAGTATTTCAATTAGTTACTATGATGTTCACAACACTGACACAACACATAGAGTATTTCAGTTAGTTACTATTATGTTCACAACACTGACCCAACACATAGAGTATTTCAGTTAGTTACTATGATGTTCACAACACTGACCCAACACGTAGAGTATTTCAGTTAGTTACTATGATGCAGAGCCACTGACTAGCAAGATTTTAAAACATAAAAACGCAAATTCGTGGCCAAATGTCATCTGCTTAATAATGCTTTTCTAAAAACAACTGTGACTGGATTGGGCAGCCTCAGTTTGTATTTGAATATTTTTATGAAGAAAATTCAAATATGTACTTACTCAAATCAAAAGTTTTGCTCTGAAGTGCATCTTTTTCTTTTTGTAGCTGGTCTCTCTGAAGAATCACGTTGTCGTAACTGGTTTGTAGCTGGTCTTTCTCCATGGTAAGGTTGCTGTAACTAGTCTGAAACTTTTCTCTCTCCTCTGTCATACTGGTGTGATGTCGGTAAATGATGACACCCAGCACTATGACAGCAACCAGTAGGAGCACACACAGCAGTCCCAGACACACTGCCATCACTCTGTAACATCTGTTCCCTACAGGTTTACCTCCTGAAGGGGAAAACGAGGCAATTGTTGTTACTTTAGTGATTGCAATTGTTTATTTTTATCTTTAGAGAACATTCATTATCACTTATTTTTTAATTTGATTTCATTTTGACTACAGTAGTTGATCAAGTTGATTAAATGAACAGAAACAGAATGAAAGGCAAGTGTTTTTTAGCATACCTGAGTTTTGAAGTCGTGGCTGTCTGTTAAGAGTACAGTAGGATTGATTTAGAAGTGTTTCCCCATCTACATATATATCTTCATCAGGATTCCCACTTTTGCCAAAACCACCATTGACATATATGCCCTCACTCAACTTCATTCTGTTCTACCAAATACTACTGATATAACAGTGAAGTGCATGTCAGCTCTGAGCTTATGAGAATTTCACACTCTCTCTAGTTTTCTGTGGGGATTAATGCATCATCCTCCAAAAATAACCAAGGGAACGTTTAAAAAGGGCATAGAGAGGAAGTGTGAATGTATCACATGTATCAATGTATCATATCAGAACTTTGTTTGGTGAGATTATATTCTGTGGAGATGATGAAATAACACTGAATGATAGTGCTGAATAACATCTGAATGTTATTAATAGCAGTTAACATGCAATCTCTTGCTGGTAATTAGCGACAAACGTGTACATGAGCAGTTTCATTGTAAAGAGGAACTGACCATTATGAGGAACAGGCCTAAATTGAGAACGAGGTCATAGGGTGATGTGAGAGAGAGAGAGAGAGAGAGAGAGAGAGAGGGAGAGAGAGAGAGTGAGAGAGGGGCAGGGTAAAAGAATAAGTAAGACAGGGGGAGATTTGGTTCAGGAAAAAGAAAGGGGTGGGGCATTTTTTTTCATTTCTTCATTCTCCGTCATAAGACAGACTGACCGAATCAGCAGAATGCATGAAATTGAGACTTCTGTGGTTAGCTGTAAGTTCAACAGCATTTCATTAAAAAGAGGAAGAGAGATCTTATTCTATATAAGTATAGTTCTGAAACGTCTTGGTTCACATTGTGCCATTCCTTCCTTTTCTGAGCGCCGTTGTCACGCTTACAGTTGGGCATTGTGAAAAAAAAAAAAAACACACACACACACACACACACGCTTGCTGCTGTCAAGACCACCATTTAAATTCACTCATGCACATTTAGGCATTTCTGGATTTAACGTTTAACATTTCATACTTCAGTCATCATTGAATACTGCTGAACTCACCATGACACAGCAATGACTAATGGGTAAAAGCTGTCTATATTTTGCTCTGATCATAAGGGCAACACTTTCCCTCAATATGTTTATCTGTAAGAAAAATACACAACCCAGATTACATTTATGATAGAAATACTTATTCTCTGCGTTGTTTCAGGTACTGGATTAAGGGTCAGCTTGACAGTCAGACGGTAGATTGAAGAAATGGGATAGGAGAGTTGCAGTTGATCTCGGATTTGATGCTTTGGAGAGCTGATCAAAGATGCTAGTGAAAGTCCTAATGGATCTGTGAGAAGCCAGTGAAGATATAAGTCCTAATACTGAAGCCATAACAACAAGGACAATCAAACAAACACACTTGCACACAAGCACATACGCGCACGCATGCACACACACATGCGCACACGCGCACACACACGTGCACGCACACACATGCACACACACACACTCGCACACACACACTTTTGCAGTGACACACTTCGCAGTGCTGATCTCCTAATGTCAAAATTAAAAACAATCTTTGCAGGCAATCAAACAAACTGTACAATTGAATAAGTTGGTTGGCTCTTGCACTGCTGGGCCCTTTGTTTCTCTAAAAACTCATTTTCACACTCAGCTCAGTTAATCTAAAATCACTCCTGTGAAATTGCCCCCTCAGCTGGTTATGATTCATTCAACGCTAAAAACAGGTTAAACTCTGAGAAAACTTTGTCTTGAAAGTACATATACTTCCTTCATTCCACGTTTCCATTTTTTTGCATAGTCATACTGATTGTTGGAGCTTGTCTAAGGATTCAGTCCAGAAACATGTTGACAGGCTGTCTTGGTGACCTTCCGTATAATAAGTAGGGCAGAGAGTATCCTGTAACCTCACAGCATGTACAGTTGTGGACAAACACTAGCTCGTTCAAAGATTCCTTCCAGTTTGATTTCTGTAATTGATTGATATTTTTTTTTACATCTGCAGGAGTGTTCTATTAAATCTCTCCACTAGTCCGTTCCCTTGTAGGTGATAGGTTATTTTACAAGAGCCAGCAATGCCACAGTATTATTTCAACTCTGCAGATAGATAGTTCTCAGATTCTCTTGACTGTGGTAATTGCATAAAATAAAGCCAATAAAAACAGTAAAATCCATAAAAAGCTCCTGGAACACAATGTGTATCAGCAGACTGTAAGGTGTTCTTGCTACATTCTGGAGATCAATGACACCACAAAGTCTCATCTGGCTACAGTGTACTCGCACGGCTATGCTACTGAGTTACATGTAATTTAACCAAATAGCATAGTTTAACATACCCAGTAAAATTCAACTGAAAACAAACTAATCGCCCATGGCATCGGTGGCCTGTTGACTTCCCAACAAGACGTATAGCACTTTTGGCCGGCAAAATGCTGACAGTGTCTCAGGCTATGCTGGATTGACATGTCCAAGAATAAGTATTGTTACATTTTCCTCTTCTAGTGAAGTGGCTGAGCCTCACTGCCCTTGAGCAGTGAAGCAGGCCTCTAGCATTTTGTTTGAACCCCACCTTAACCCCCCTCCCAGAAATTGTGGCCCCGTGCTGCCCCCAGCAAGATACCACCCTGGGCAGCTGCCCATGTCGCCCATGCCTAAATCCACCCCTGACTGTTAGTGTTTTCAAATAAAGACATCAAGACAGATCAAGACATATACTGAATACATTTATGCAGAACTTTGGTATTAAATAAGATTGAAGAAAAACTCCGTATTATAAAGATAGCAAATGGATTTCTATATTTTTAAGAATAAATAAACAATTTGGGGGAAAGTGTATTATCATGAATATGTGTATTTCGAAAAAAGTGCTACACTGTTTTTGAAATTTCATTCACTGTGATGATCCACAGTTGAGATGCATCAGTCATATGAATATTGAATAAAACATCTTCTATACACATCAAGATATTCAGTCTTTGGTATCTCTCCCTTAGTACAGGTGTTTTTTTTTTAATATCTCTCTGATGCATTTTTACGTTAGGGTTAAAAAAAAGTGAAGTGGAGGGTCTGGCCAAGTGGGTTGTCTCTCTCTACTCCAAATCACATACCAGTGGATGTTTTGAATCAGCATTATATCAAGACATAGACTCAATCCACTTATACAAGCTTCAAGGATTCACATGAAATTTCAGTGTGTAAAAATGACAGGTACACCTCCATATGTGTTGAGAGAAACATTTTTGTCATTGGAAATGAGTGAATTTACATCAAGCGTGTGTGTTTGCTGTGCATTGATTGAAAGATTGATTGATGAAAAGAAATGTGTGTACAATTGTCTGCCCACAGACAAAACTGAGAAAGCATAAACCATTTTTTAGATGAACTGAATTTCATGTGGATGTTCCTGTCTTTGGTTTGTAAGGACTTTTCAACTGATGTTAACTCCATTTCTGTACTCCATGAAGAGTGCATCAACTCTGATGAGTGTGTGAGACCTATACAACCTCCAGCTGTCTGTGTGTGACTTCCTGCTGAAATTAGACCATCTGTGTGATCAAAAACACTTGAAACAATGATGTTGTAATCATACATTATCAGAAGGAGGCTATTTCTGGGTAAATGGCAAATGGAAGTGAAACAACTTGTGATCACAAAAACTTTATTTCACAATTTTTATCATTTTTTCAGTTGGCCCATGAAATAAATTGTCCTGTGGTGTGACATCACATTTGCTTGAAAAATATTTAAATGTTAATTCAATTTTAGGGACTAATTGTATCCTCTGTAACAAAAAATAAAAATAAATAAATAATGCCATTCTCAACATAATTTAATTATTTTTCAGCTAATTTCTCAACTTAATTTTGCAGACGTTTTGCATCACGAGTCTGTAGAAAAGTGTTGTAATTTGTTCAAATACTGATATAAATGCTTCATTCATAAAATAATGAAACAATGCAATATTTCATTTTTTAAATCACAGAGTAATCAAACTGCAGCTTCTTAAAGCACTTTTATTTCCTAATTGTCACACTGGGGAGTGGTGCAGGACCCATGTGCAAGACACGATGATGAAGGTGACAAAAGGAGTGTTACGAGCCCAGCCTTTTTTTCTTAAAAAAAAAAAAGACCAAAGCAGGACGCAGTAACATAAAAAGCCCCCACACCGTTCCGTACGCTTAAGCTTGACAATTTTAATGAAAATTAACAAAACTCACAAAATAAGGGATCGAGGCGGCAGCAAATGAGAACAACGGGGAAAACAGAAGACAAGATAATAAAAAAAAGAAAAAAAAAAACCCTCACGCTTTCTTCCTCGTGCACAAAGCAACTTCCCTGGCTCCCGAAAAGAAAAACGTGAGTCTTCCGTCCCACTTGCTGCTACCCTCGCTGAACCTGCCCTACAGTGCTCAAAACAAGTGCCCGCCAAAATATACTCATGTACAGTAAATGACCCAGGTGTTTGCAAACTGTAACGACATTAATTAACACAAGAAACTAAATAACATCCGCTATAAACGAAAGGTGGTTTCCGCGTCTGCCCGAGGGAATCGAGAATGAGGGAGAGTGAGAGAGAGGGACCCATCTTGGGACGGTTAAATAGGAGAGGCCCCGCCCACAAACGAATCCGTGTCAGACTCCACCTACAAGAGAACGGACAGATCAAAAAGACAGAGGCAGCAGCAACATATAATGTCATCACTAACCCTCGTAACAAGGAGGACTTTACTTACAAAAAGAAGATCAAAATACACGTGCAAACTGGAACAAAACCGATAACAAAAAGGTGCAGCGAAACAGTGTGTTCAAAACACAAACAACGATAGACAAGAGACAGGGGAAACACAAGGGCTTAAATACAAGAGGAAAACTAAACAGGGCAAACATGATTGGACGAAATTAACAAGGGGAGAACGAGGTTAATAAATACAACAAACAGGAACAGGTGAGGGGCGGAGACAGACACAGAACAGGAGCACAAAGACGTATCAAAACAAGAGTCCAGCTTAAGGTGCAGGCTGTGACACTAATCTACTGGTGTTGCACTACAGGACATAACACCGCACTAGAGGAGAAGGCACAGAAGATAAGGCAGAGTAGAAGTAAAATACATAAAATAGAAAATATGAATTATCTGTGTAAAAAAAAAAGGAATGAACATAAACATACTGAACAATGAACACAGTCAACACAAACATTGTTGTTAATTCAAATTATTTTCATTTGCTAATTTCCAATCCATTTCCACTGCTCTCCTTCTGTTTCCTTCTCCATCCCTTTTAACTCCTTGTCCTTCCATTCCACTTCTATATTCCTTTCTCCTCCAAATCCACTTCTCCACTCTTTTCTTCTCATACCCAAATTTACTCCTCTCTCCTCCCACCTAACTTTTTCTTTCCTTTCTCCTTTTCCTAAACCTCTTTCGTTCTTTCTCGTTTTTTTTTTTTTTTACCTTTTGGTCATCTTTTCACGATATCTGCCAATAAATCATACATACAACTGTTAGTAAATGTCCGCCAAACAACATGAGTGCAATGTTCATTCAGTTTATGAAGTGCATACGTCAAATAAGCAATACCTCATCGACAGTAGCTCCCTATCACATTTATCCCCCCCCCCTCCAGTTTCATATTGTTTTGTACTGTTGTGATACTTCTTTGTCCTTTCTTTTGGTCTTGTTCTAACAAACTGATGAAAAAAAAGGAAGTAACAGAGGGAACTATCTGTCGCCATCTGTGATATCTGTGACAAAATACTTCATTTCTAATGTCTACGTCATTGTACTTCCACAAACATTTTCAGCTTTTAGAAATGTTTTGTGTTGTACGTCATTCGGTGAATCCGCATCTCCAGATCTTTACCCTCATGTCTCTTAAATCTGGATTGTGAAAGTCTAATGTACAACATGTGAAAGAGCAGGTCAGATGTGTGTGTGTGTGTGTGTGTGTGAGTGCGTGTGTGGGTGTGCGTGTGTGTGTGTGATTTCAGGGACAGTGTGTGTGTATTTTGATGACCTGTGCAGCTCTGTTAAAAATGCTGGTGAGATTGACGTCTGCATTGTTTCCTGTTAGCTTTGTACAGCCATACAGTCAGCAAAGAAGAACAAGCAGAGAGCTTTCATCACAAACTGATGATAAAACAATAATCATGACAGAGTGCGCGTTGACTCCTCATCTGCTCCACTGTGTTTACTGTAAGTACTCATTAGTTAAGGGCTTATTCTGTTTTTGTGCTCTAATCATAAACCATCATTCAAACTATGTATTGTCGCTATGATCTCTTTGCGGTACTTCGTTGTGGGGTTGTGCAATTCATTTTTCTCAGAGTGTAAACTGTTTTTAGCGTTGAATGAATCATAACCAGCTGAGGGGGCAATTTCACAGGAGTGATTTTAGATTAACTGAGCTGAGTGTGAAAATGAGTTTTTAGAGAAACAAAGAGCCCAGCAGTGCAAGAGCCAACCAACTTATTCAATTGTACAGTTTGTTTGATTGCCTGCAAAGGTCGTTTTTAATTTTGACATTAGGAGATCAGCACTGCGAAGTGTGTCACTGCAAAAGTGTGTGTGTGTGTGTGTGTGTGTGTGTGTGTGTGTGTGTGCATGTGTGTGTGCGTGAGTGTGTGCATGTGTGTGCATGCGTGTGTGCATGTGTGTGTGCGCGGGTTTGCGTGCATGCGTGTGCGTACGTGCTTGTGCTCGTGCTTAAATGGTGGTCTTGACAGCAGCAAGTGTGTGTGTTTTTTTTTTTTTTCACAATGCCCAAGTAATGAAACAAGACGTTTCAGAACTATACTTATATAGAATAAAACCTCTCTTCCTCTTTTTAATGAAATGCTGTTTCGAAGAACTTACAGTTAACCTCAGAAGTCTCACTTTCATGAATTTTGCTGAATCAGTCAGTCCGAAGGTCTGGAACAGTTCACACAGTGAGAGTGTAATATATGAGTTATGTGTCTATCAGTTACTCACACCCTCCGCTGCATATTAAACCACAAATCGCTATCAGGAAAATGATCTGTTTTCTCCGACATACTCATATTACCAGTTTACTCCAGAATTTACGATATTATGAAGGATGTTCACAAATTTTGAGAGAATTTCTCAGGGGAAGTAAATTCGAACACTAAATTTTGCTGAAACAAATTTTACGGGACACATCACCCTATGACCTTATGTTCTCAATTTAGGCCTGTTCCTCATAATGGTCAGTTCCTCTTTACAATGAAACTGCTCATGTATACGTTTGTCGCTAATTCCCAGCAAGAGATTGCATGTTAACTGCTATTTGATAACATTCAGATGTTATTCAGCACTATCATTCAGTGTTATTTCATCATCTCCACAGAATATGATCTCACCAAACAAAATTCTGATATGATACATTGATACATGTGATACATTCACACTTCCTCTCTATGCCCTTTTTAAACGTTCCCTTGGTTATTTTTGGAGGATGATGCATTAATCCCCACAGAAAACTAGAGAGAGTGTGAAATTCTCATAAGCTCAGAGCTGACATGCACTTCACTGTTATATCAGTAGTATTTGGTAGAACAGAATGGAGTTGAGTGAGGGCATATATGTCAATGGTGGTTTTGGCAAAAGTGGGAATCCTGATGAAGATATATATGTAGATGGGGAAATCAATCTTCCAAATCAATCCTCCTGTACTCTTAACAGACAGCCACGACTTCAAAACTCAGGTATGCTCAAAAACACTCGTCTTTCATTCTGTTTCTGTTCATTTAATCAACTTAATCAACTAATGTGGTCAAAATGAAATCAAATTAAAAAATAAGTGATAAGGAATGTTCTCTAAAGATAAACATAAACAATTGCAATCACTAAAGTAACAACAGTTGCCTCGTTTTCCCCTTCAGGAGGTAAACCTGTAGAGAACAGATGTTACAGAGTGATGGCAGTGTGTCTGGGACTGCTGTGTGTTCTCCTACTGGTTGCTGTCATAGTGCTGTGTGTCATCATTTACCGACATCACACCAGTATGACAGAGGAGAGAGAAAAGTTTCAGACTAGTTACAACAACCTTACCATGGAGAAAGACCAGCTACAAACCAGTTACGACAACGTGATTCTTCAGAGAGACCAGCTACAAAAAGAAAAAGATGCACTTCAGAGCAAAACTTTTGATTTGAGTAAGTACATATTTCAATTTTCTTCATAAAAATATTCAAATACAAACTGAGGCTGCCCAATCCAGTCACAGTTGTTTTTTGAAAAGCATTATTAAGCAGATGACATTTAACCATTAATTTGCGTTTTTTTTATGTTTTAAAATCTTGCTAGTCAGTGGCCCTGCATCATAGTAACTAACTGAAATACTCTACGTGTTGGGTCAGTGTTGTGAACATCATAGTAACTAACTGAAATACTCTGAGTGTTGGGTCAGTGTTGTGAACATCATAGTAACTAACAGAAATACTCTATGTGTTGTTTCAGTGTTGTGAACATCATAGTAACTAACAGAAATACTCTATGTGTTGTGTTAGTGTTGTGAACATCATAGTAACTAACAGAAATACTCTGTGTTGTGTCAGTGTTGTGAACATCATAGTAACTAAGTGAAATATTCTGTGTGTTGTGTCAGTGTTGTGAACATCATAATAACTAACTGAAATAATTTATGTGTTGGGTTGGTGTTGTGAACATCCCCATGATGAGAGGATAATATGACTCTTTGACTGCACACAGGCCAGTGCTGAAACATACCATGAATACAGGTCTTTAGATTCAGTCAGGTCAACTTAACACTTACCTGCAGGATACTCTGATTTCATCTAACAGGTCAACACAGAGTATGGGAAAGATAGTGACTCCAGGTTAAATGAAGTGTTTGGGTTTTTCTTTACTGTACCCGTTTATGACAAACATTTTCAGACACCTTCATCGATTGTCTCCTCACAAGGAGATAAGAGCATGAGAACTATTTTAAATGTCAGAAACTTCTCTGGCTTTTGCTGACAGACAGTGTTGACACGTGACCTAAAACATACCAGTTTTCACAAAGTGGTTTTTCTTATGAGTATGTAAGTGTCTTTGGGACTGTAATGCTCAGGTTCTCACATACTCCCTCTGCTGGTCAGTTTGAGTTCTGTTTGATTTAGTCAGTTTCTTGATTCAGTTATATATTCAGGGGCTTTGGGACACATCCAGTACAATAATTTTGTACAGTGGCTGAAACAGTCAGGACCTTGCATTATTCTTCAACTCTCTTCACATTCAAGTGGATCCTTTCCTGGTTTCAGGAGAAGTATTTTGGCTGCCTCAGTCAGACTTGATGGTAATTGTGTTTGTGAATGTTCGTACATTTTGAAAAGGATTGGAGGAAGTTTAATGGAACATTTTCAAAAAAAAAAAAAAAAAAACTCTACTGGATAGCCATCCGGCCCAGGGGTTTTACCACGCTGAATTTTCTGAATGGAATGAATAATCTCTTGAAATTGTAAGGGTTCATCAAGGTTGTCTTTAAATGCGGCATCTATCGTAGGGATATCTAAATTGTCTGAAAACTTTAAGCTTTGAGTTGTCATCTGGGAATTCTGATGTATACAGTTCTGTGTAGTGTTTTATAAGTATTGTTAATTTCAGATGGATTTATCGTTGATTACTGCAAGGCACTGCGAATCTGCAACATCATATGAGGTGCTGATATGCATTTCAACTGATTTGCATTTGCATGATTTGTGTGCATGTCTGTAATACTCAGTAACAGGTCTCCTCAACTTTTATCGCATTTTCCTCACAGGTAACGATCTTCAGCAGGGATGGGTGATCTATAAATCCAGTCTGTACTACATTTCCAATGATCAGAAGACCTGGTCTGAGAGCAGACAGGACTGCAGAGATAGGGAAGCAGACCTGGTGATCATAAACAGCAAAGAGGAGCAGGTGAGAGAGAGAGAGAGAGAGAGTAAAACCTACAGCAGTATTTTTATTTAGGATTGAAAAAAAGTGGGTATAGTAATGTTGAATCATTTCACTTTGCGTCCTCTCACTAGGAATTTGTTAAAAGGCTCAGTGGGGATAAGACAGCTTTCATTGGTCTGACTGATGGAGTCACAAAAGGGGTGTGGAAATGGGTGGACAGCACAGCACTGACCACTGGGTAAAAGATCTCTGTATTTAACCCTGGTTACAGCAATGGTTACTGGGTAAGAGATTGCTGAATTCATTTCTTGCTGTCAGTCTGTATCAGACATACAGTGGACTGACACATTCTCTGTGTTTTTTTCAGGTACTGGGACAGAAAGGAACGACAGCCTAATGGAGATCATGAAGACTGCGTGGTTATACAATATGGTTGTGCTTGTGACCGGAAGGAGAGCTGGCATGATGTGTCATGTAATAGTCATTTTTACTGGATCTGTGAGAAGGCTTTACAATCATTCAGTACATAATTTTATACAAATCAGACAAGAATACAAGATGCATGGCAGAATATACAGAGCATATTGAAGGGGGGAGGGGGGGGTGTTGGGGAGGTTGAGTGTAAAATAATACACTCTTGTCTCTTACTCTGACCCCTGGGTGTCCCTATGTGACTGGCACAAAGTGGCTAAAATGAGCTCTAAGTGATTATTGTGTGTTATTGTCAAATACTGCTGTGTTGATTTCTTAAAGAAAAAA
This sequence comes from Chanos chanos, assembly GCF_902362185.1. Classification (NCBI taxonomy): domain Eukaryota; kingdom Metazoa; phylum Chordata; class Actinopteri; order Gonorynchiformes; family Chanidae; genus Chanos; species Chanos chanos. The sequence goes on from NC_044505.1 coordinate 12,948,867, forward strand.
ACAGTTTACACATAGTTGTTCTCTCAGGTTGTTGTTGCTGGTTTGTAATTGATTTTTCTCTCACTGTAACTGGAGAGAAAGAGAGACAGACAGAGAGAGAGAGAGAGAGAGTACATGTGTGATTTTGCCGGTGTACATGTGTGCTGTTTGATATTTGTGTCATTGGTTGCTTGTGTGTCCACTATGGTAGCACATCTTCATAAACATTCTCACATTCATCGCTATCAGACTTGTTGTCCTCTCAGTAAATCCTGTCTTGGCATATACATCATCACTCAATTCCATTCCATTCTACCATATAATACTGATGTTACAGTGGAGTGTGTATCAGCTCTGACGACTTTATCAGAACTCTACAGTCTCCAGTTCTCTGTGTAAAGTGTTATGTGTAACACTACTTAACCACCGATGAGACTACAACCCAGTAAGACCATAACATCACATGACCATGACCTGATAATCAACACGCAGTCACATCTCATCAGAAATTATTTTAGCCCAATTAAAGAATTATGTGTCTTACGATTATCTGGATGGTGAAGGTCTAATTTAGGAAACGTGAAAGAGCAGATCAAACGGCTTTCTGGGACAGTGTTTTGATGACCTGTGCAGTCTTGTTTTCAGTCAAAAAATTACACCCATACAAAAAGCAGAAAACGTTTATCACAAACTGGATTGTAAGTCTGGTATACAGAGTATGTGTTGACTCTTCAATCACTCCACAGTGTTTTCACTGGGCATGTGCTGAGATCAGGATCAGCTGGTAAGCTGTTGGACTACAGGAAGAAGCTGAAGACTCTTTGATATGAATCACATCCAGCAGAGGGAGTCATTTCACAAGGAAGATTTAAACTGACACCAGAGAATCAGATAAAGTAAATTTAATGAAGATGAGCTTTAAAAATGTGATATGCCAGAGACAATAACATTAAAGAAAATATATACTCATCAAAGTATTTACAATCTCCAGTATCTCTCTCTTAAGGTATGTTCATTTCAGCATCTTTCTCATTCATTTTGTGCCAGGCTTACAAAACTGGGGTCTCTCCATGTAAACTCTGTCAATGTCAATGTCTGCGTACTTGCTCTAGAACACTTAAAGACATATCCCTATTAACTTCTGTGGACATGGACCATCGTTCTATAACAAAGAAACACCTATTTAAATAAACGATTTGTAATATTCCAACACTCTCAGACGAGGGGAAATAATAACCGAATTAAACGCAAATGACACGATTGGAAGATGTTAACTCAGATATCACTTCAAACTAGGGTTCTCATTTTTTTCTCAGCATCAAATACGACAAATAGACCATACAATTTCACAATCCCGAATATAATGATTCAGTCCAACATTTCCTTACAGTTCATGGGAGAAAGTTTTGGCACGCCTTTAAACTAATTAGATCAATCTTTACCAAAAAAAAAAACATTCGCTTTCTCACGAATAGTCTCTTCAGAAAAGTATACGCCTCTAAAAGGACAGACGTCCGCAAAAACAGAAATGTGTTATCTTAACTGGAAACAGACCCGTTTAGAAAGATTCTACGGATCTTTCTACCGTAGGCAAAATCTAATGTTTACACCGAGGACGAACGTTATAAATAATCCGCAAATATTTTGACGGTTTCCCCTCGACGACACCGCGACGGACAACAGGTAGCCTACTTTGTTTTGTTTGATATTCCTGTTTTTGTCAGCTTCCCTGCCCATGCTGTGTGAATTTAGCGCTTTTTGCCCTCCCCTTATGGCCTCTTTCCGCTTTATCGAATAGGTTACGTACTCTCCCCACCACACATCCTCCGTCACAACTTTACAGTTAATTTTACAGTTATTTTCCCCCAAGCGAAATATATTCCATTACATAATATTCATTTCCTAACAACACTTACATTTTTAGTCAGCGGGACATTATCTCAACTCTGCCACACGGTGTCCCAGTCACTTTCCCCTTGTATTATCGTCATTTTAAAAATTGTAAGTAATTAGCATGCTCGTTAAAAAAAGAATTACTGTAAACATTCTGAACTACATTACATTACATTATTCCCATCATTAACTTGAAAGCCAAAACAGGTAATTGTTTTCAATAAACGTCAGGTCAAGACATATCAAGGCTATATCAAATTCATCTATTCAGAACTTCAATAGTAAGGATGATTCATGTTACAGAGTGGTTAGGCGCTCACGAGGGTCGGGGGTTCGAGCCTGGCTGAGCCAGGGTTGACGTCAGAAAGGGCATGCAATCAAGTAAAGTGCTATGCTGCCACATCCTAAGTCCCTGCAATGGGCACTGCCTTTGTCCCTATACAAATAATGGGAGTCCCGGGTGTAAAACAGGAACAATGGCAAGGGTGATTCACAGCAAACTCCATCATGCTGAAAATAAATAGATATAAAAAAAAATAATTATCACGAGAGTGTCCTACATTTTGTCACTTCACTCAGCTGAATATTCCAATCTCACAGATCCAGTACAGTTTAATGCTACATTCTTGGTCTCTCCAGTTCTTCAAAGGATTTGATTTATGGTCAATAGCAACACAGTCCTGATTTCCTGTTTGACTGTCAGGCTGACCCTTAAGCCAGTATCTAAAAAAAAACAAACACAGAAAACCTTATTTCTATAAGCATCACTATATGTCATATATTTCACATAAAGAGAAATATGCTCATAGTTATTAAATGTCCTATGATCTGAGTTAAATTCAGAGATCTTTCACCGAGTGGTCAGTGCTGTGCCGTCCACCCATTTCCAGACGTCCTCTGTGACATCATCAGTCAGACCAATCCAGGTATCGTCATCACTTCTCAGCCTGAAGGCAAACTCCTGTTCAAACGACACATAATAAAAATCTTCTACTGAAGTACATCAACGTCCCTCTTTCTCTCTCTCTCTCTCTCTCTCTCTCTCTCTCTCTTTCTCTCTCTCTCTCTCTCTCTCTGTCACCTGTTCCTCTTTGCTGTTTATGATCACCAGGTCTGCTCCTCTGTCTATGCAGTCCAGTCTGCTCTCACTCCATGTCTTCTTCTTCTCAGTAGAGATGTAGTACAGACTGCCATTGAAGTACCTCCATCCTTGCTTAGTATAGGAATCTGTTCACATTATATATAAAGAATGTCTTGTGAGTATGGAAACCTCAAAGGTCTGTTAAGCCATTCTGTAATATCACACACCAAGAACTGAACTTCCATCATTCAGGCCTAATCCAGTGTACTAGTTACATGAGGGAATGGAGGCATGATTTTTTATCATTATTATTAAACCATCGGTCTACTTTTCTACCGAAGTGAATCAGCCCGAAAATTCTTGGTCTAGATCACCTTTCACTTTCATTTAATTTCATTTCATTTCATCTCATAATTTTAAAATTCATTAGTTCAATGTGTAAACAGTTAAATAAATGTTTCTGGAATGTTCTCTAAATCTCCTCTGTCTGCTATCACACTACCACTGAGACACAGCACCTTCTAAGTCACCACCATAATAATCTCTCTTCCACTTTCCGGTGACCATTTTTTCCTTGGAATTGAACTTTTGCAGTGCTGCAGGTTAACGTTTGCTTTAGAAGTCTCTTGTTCGTAAGCTTTGCTGATTCAGTCACTCTTTCATGTAAGAGAAAATTAAAAAAAAAAAGAAAACATGTGGAAAAGCTGTTTCCCCCTGCATATGACAGAGTCAGCTCCTACTCAGTACTCAAAAACAAAACTAATGGAAAGTTCTGAATGGACTAATTAGAAATCCACAATAAAATAATCACTCACCCAAATCAAGAACTTTCCTCTGAAGCTCATCTCTCTCCATCATCAGTATCGACATGTTTACAGCCATAGAGTTCCAAGAGACCTGCAGCTGGTCTCTCTGATCAGTCATTTTATTGTAACTGGTTTGTAGCTGGTCTCTCTCAAAGGTCAGTTTATTGTAACTAGTTTGTAGCTGGTGTCTTTTGACACATAATCCTATGACAGCAGCCAGCAGCAGAACACACAGCAGACCCAGACACACAGCCATCACTCTGTAACATCTGTTCCCTGCAGGTTTATTGCCTGAAGGGAAAAATTGAGGCAATTTTTGGTACCATAGCAACTACACACCTTTAGTATTATTTTTCAGAAGTATCCCTTCTCCTTCATCTTTTCTTTTTTTCCAATCTTTTTATTAAAAGTTGATTAAGTTGCTAAAACAGAATAAATCACTTGAATTTGCTGACTGTATATGTAGGTGTACGTATGCATATGTGAACATGAGCGTACATGTGTAAGTTTATGCACGTGTATGCATTAAGGATGTATATGTTTGTGTGTGTTACCTGAGTGATGAAGTTGTGGATGGTTGTGAGAGTGAGATGGAACTGGCCGTGTTTCTTTTACAGATACATCATCATAAGAATTCCCACTGCTCCTATCTGTAAAAGACATGTTCCCTGCAAATCCTGTATCAACATATAACTTAAACAATGCTGAGATCCATAAATCAACACAATACACATCAATTCATACATATGTGAGCAAGCAAATATGCAAGCGAGTGTGTGTGCATTTTTATAGTTGTGTATGTATGTGTCCGGGAGGCAGAGAGAGAGAGAGACAGAGAGACACACACACACAAAGAGAGAGAGGGAGAGAAAGAGAGAGAGCTTACCCAGTTTCTGAAAGTTCGAGATTCCCTTTGGCATCCGTCTTGTTTGAAATCCTGGGAGGGTTTCCTCAATGGCAGAGATATTTTCATAAGAGTCCACACTTCCATCTCTATCAGATTTGTTGTAACGTTTAAATCCTGTATTGGCATATATATCATCATCCAGCTCCATTCTGTTCTACCACATCATACTGATGTTACAGAGGAGTGAGTATCAGCTCTGATGAGTTCATCAGAAGTCTACAGTCTCCAGTTCTCTGTGTAAGGGGTTATATGCAACACTACTTAACCACCAATAAGACTATAACCCCACATCATCAGTCAACACCCTCCACTTCTCTGTTTGACCTACTGCATTTACGCCTGTACAAATTATTAATAATGAGGGACCAAAACACACTAATGAGAACATATGATCAACCTATCAATCTCAATTTTTTTTTTTTTTTGAAACTTTTAAAACTATACTATAGTTAATTTTCACTCAACCTTAAAATAGGATATACACTCTGCTGAGCTATTTTCACGGAAACACACACAAAAGAAAAAACCACAACAAAACCAAAAAAGGAACCCAGAAACCGTCTCTCTTCTACTTCCTCTTTCATTGCGGTTATTCCCATGTTGTAGCTTTAACAATATTATTATCTTATCAAAAGACACATAATTACTTAATTCCTAATGCTGTTGCACACTCCTCTGTAAAATCAGTATTACTCTGTAAAACAGAATGGAGTTGCCCAAAAAAATTCTCCTCTCAGCAAGTGACACTTCAGTCGTGTTATAGACTAACTACAGTGTGTCTGGAGCTGCTGTGTGTTCTCCTGCTGGCTGCCGTCATAGTGCTGTGTATCAACAGACAGCAGCTACAAACCAGTTACAACAACCTGACAATAGAGACAGACCAGTTACAAACCAGTTACAACAACCTGACCATGGAGAGAGACTATATAGAGAAATGATATATAGCATTGTAATAGCCCTGAAGGACCAATTACAAACCAATCCAACTGTTCAGGACCAGCAGCGGCAGGAGGTAGTGGATGGCCTGAATCATGTGTCGAGACAAAGGCCCTCCGTAGGTGTAGTAGTAGATTTTGACTTTAAGCTAAATATGACATTGCAATATTATGTGGCATGGCCATTCAAAGTCTGCATTGAGACGACTGCTTAGAGAACATAATTTACCATGCTGTAACTGACTTCACTATGGGAGATGGCAGTGAAACTGTGTGAGGTTTGTTTAGATCTGTCTTGCAAAGACGTCAGAATGCATAAGTGCACACTATGCATGAGTGGACACTGACACCCTGTTGCCTGTCTGCCTGTGACACACACACACACACATGCACGTACACACATACACATGCACGTGGTTCTGCAGCTGTACAGTGTAAGTTTCAAATACACTGTCTGTGTCAGAATACACGCAGGCGTCCAGAGACTGTAGAGTTCTTAGACACTCATCAGTGCTCAAATAAACTTCACTGTAACATCAGTATTGGTGAACAGAAGAGAAGGGAGTTGAATGAGAATATGCATTTAAACTCTGGCCATTAACTCTGACACAAATAAGAGTGGGGAAACTTTGAAGATATGGCGAGCAAACTCAGGTCTGTTGTCAACTGATAGGACCACAGATCTAAGAAGAAACCAAGTTCCTCAGAATTCTCTCTCTCTCTCTCTCTCTCTCTCTCTCTCTCTCTGTCTCTCTCTCACACACACACACACACACACACACACACACACGCACACGCACACATAAACACACATGCACATACACACGCTCACGCACACACACGCACACACACGCACACACAGACACGCGCACACACACACACACACACACACACAGACACACAGACACACACACACACACACACGCACAGACACACACACACACACACACACCTGTTGCTCCTTGCTGTTTATGATCACCAGGTCTGCTCCTCTCTCTGTAGAGTCCTGTTCGTTCTCACTCCAGGTTTTCAGGTTCTCATCTCATTAGAGGCTAGTTGTATGTACATATACACACACAAACATTTACTCACACACTGCCTCTCTCTCACACAGAAAATGAGTGAGAAGTCAGCTCAGTGTTTTGTTTCCATTTGAAACATTCACCTCAATCAGAAAGCCTTTTCTCAATTAGTTAGTTAGTTATCCCCGTTAGTCCCTGTGGGACATATGGCTGCGATAAGCTTCCTCCTTGTGTCACGGTCTTGTGCCTTGGATGATGCTTCACCTCATGACAGACCCATCTCCTCTAGCTCAGCCATCACTGTTCTCTGCCAGGTTGTCTTTGGTCTGCCCCTCTGTCTCTTGCCAGCTGGAGTCCATCACCGGCCATCCTCAGGACATGACTGAGCCAACTAAGCCTTCTCATCTTGATCTCCTGAGTCAAGTTCTTACAGCCTGTCTTCTTGTACAGGTCCTCATTGAATATTTTGTTTGGCTAGTAGATGTTGCAGATCTTTCTTAGGCATTGACTTTGTTCATGTCTTTCAGCCCTACTCTCCAGCACTCGGAGCCATAAAGGAGCACTGACTTTACATTGCTGTTATATAGCCAGATATTTGTTTTGATTCCATACTGTTTGGACCTCCAGATGTAACGGAGTCGACTGTATAAACACCTCTGGCCTTGTTGAGTCGGGCCTTGATTTTCTCTTGGGCACCTTTGTCACTGCTTATTAGGCCACTGAGGTATGTGAAGTTCTGAACGTTCTCCGAAGCCTCACCATCGATGGTAATTGGTGGGTCAACTGGTGCATTTACATGCATCAGTTTGGTCTTCTTCTTGTTGATGTGGAGGCCAGTTTTCTTGGCAAAGCTTGAGAGTCGGTCAGTCTTTGTTGATGGCCATGTGTTGATGATATAACAACTAGATCATCAGCAAAATCAAGGTCATCCAGCTGTGCAGACATGCTACACTGAATGCCATGTGAACGGTCAGACGTTGTTTGGCGCATAACCCAGTCAATGGTTATCAGGGACAGGATAGGGGAGAGAATACACCCTTCTCACACTCCAGATCTGACTTCAAACCATTCTGTGAGAGTGTTATCCATGATGATGCTACACTCAAAGCGTTCATAGAATTTTCTAGTGATGTTGACAATTTTTAGGGGAATTCCATAGGCCCTAAGGATCTTCCAAAGGCTTTCTTGATGAACGCTGTCAAATGCCTTCTTGAAGTCAGTAAAGTTGAGTTACAGGGGCACATTCCATTCCAGGCACTGCTCAATAATGTTACGAACAGCGAATATCTGGTGAATGCAATCCCTCCCCGTGCGAAATCCTGCTTGTTCGTCTCTGAGTTTTGTGTCCACTCCTACGTCAATCCTTTTGAGGAGAATCCCGCAGAAGACTTTACTGGGAATAGAGAGAAGGGTCATTCCTCACCAGTTGTCACAGCTGCTGAGGTCACCTTTCTTTGGCAGTTTGCGGATCAACCCCTTGCTCCAGGCCTTTGGTATGTTATCATCTTCCCATATCTTGACAACGAGGTCTGTAAGCACTGTGGTGGCTGTGGTGGTATCAGCTTTTAACAGCTCCACTTGAATGGCATCTATTTGGGCTGCTTTGCAACTTTTCATTGCTTTGACTGCCATCTGCAATTATTGCCATATTTGATTATCATGCACAGGTACTGGTTGGGCTGGGTCTTCACGCTCCGGCCAGTTCAGCACCTCTTCAAAATGCTGAACCCATCTCACAGCTTGCTCCTTCTCAGTTGCTATGACCTTTCTCTGTTTGTATTTGACTGGCATGGTATTGGTGTTATGTGACCACAGAGTTGTTTGGTGATCTTGTACACGTTGCTCAGTTCTCCCTTAGCTGCAGCCTGTTCTGCTTTGCTTGCCAGATTCTTGATAAATGCCCCTTTGTCCCTTCGAGCATTCCTTTTGACCATGATGCCTTTGGCCATGTACTCCTCCTTCGCTTGTTCAATCAGCTTAGGTGACTTAGCGCTGAGAAGTCTGTTTTTGGCCTCCCTTCTTTTTCTGATTAACCTCCATGTGTCAGGTGTTAACCATTCCTTATCATTCCTCTTCCTGAAGCCAAGAACCTTCTCTGCTGACTCTTTGTAGGCAGGTGTGATGTTTTCCCACCTGTTTTCTACAACATCTTGGTCTTCTCCCTCAACACTGCCTAAAGCACTGAAGTAGTTCCTCAGTTCAATGGTAAGCTCTCTCCTGGTCTGGGTTTCATGTAGCTTGTTAACATCGAAGGCTTTGCGTGGCTGTTTATTGGCTGGTATTGCATGCAGTTTTAGCTTTACTTTAGAAATAACAAGGTAGTGATCACTTCCAGCATCTGCGGGCCATTTCCGGTTGATGATAATGTGATCAGTTTGGTTAACAGTATGACCCTCAGGCGATCTCCATTTTAGTTTGTGGGTGTCCTTATGGGGAAAGATGATTCTGCCAATCACACAGCTGCTGTTCATACAGAAGTCAACTAGCCTTTCACCATTGTTGTTGATGTTACCACAACCATGTCACCCTGCTGCCTCCTCTATCCCGCTGTTATCACTTCCCACTTTTGCATTTAGATCACCCATGATTAGGAGCACATCATGCTGGGGGACTTGGAGATGTTGTAGCACGTTATACCAATCATCCTTCTCCACTTCTTTTGCCTCGTTGGTGGGGGCATAGCAATGCAAGATGGTAAGTTTGCTGTACTTGGAATGGAATCTTGCCCTCAGCAGTCTGTCACTAATGGGTTCCCACTCCATGAGGGATCCAGCGGCACTCTTGGACTTAATTAGGGCAACACCACCGGTGTGTGCTTCTTCCTTGCCAGAGAATGGTACAGTTGGGCCCTCGCTCATCAGCTTGCGTCCTGAGCTGGTCCACCTGCACTTGCTCACTCCCAGGCTATCCAGTTGGTGCCACTTACATTCACTGATAACTTGAGCTGTCTTAGATGTTTCGTACATGGTGCACACATTCCATGCTCCAAGGTGGACGGGTCCTAGAAAACTCCTGATCTAGCTCCTGACTTCCCTGGATGAGCTTTCATCAGAAGCTCTTATGGTGCCAATAATGGTCTTGCAGGAGTTCCCTGTTGAAACACTAGTTGTTTCCTGTACTGCTGTTGCAGTTTCTGTAACCTGATAAGTAGTTTTACAGGGTGGGGTCACTGGCCCCACGCCCAAACCCCAACCTGGAGGGCCAGGTGCTGATTTTCATCTGGCCTCTACCCCCATGACCTGCCCAGCTTGGTTAGACCTGTCAGGGGCTGAAGCCCCCGCTGATATACCTCTCAGGGGTCATTGAGACACACAACCCTCTCCTCCACGACAAGGTATCAGCACAAAGGAGAATTGAATTGTACCTAATCACTTGTACCTAGTTAAGTTGTTGTAACTGGTTTGAAATAGATGACCTTTGACATGCAGCACTATGACGACAACTAGTAGGAAAATACACTGCAGCCCCAACCATACTGCAGTTGGTCTGCAGTGTCTGTTCTGTTCAGTGTCACTTCCTGAGAGGAAAAAAAGGGAGAGAGAAAGAGAGAGAGATGGTTATGGTTCAAACAATATATTTACTGTTAGTTTACGTCACAGTGGACAGGAAGCTTTTACCATAGGAAACTGACAAGCGTCAGGGGGTTTCGATTTGAGGGAGGGCCTGTTATATCCCAAGACCTTGTTCTTTGAAGAACACCCGTGGGAGTCATGGTGACACAGATACCTGTCCTCCAAACAGCGTCATAGAGTCATAATCAAGAACTCTACCTGTGTCATGTTAAAATGCTATCTGTTCTCTGTTGAGTCTTTGCTATAGATTTAAGACATATAGTTTTAAAGCTCCTTACCTCAAAAACAAATTTCTTGGTCACTGGTGAATCTCTTCAAGTTTTGACTCAGCGCTGCACAAGTCATCGGAATCCATACTCAGCTCATCTAAAATCATTCATGTCAAATGGCTCCCCCTGCTGGATATTATCATATCACACTCATACTCAGAGAGAATGCTCAGTTCCACAGGGCCACAACAATCCTTACTCTATATAACTGAGAACTACTGAACAGCTAAATTAGGCCCTCCAAAGTCAAAAGACAAAAATGAATGATCTGTTCTTGTGGATTCTCTGAATGATGTTCAGTATGAAGCATTTTAAAATATTGTACTGTTGAGGACAGTAAAGTGTTCCAAAGTCTTCCAGACAGTGTAAGCCATACAGAATGAATCTAATATTAAATAAACTGAGTTTTAGGTGCAACTATGGCACATGTTGCACACACATACAACAACATTTAAATTATGCAGATGAAGACCAACAACTAATGACAGACAGTGACAATAAACTTGCTACCTTTAGTACAACCAAATGAACAACATGAATTATTAAAGTATGAATTGTAACTCCCGAAGAGACATGCTTGATCTAAGAAACTATCTGAGTGGTGTTCTAGTGGAGTTACTTACACTAATAGTACTGAGAATAGGACAGGAAAGGAAAGGAAAGGAAAGGAAAGGAGAGGAATGAAAAGAAGAGGAAAAAAAGGATAGGAGAGGAGAGGAGAGGAGAGGAGAGGAGAGGAGAGGGAGAAGAAGAGCAGGCCCAGCCACTCAGCATCTCCGAGAGACCGAAGATACTGAGGTTGACTTTAGGAGGCCGTTAGAGAGACTTCGTGTCAGTACCAGAAGAGTCGTTTTTTTCGTTGCGGATGTTCTGAAGTTGTGAGACTGGGCCAATTCATCACAGAGACAAGCAGGATGGACAGATAGAGGGACAGACTACATGACGGCTAACTGAGACAGGCAGCTAAATTGAAACCATAGCTGGGTCTGAACCATAGGATAGCAGGTGGTCTGACATTTTATCTGATTTGGAAATGAAGGATGCTGTTAACCTTCTCGGGGTATCTCTACCTCGAGGGAGGAGACATTATGTAGAATTTGGGAAGTGTTAATCTTGGCTCAGTTTAAATAATTTTACTTTAGTTTTTCCTGCTAAGAAATTACCAGCATTTCATGCTTCCAAGGTATATCAAATGTGGCTGCTCTAACATTGCAAAAACCTCAGGCTCACATACAGCTTGAGAATCAACTCATAGTCAACTGGTCAGTGGTTATTTATAAGCCCTGTGGCCTTAGGGTTTATTATTCAATAGAGATTCTATATGCCATGGACCATGGACCATGAAATGACTAGGATTATTTGAAGACTCAAATTGTTTTACTTTTTTTTGTAGCTCAAAAAAGCTGTGAGGCTGCTAATAATGCCAAGGTCGCGGGTTCGATTCCTGTAAGGGCCAACCTGCTTTTTCTCCCTTTGGCCGACACAGCTCATGGGTGACCTTGGTCGCTGAGGCCTGAGGTCTGTGTGTCTGCTCCTTCCTTTGTTGATGTTGTAACATCAGTATATTTGTTCATTCGTTCATTTATTCATTTTTGCAAACAACATACAGTAATTACACTTCACTTGTTTTGACTGTTACCTGTTGTTTTGACCTGTTGTTTCACTTGTTTTGACTGTTACCTGCTGATCTCCTGAACTGAGCATGATATTAGAACACAGACACACAGGCACAGACACAGACACAAAAAACAGTTTAAATATTAACTATATCACCTCTATGTTCTGTATCCCACTAACACCCGTCTTTACCTCCTCCTCATCTCATGAGTTCAGTTTGTGTAAAATCATTTCTGTGGAACGGCTCTCTCTGCTGCCATTGTGGGTATCACACTCATACAGTGAATCCTCAGGTCCACAACAAAACATCAGTAGAGAGTCACTACCACACTGCAAACCACTAGAAACTGTTTAAATTAAATCCCTCTGGTATAAATGTATATCAAAAGATAAAGGACATGAGAACTATTGGGAGAAGTTTAGAAAGAGATGGTAGAAACTGAAATGAGCTGAATGAGATGATGTTTTGTTAAAACAGAAAATTACTTTTGTTTTCACACAGTTGATTCCCATCAGGAATATTCTGCAGGATAAGAGAACAAAGTCAATATCTGGATAATGAGGACTGCGGTACTGTTCAGTTATAACCTAAGAACTTCTTGACCCAGAATGACTTTAATAAAATGTCTAAATTAAATACATGCCATCTGTCATTTTATTTATTTTCTCAGCTTGTCTTTAAGCATCTTCTGACACCGTCGTCTATGTCTGGAACTTTTATGCTTTAAATGTTTTCAGTCCTCAGATTTCTCCTATAGTTCCAAGACAGAACACCAGGGGGAGTCATAGTGTATAACAATAACAGATTAGATTGGAGGCATGTGCTTATCAAGCTTTATTTCCAAAATGTTATCCACATTCAAGGTCAGAGCAGGCAAGGTTCAACGGTAATTTAATAATCCTGGTAGATGATGTGACATATGATGAAGGAGATGAAAACTTTAGTGAAAACTTTATGAAGTGACAGAGGAGGAGTATTTGTCTTTGTGCTACTGCATATTTATAATTACCAAATGATGCATATTCTCTACAACAGAATCATTTCAGTAAGAGCTGTTCTCATATTCAGATATTTAGTGATACTGACTGTATAAAGCATTATCTTGTGATGATTGGGTACTGATGTGACTTTCTGAGGTCTGAATACAGTGCTGTTGCTTTGCTAAAATAAGATAAAATTAATAACAATGTCCAACCTCAATGCAGTGTCAACCCAAAATAATTAATAAAGGTCATTATTGGTGGTCTGATGTCTCTCAGTGATTAAAACTTTCTATAGAGTAATCCTCTACTCAATCATAGTGAGACATGCACAGATCACATGCACACCCCATGCTAGATGAAGAGGAAGTGGAATTAAGGTTACCATGGTTATCTGTTTCCTGTTGGACCTTTGCTACAGGAAAAAAAAATCATGCAAATACCACAGAAAGTTAATAAAACACACTCTTCTTGACTGTCCTCTGACCTCTTTTAATGAGATAACTGAGTCTCCAAAAAAGAAAAAACCAAAAAAAAAAAACCTGACAAATTCATCATAGCTGATATATATTCTATAGGGTTATCAGCAAAAATCAATAGGATGGAATGGAGTTGACTGAGGGAAACATGTAACAATACAACACTCTCAGTTCTCAGAGTCCTCTTGGACTTTCACTGCTGAACATAGGTTGACGTCGTGACATTGAGAAGTCTTTTCTGAACTGTGTGAAAGTCATACAGTCACAAAATAGAAATGTATTCATAGGTATGTGTTACAAACCAGACAATTCATACTTGTAATACAGTCTACTTTGAGAAACTTTTTAGGTGTATCTGTGGCGTTCCTGCACATTTCATCAAAATCCTTTCTCTATATATCTGAGCTCTGCTGACTGAGCAGCTACAATAAACCCTCAGGATTCAGATTACAAAGGCATCAGGAGAATGATCTGGAGATGTGGATTCTCTGAATGATGTAGAATATGACGGGTTTTAACAGACTGTATGTGCTTTTTTTTTGTAACTTTACAAAGAGTACAAAATTATGTGGAAGTGAACTGTACTGATGCGTTTTCACACAAATACCACAGAGAGTAAATATCAGTCCCTGTTCTTGACCGCCGTTTCATTTCCTTTCATGTGGTAACTGAGTGTTCAGAATGGAGTTGAGTGAGGCCATATATGTTAATGCAAATGTCAGTGAGGACAAAAAACCTAATCCAGTTGAGAGAAAGGATGATTGTGAAGATGTGAGCATGAATGAGGAAACCCCTCCGACTCTAACAGCAGAAAAGTTCAGAAGAAACTGAGAACCCTTAGAATTCAAGTAATTACTCTCACTCTCACTCTCACTCTCTCTCTCTCTCTCACACACACACACAAACACACACAAGCACATACCTGAGCCAGTCACCACATTTCAGGTTGAGTTTAAGGGGCATAATCTTTAAGGAGGTGAGCTGGTCAGTGGTGGTGGTGACTGTAAAAAAAATGTTAAACTTGTCAGATGCACATTTTTGCAGTGAAGACTACTCTAAACATTTAACATGACGATATTGAAAGATCTAAAAATGACTCTTTTAAACTGTTGCTCTAATAGTGTCACAATAAATGATTAGTTTTACCATGTCTAGTATTCAAAACCATCTCATTTCCACCCCCAGGAGGTAAATCTGTTGTGAACAGATACTACAGACCAGCTGCAGTGTGTGTGTGGGATTGCTGTGTATTCTCCTCTTTGTTTGTGTTATAGGGCTGTTTGTCAGCAGGAACCAGTTACAAACCAGTTACAGTGACTTGACCAAAAATAGATACTATTTGGATATAGAGAAAGAACAGCTACAAACCAGGTAGGACAGATTAGCTAAAGAGAGAAACCGTTTATGGAGCAGTTACACTGATGAAGCAAATCAAGTGGATGATTTAAATGGGAACTGAAACAAAAGAGAAACCAGCTACTAGCCAATTACAACATCACATTTGTAATATTTTCAATGCAATGTTTTATTATAAATACAGATAAAGACATCTTTTCTAATGACATCAAACATGCGAATAGGTGAACCTCAGCAGGAATGGAGTTACTTTAATGGCAGTCTGTACTACATCTTTAATGACAAAAAGACCTTGAATGAGAGCAGACAGGACTGCAGAGAGAGAGGAGCAGATCTGCTGATCATAAACCGTACAGAGGAACAGGTGTGTGTGTATTTGTATCTTTCTGAGGAAAGTGGTTGGTGACTCACTATTGTGGGCATGAAACTTATTTTATTTATAACACTATTGAAAGAACCTTAAAAACTTCTCTCTCTCTCTCTCTCTCTCTCTCTCTCTCTCTCCCTCTCTCTCTCTCTGAACGTGATCTGTTCTCTTCTCAAAAGTAGACACAAACTGGGGAATACAAGAGAACAGAAGGCTGACAAGTGTTTCAGCGATAATCTGAATACTACTTTCATTTTGAGTTTATTACTGGTTTGAGCAAGAACATGCCCAACAGCACTTGGATTGGCCTGACTTACAACAATGCATACTGGATGTGGAAATGGGTGGATGACACAGAACTAAACACAGGGTAAAAAGTCAATAAATTTGTAGTCAAAGTCTAGTCATGAGCCTTTCAGTTACTCTCATTCTCAGCCTAATGACATCCATCAGAAACACAGCAGACAGGCTGAGTCTTTGTGTTGTTTCAGGTACTGGAGAAGTGGACAACCCTATGATTATGGATACTACAGCTACCGTAGATCTGGGGACTGTGTCATTCATTTTAGTGGATACAACAACCTTAACAGCTGGGGTGCTGAATCATACCACAATCATTTCTACAGGATATGTGAGATGAGGATTTGTAACTGATATTAGCCAAAATGATCGTATCTGTATGCAGGCACGCTAAGTGCTCTATTCAATGCCATATTTCAACTTACATTTTAACTTCTTTTCTGTTAGGCTTTTATGGAAAGATATCAGTCTTGATTTTGAATATAATAAAACAATATTTCAACCCCCCCCCCCTTTTCTTAATTACAAGATTCCTTTATTGTCATTTTATCATGCACTTACACACAATCAAGAATGAAATACCGCTCCTCCTATACCAACAGTGTACATAAATAACTTTAAAAAAGAGAATTAAAACAACATGCATTTATATACAATATACACAGTACACATACACAATGCAACTCAATACCAAGTACAGCAAAAAATTAGCAGTATATTTGACAATAAAGGAAAGCACTGTAAATTGTCTTTATAAATATTGGATGGAGAATAGCAGCATGTCTTTATAACAGCATGTCTTCATAGTATATTTGGAGGGGAATAGTAGCATGTTTCCTCAACAAATTGTCTTTGGTCTGTGTCAGGGTCCATGATGATGCTGGGTGCTGGGGGGGCGGGGGGGGGCAGTGCTTGTTGAACATGTCCAGCAGGGATGGGGGAGGGGCACCAATGATCCTCCCCACTGTTCTCACTATCCTGTTCAGCTGTTTCTGTTCGGAAGTTGTGCAGTCTCTGAAATTTGCAGCAATACAGTAGGTCAGAACACCTTCAGTGGTGCCCTTGCAGAAGGTGGTGAGGGCCGGAATAGGTAGGCTGGCCTGCTTCAGCCTCCGGAGGGGATGGAGCCGCTCTTGGGCCTTCTTGATGATGGCCATGGTGTTAGTAGTCGAGGACAGGCTGTCCACCAGGTGCACTCCCAGGAACTTGATGCTACTGACCCTCTCCACAGCCACACCATCTATGGTCAGCAGGGAGCGGTGCTCTGGGTGGGCCTTCCTGAAGTCGATGACCATTTCCATGGTCTTGTCAACATTCAGGGAGAGGTTGTGTCTGTTGCACCGTGCTGTCAGCTGCTTCACTTCCATCCCGTATGCTCACTCATCACCTCTGCTGATTAGATCCATGACTGTAGTATCATCAGCGAACTTGATGATGGCAGTACAGTCGTGGGTCAGCAGGGTGAACAGCAGGGGGCTCAGGATGCAGCCCTGGGTTGAGCCTCACTGGGATGGTGCTTGATGTGTGGCTGCCGACCCTGACTGTCTGCTGCCTTTGTGTCAGGAAGTCCAAGATCCAGTTACAGGTGCCAGTATCCACCTCCAGCGACCTCAGCCTTTCCACTAGTAGCTGTGGTATGATGGTGTTGAAAGCTGAGCTGAAGTCAGTGAAGAGGAGTCTGGTGTAGGCATCCCGGTTTTCCAGATGGGACAGGGTGAGGTGGGGGATAGCGGATATCGTGTCGTCTGTGGACCGGTTGGTTCTATATGCAAACGTCCAGATGGATGGGGAGGCAGGCCTAAATGTGTTGCAAAACCAGTTGCTCAAAACACTTCATCGCTATTGGAGTGAGAGCCATGGGACGGAAGTCGTTCATGCAGACTGGGTTGGGTTTCTTGGGCACAGGTATGACGGTTGTGATCTTGAGGCAGGTGGGCACTACTGCTTGGCTGAGGGAGATGTTAAAGATGACTGTGAAGACATCCTTCAGCTGTTCTGCACAGTCCTTGAGGATGCATCCAGGTATGTTATCTGGACCAGCAGCCTTTCGAGGATTAACATTAGAGAAGGCTCTCTTCAACGTGGCTGAGGACAGTTTTAATACCTGTTTGCTGGTGTACATTTCTGCACTGTGGTGTTATTAGAGGCCTTGAAACACGTGTAAAAATGATTGAGTCTGTCTGGAAAGGAGGGGGTCACTGTGGCATGTTTGAGGGGTGGATTTATAGTCTGTCATGGTCCGGAAACCTTGCCAAATGCGGCGTGTGTCCTTATTGTCTGTAAAATGACTGTTGATCCAGCTGGATCACGGTATTCTTGAAGTTTTTATTCAGCCACGTCTCGGTAAACACATAATCACAACAATCTCTCACATTAAGCTCTTGAAAGTCTGATGTGGTCCATTTTATTGTCCAGTGAGTAAACATTGGCTAGCATTACTGTCAGAACTGCTGGCTTGTTTGGGTTAGCTGCTAGTCTAGCCTGCACTCCTCCATGCTTGCCCCGCTTCCGAGTCCTGTCACACCGCTTTTGATGTTTCGTTACTGC
This sequence comes from Chanos chanos, assembly GCF_902362185.1. Classification (NCBI taxonomy): domain Eukaryota; kingdom Metazoa; phylum Chordata; class Actinopteri; order Gonorynchiformes; family Chanidae; genus Chanos; species Chanos chanos. Next base: position 12,966,978 of record NC_044505.1, read on the forward strand.
CGTAGTTCCTTGCAAGACTGTGGTGTCCTTTGGGCCTATTGGGCGTAGCAGACCAAGTTTGTCGAGTACACTCAGCTCTCTGATCCAGTGTTTCTCGTAGCAATGGTTCTTGTTGCCGATGTTCAAGAGGAACTGACGATTGTATACGTATTTCCCATGCTTATGGGGATTAATTCCACACGAAAACAAAGACGTTGATGTTGAAACAGCTGAGTAAAACGAATGCACTGTTGTATCGGTACTAGGAGGGGTCGGGTTTCGGCACACTCTTCTCAGCTTCACAGTGGCTCGGTGGTTTGCACTGTTGCCTCACAGCAAGAAGTGTTCCAATCCTGGCTGTCCCAGGTCCTTTCTGTGTGGAGTTTGCATGTTCTTCCCATGTTTGTGTGGAGTTGATCCCCAGGCAGTGCTAGCGGCTGTCCACTCCCTCTAGCTTGTAGTATGTGTGCTCACTGCTCACTGGATAGGTTAAATGCAGAGGCTCCATTTCACTGCTCACTGCTCAGTGTATGTGACAAAGTACTTCTTCTTCTTCAAGGGTTGGTTGTGCCGCCATCTTAGAAGCAATGGCTTCTGAGGGGTCTTTTTTTTCTTTTTTCTTTTCCTTTTTTGTAAATTAGTAATTTTATATTTTTGCATTTATTGTTGTGATATGATTTAAGGCTGCCTTTTGAGAAAGTGGCAAGAAATAAAGAGACAGCATGTACATGTATGTTGTAGCTTTTATCATTTTTGCCACTAGATGGTGATGATTTTTATGTTCTTTTGCTCCATGACTGACTCCAGTAATGTAGAGCAGAGGTTTTCAACCTTTCTGGGGACAAGGAGCATCAAAGGTCCAATCAGAACGTCAAGGCACACCAATTTAAAGTTGGTTATTGATTATGAAAAACATGACAAACACCATGGTAGACTATAATGTCATTAGTGAGACTTGACCCATATTGCACTACAGCAGACTGTCAAATAAGATAGAGAGAGAGAGAGAGAGAGAGAGAAAGAGAGAGAGAGTGAGTACATGTGTGAGTGTGAGACGACCCAGTAAGACCATACCATCACATGATCATGACCTGATAATCAACACGAAGTCACATCTCATCAGAAATTATTTTAGCCCAATTAAAGAATGATGTGATAATCTGGATTGTGAAGGTCTAATGTAGAACACGTGAAAAAGCAGATCAACGGCTTTCTGGGACAGTGTTTTGATGGGCTGTGCAGTCTTGTTTTCAGTCAAACATTTACACCCATACAAAATGCAAAGCGAAAAAAGCAGAAAACGTTTAGCACAAACTGGACAGAAAGTATGGTATACAGAGTATGTGTTAACTGTTCAACCGCTCCACTGTGTTTTCTGTCAGTTTTCACTGGGCATGTGCTGAGATCAGGATCAGCTGCTTCCCCTGCTGTTCAGCTGTTGGACTACAGGAAGAAGCTGAAGACTCTTTGATATGAATCACAGCAGAGGGAGCCATTTCACAAGGAAGATTTAAACTGACACCAGAGAATCAGACAAAATAAATTTAATGAGGATGAGCTTTAAAAATGTGATACACCAGAGACAATAACATTAAAGGAAATATGTACTCATCAAAGCATTTACAGTCTCCAGTATCTGTCTCTTATCTTAAGGTATGTTCATCTCAACATCTTTCTCATTCATTTTATGCCAAGCTTACAAAACTGGGTTCTCTCCATGTAAACTCTGTTAATGACAATATCTGTGTACTTGTTCTAGAACACTTAAATACATATCTCTATTAACTTCTGTGGACATGGACCATCATTCTATAACAAAGAAACACCTATTTAAATAAACAATTTGTAGCTCTAGGGAACGAAACGCGGGATCACTACAGAGATTCCAACACTCTGACAGGCGTGGGAAAATAATAACCGAATTAAACGCAAATGACACGATTGGAGGTTGTTAACTCAGATATCACTTCAAACTAGGGTTCTCATTCAGTCCATTCCCATCATTTCCTTACAGTTCATAGGAGAAAGGTTTGGCTCGCCTTTACACCATTTAGATCAATCCTTGCCAACGCCCCCCCTCCTAAAAAAACATTCGCTTTCTCACGAATAGTCTCTTCAGAAAAGTATACGCCTCAAAAAGGAAAAGGAAAAATGTGTTATCTTAACTCGAAACAGAACAAACGGGAAAAAAAAGAATGAAACGGGTCCGTAGGCAAAATCAATTTTTTACACCGAGGACGAACGTTATAAATAATCCGCAAATATTTTGACGGTTTCCCCTGGACGACACCGCGAAGGACAACAGGTAGCCTAGATTGTTTTGTTTGATATTCCTTTTTGTCAGCTTCCCTGCCCATGCTGTGTGAAGTTGGCGCCTCTTTTTGCCCTCCCCTTGTGGCCTCTTTCCGCTTTATCGAATAGGTTACGTACCCTCCCCACTACAGACCTTCCGTCACAACATTACAGTTAATTGAATATTTTTCCCTAAACGAAATATATTCCATGACATAACATTCATTTTCCAACAACACGTAATTACAATTTTAGTCAGCGGGACATTATCACAAGTGTCACCATCACTTTCCCCTTGTATTATCGCCAATTTAAAATTTGTAAATGCTTGGCATGCTCGTTAACCAAAAAACAAATTACTGTAAACATTCTGAACTACATTACATTACATGATTCTTTTCACTATCTCGAAAGCCAAAACAGTTAAGTGTTTTCAATAAACGTCAGGTCAAGACACAGGCTGTGCCAGTGTTAAACTGCCACATCCAAAGTCCCTGCATTTGTCCCTATACAGAAAAGGGGAGTCCTGGATATAAAACAGCAGCAATGGTAAGGATGATTCACAGCAAACTCCATCATGCAAAAGAATAATAATAACAAAAAATAATAATAATCATGTGTGTATGTGATTATTACATGTATATGTGATTATTATTTAATTTGTATATTTTGTGTATTTTATCACTTCACTCAGCTGAATATTCCAATCTCACAGATACAGCACAGTTTAATGCCACATTCTTGGTCTCTCCAACTCTCCAAAGGATCCGCTTTATGGTCAATAGCAACACAGTCCTGATTTCCTGTTTGACTGTCAGGCTGACCCTTAAGCCAGTATCTGAAAAAAACAAACCCTATTTTTATAAGAATCACTATATGTCATATATTTCACATATCGACAAATATGTTCATAGTTATTAAATGTCCCATGATCTGAGTTAAATACAGAGATCTTTTACCGAGTGGTCAGTGCTGTGCCGTCCACCCATTTCCAGACATCCTCTGTGACATCATCAGTCAGACCAATCCAGGCATTGTCATCACTTCTCAGCCTGAAGGCAAACTCCTGTTCAAACGACACATAATAAAAATCTTCTACTGAAGTACATCAACGTCCCTCTTTCTCTCTCTCTCTCTCTTTCTCGCTCTCTCTGTTACCTGTTCCTCTCTGCTGTTTATGATCACCAGTTCTGCTCCTCTGTCTCTGCAGTCCAGTCTGCTCTCACTCCATGTCTTCTTCTCAGTAGACATGTAGTACAGACTGGAGCTGAAGTACCTCCATCCTTGGTTAGTGTAGGAATCTGTTCACATTATATATAAAGAATGTCTTGTGAATATGGAAACCTCAAAGGTCTTTTAAGCCATTCTGTATTACCACACACCCAGAACTGAACTTGCATTATTCAGGCCTAATCCAGTGTATAAGTCACAAGTGTTGGAGGCATGATTTTTTTTCTTTTTACAGATAAACCATCGGTCTGCTTTTCTACTAAAGCGAATCAGCTCAAAACCTCTTGGTCTAGACCTCCTTTCACTTTCACTTTCACTTTCACTTTAATTTAATTTAATTTAATTTAATTTAATCTCTCTCTCTCTCTCTCTCTTTCTCTCTCTCCATTCCCTACCTAATTTTAAAACTCATTAGAACAAAGTGTATACAGTAGGGATGTCCCGATCCGATCTCAAAGATCGGTATTGGGGCAGATCAAAGCATTTTTAACTGATCGTATCGGCTTTACTGAGCCCGACCCTAAGCATGATCCTCTTTTTGACATCAGCTGTCACACAGGTGTCATAAACGGAGAGCATAATTTGTGGCAGGACGCGGCTAAAATCTCTGCAGTGTGGATATGTTTTAAATTGGGTAACGAAAGCACTCTGAAAGTCACTTGTAATGTTTGCAATGCGAGCATTTCGCAAGGCGGTAGTGACACAGATCTGCGTTCAAAAGGCCACTACCACTTTAGTACGGCACCTAAAAAATAAACACTCAGCGGAATACAGTGAGTTCACTCAGGTAACACAGGCAAAGGCTGCTCGGAAGCAACACACATTGGAGGATATACTTTTTAAAGGAGAGATAAATTTCCTGGAGACAGCGACAAGGCCAAAAAAGATTTTCAAGAGCGTAATTGAATTAATCGCTTTGGATGACCAGCCCATGTGGTAGCGAATAAAGAGGCCGTTCAAATTCGGCAAATTGAGGCGAACGTTCCAGGTGAACGGGTTTCCTTTTAACTTTTAAATTTAAACGTTCTTTAAGATCAGCATAATCTGACGACATTAATCCTCAAGGCTGCTAATACCAACCAAGGTATTATTTCAGAATTGAAACACCTAACGCTTTAGCTGTTGTCACGCTGGTGGTGTGGTGCAGGACCCAAGTGCAAGACACGATGGTAGAAGATGACAAACGGAAGACTTTACTGACAAAAGAAGATTAAAATACAAGTGCAAACTAATAACGAAAGCCGATAACAAAAAGGTGCAGCATGACAGTGTGCACAAAACACAAACAACGATAGACAAAGGACAAGGAAAACACTAGGACTTAAATAGAGGGAGAACTAAACAGGGCAACACAGGATTGGTAGAAATTAACAAGGTTAATAATTAGACAAACGGGAACAGGTGAGGGGCGGAGACAGACATAGATCAGGCACACAAAGACATGACAAACTAAAAGTCCAAACTGAGGTGCAGGCTGTGACAGCTGTATGTGATGTATGCGAGGTAGCCTAAACTAACAACCACAGAGAGCAATGCAGTCTCTAAGGATTGATAACAATAGCATACAAAAAAAGAGGCTTTCAGCAAAAGCATCAACGTAACTGACAGTTAGACAACTTAACCACTTGAACTATTGTAAGACTAAATAAAATCAATCATTTATGGATATTTCCTGGTATAACTCCCACAGCACGCCTTACCTTCTCGACACTACATTTCAGACACTGCTCTACCAGAGCTTTACAAGAAGGTTTACTTTGTTGTTTTGTAAAAAAAAAAAAAAGGAATTAAAAAAAAAAAAAAAAAAAAAAGGAACGGCTTGGTCGCAGGCAATTTTTTTCTTAGTGCATTGCTATTCAGTTGTCAAGCATATACACTGAACTGGTTTTAATGACTTTAATGTACTTGAAATGTGCACTGTGCAACTGTGTTATCTAGGAAAATACAAGTATCGGACTGGGACTTGGTATCGGCAGATACGAAATATTAAATGACTCGGATTGGGATCGGGGCCATCTCTACTAAACAGTTAAGTAAATGTTTCGGGAATGTTCTCTAAATCTCTTCTGTCTGGTATCGCACTACCACTGAGACTCACCACATTCTAAGTCACCACCATCATAATCTCTCTTCCTCTTTCCAGTGACCATTTTCTTCCTTGGAATTGAACTTTTGCAGTGCTGAAAGTTAAAGTTTACTTCAGAGGTCACTTGTTCGTAAGCTTTGCTGATTCAGTCACTCTTACATGTCAGAGAAAATTAAAAATAAAATCAAAACACGTGGAGAAGCTGTTTCCCCCTGCATATGACACAATCAGCTCCTACTCAGTACACAAAAACAAAACAAATAGAAAGCTCTGAATGGACTAATTAGAAATCCTCAATAAAATATTCACTCACCCAAATCAAGAAATTTCCTCTGAAGCCCATCTCTCTCCTTCTCCAGCATCGACATGTTTACAGCCATAGAGTGATAAGAGACCTGCAGCTGGTCTCTCTGATCAGTCATATTATTGTAACTGGTCTGTAACTGGTCTCTCTGATCAGTCATATTATTGTAACTAGTCTGTAACTGGTCTCTCTCTATGGTCAGTTTATTGTTATTGGTTTGTAACCTGTCTCTCTCTATGGTCAGTTTATTGTAACTGGTTTGTGACCTGTCTTTCTCTATGGTCAGTTTATTGTAGCTGGTTTGCAACTGGTGTCTATGAACACATAATCCTATGACAGCAGCCAGCAGGAGAACACACAGCAGCCCCAGACAAACTGCAGTCAGTCTGTAGTATCTGTTAACTGAAGAGAGAATGAGAATAAGTTTTGTATGTTAAATTTCATCCTTTTTACTCTACATTTTTACAGTGACATTACTGGGGTGATACTCTTTTATTTTTTTAATGCTGTCATTTTGTCTCAGACATATAAATACACACAGATGAAAAGCTGAAAGCATGCAAATGAAAGTGTGTGCACTTTTTTATTTCTAAGTGTGTTCCTGTGTTTACTGCTTCTATTGCTTGCAAAGTCACCCATTGAGGATGGACTTCAAAACACAAATGTCCTGTTTAGAGATAGCCTTCGTTATAGCTATGTTTTATTTGAGCATTGTTACCGGACATTTTGACCGGCAAGCTTTTAATTTATCAGTTGTTTTTTTTTAATCAATTTTACCACGCAAACTCTGGTAACTACCGGCTGACGGAAACCCTAAAGTCTGAATATTTGAACAACAAAGGAGAGGCAACATGTAACATCAAACAGGAGCAACATGTACACATGTAAAGTCAAATATCAACTCACAATAATACTAGCGGTAGCTAGAGGGGGCCCCACTTAGGGTTTTTTTTGGGGGGCGACAGCGGTACATTGTATAGCGCCATTATGGGAGGTTTAAGGGGGTTTATAGTTGTCATTGCAAAATATGCCAATAAGAGTGGCCATTGGGGGCCCCTTTTCCCAAATGTATTTGGGGGGCCCCAAACATTTGCCTGGTTTGCCTCTCCTGACCACAACACATTTTCCATTCTTCCAGTTTCTCAGTAAATGTAACTGACTTAACTAAAGATATTCAAGAAAACGATCACAGAGGATATGAAAAAGAAAAGTTAGTTTTTTTTTTTTTTTTAATAATGTTACCCCGGTTTAATACGCCGGTTATTATGCTCTTTCTTGCTTGGTATCTGTATTCTGTATCTCTCTATATCTCTGTCAGTCTGTCTCTCTCTCTCATTCTGTTTTTCACTTTTTCATTGTCTCTCTCCCCTCCCTCCCTCTCTTTCACACACACATGCTTTAGATAAGAAACAGACTGCATGCTATGTCTCAGACTGTATATGCTTACCTGAATACTGAGGTCCTCCAGTGACTCTGAACATCTTGGTGTTTAAGGTCTCTTCATCTTCAACTAAAGCTGTATTATCACATGTATGAGGTTCATAGGCATTGGCCATTCTGTTTTACTGAGTAATACTGATGTTACAGTGAAGAGTGTGTGAGACCTCTACAACCTCTCGCTGTCTGTGTGACTTTTAATTTTTGACAGTCCTTTTAAATAAGACACACTCAGCACTGAAAAGAGGAAGTTCTAGAGGGACAGACTACCAGATTCACCAAAGTGTCATGACCACTAGACATTTAGAGCTTCCCGCATCTCTCCCTTAGCATATTGTATATTTTCATTTTAACATCTTTCTGATGCATTTTTGTGTCAGGGCTGCAAAGCTGAAGGGTGTGTCCAAGTCTTCATTTTATTGCTCAATTTGTTTGATATCGAGAACTTCAATCCAATTTCCATGTTTCCGTTTTTGTCCTCTGATTATAGACCATTGTTCAAACCATGCAGCGTCACTCTGATCTCTCAGTATGATCTCTTAATTCTCACCTTGGGAGACCAGTATGGGACAGGAATTCGTTTAATTAATAAGCTCATAATATTTATGTTGCTGTTGTTGTGTTGTTTTCATTTTATACTGGCTGAATATGCAAAAGTTATGCACATGAATCCAAGAGCATCTCATTATATCTTCAGTTGTATTACCCATGATCCTTTTAAGCCAGGACCTGAAACAACACAGAGAATCATTCTCTCTCTCTCTGTATATATATATGTGTGTGTGTGTGTGTGTGTGTGTGTGTGTGTATGTATACTAGATTAGATTAAAATAGATTCAGTTCTCGATATCACACAAATTGAGCAATAAAATGAAGACAGTTTACTTGGACACACCCTTCAGCTTTGCAGCCCTGACACAAAAATGCATCAGAAAGACGTTAAAATGAAAATATAGAATATGCTAAGAGAGAGATGGGGGAAGCTCTAATGTGTCTTATTTAAAAGGACTGTCAAATATAACAGGTCACACAGACAGCGAGAGGTTGTAGAACTCTCACAGACTCTTCACTGTAACATCAGTATTACTCAGTAAAACAGAATGGACAATGCCTATGAACCTCATACATATGATAATACAGCTTTAGTTGAAGATGACGAGACTATAAACACTAAGATATGAAAGAGGGGAGAGAGACAATGAAAGAGTGAAAGACAGACTGACAGTGAGAGAGAGAGAGAGCGAGAGACATAGACCAAGCAAGAAAGAGCATAATAGTCAGTGTGTTTGTAACATTCTTAAAAAAGAAAAATAGTATAAATGCTCCTGTGCCTAGTGTGTGTGTGTGTGTGTGTGTGTGTGTGTGTGTGTTTGTATATGTGTACTCACTACTGGCGTGTAAGGATGGGTTAAATGCAGAGGTCAAATCCACTGCTCACAGTGTGTCCGTGCGATCGCTAAGATTAAGTCTTTTTAATCTTTAATGCTGACATCTGCTATTGAGACCCCCAGGCACCTACAGGATAAGGAAGGTCAGGGCTAGTTCAGGGGTGGGGGGTTGGGGGTCATTTTGGGTTGACTCTGCAGGTTTACCTTCGAGAAGATGTTGTGCGACAGAGTTCAAACAGTTACACAGATCAGTCCCACCCCCACATCACGCCACCTCAATAAGATTTTTTTTTTTCTTTTATCTCATTCATCTCATTCTATATAAAAATGATGTACCTCTCTTTTCAAGTTAGAGAACTGCACACTCTAGAGTGAACTGCATTTCTTCTCAGAGGTGTACTTCTCCCATGCTGCATGTAATATGAGATTAATTCATCACATCTGATGTTTGTTGTCTCTGATACTTAGCAACTCTCCATAAGGAGACTCCAAATTTCCTTTACACTTAGAAAGAAAACAAAAACAAAAAGAAAAAAAAAACAACATGTAAATGCACATGTATTTCATTTGCATGCTTTCAGCCTCTCACGTGTGTGTATTTATATGTCTCAGACGAAATGACAGCATTAACCAAAATAAAAGAGTAACACCCCAGTAATGTTACTGCAAAAACGTAGAGTAAAAGGATGAAAGTTTACATACAAAATTTATTCTCATCCTCTCCTCAGTTAACAGATACTACAGACTGGCTGCAGTTTGTCTGGGGCTGCTGTGTGTTCTCCTGCTGGCTGCTGTCATAGGATTATGTGTTCATAGACACCAGTTGCAAACCAGCTACAATAAACTGACCATAGAGAAAGACAGGTCACAAACCAGTCACAATAAACTGACCATAGACAGAGACAGGTTACAAACCAATAACAATAAACTGACCATAGAGAGAGACAGGTTACAAACCAGCTACAATAAACTGACCATAGAGAGACCAGTTACAGACCAGTTACAATAATATGACTGATCAGAGAGACCAGCTGCAGGTCTCTTATCACTCTATGGCTGTAAACATGTCGATGCTGGAGAAGGAGAGAGATGAGCTTCAGAGAAAAGTTCTTGATTTGGGTGAGTGAATATTTTATTGTGGATTTCTAATTAGTCCATTCAGAGCTTTCTATTTGTTTTGTTTTTGTGTACTGAGTAGGAGCTGATTGTGTCATATGCAGGGGGAAACAGCTTTTCCACGTGTTTTGATTTTATTTTTAATTTTCTCTGACATGTAAGAGTGACTGAATCAGCAAAGCTTACAAACAAGTGACCTCTGAAGTAAACTTTAACTTTCAGCACTGCAAAAGCTCAATTCCAAGGAAGAAAATGGTCACTGGAAAGAGGAAGAGAGATTATGATGGTGGTGACTTAGAATGTGGTGAGTCTCAGTGGTAGTGCGATAACAGACAGAGGAGATTTAGAGAACATTCCTGAAACATTCACTTAACTGTTTACACATTGTTCTAATGAGTTTTAAAATTATGTAGGGAATATATTGTTTTCCACACAATGTTAGAAGAAGAAGAAGAAGAAGGAGAGAGAGAGAGAGAGAGAGAGAGAGAGCGAGAGAGAGGGAGAGAGAGATGAAATGAGATGAAATGAAAGCGAATGGCGATCTAGACCAAGAAAATTTGGGCTGACTCTTCAACTTCAGTACAAAAGCAGACTGATGGTTTACCTTTAATATATATATAAAAAAAAACATATTCATGCCTTCATTCCCGCACATGTAACTAGTACACTGAATTAGGCCGGAATGATGCAAGTTCAGTTTTGTGTGTGTGATATTACAGACCTTTGAGGTTTCCATATTCACAAGACTTTCTTTAAATTTATTATACGGCTTTGTTGAATACTCAATTCTGATTGGTCAGTTACAGCATTCTACGGTCTGTTATTTCTGTATAGCAGACTGCTGCTATGACTAACAGACCATTGCTATGGAACTATTTTTTTCTTTTTTTAGCGGAAGCAATAAAAGCATTTTTAAATCACTAAAATAATTTTTAAATCAATATTTTGCATCAGATTATTGATTTCTTTAGTAAACAGCCATGTAATAAGCAGGATAATGTTTATTCAGGGTGATTCCGCTTCACGTCTGGCTCCTGTATCACCCTGTCGTGGTTTATTTTGCTGTAATGACTGGCTCGCTGTACATTATCTCTTACATAACATGAACAGATTCCTATGCTAAGCAAGGATGGAGGTACTTCAGCTCCAGTCTGTACTACATCTCTACTGAGAAGAAGACGTGAGTGAGAGCAGAGAGCACAGCAGAGACAGAGGAGCAGACTTGGTGATCATAAACAGCAGAGAGGGACAGGTGAGGTACAGGGAGAAAGTCATGCGGTTGGAGTGATAGTAAAACGATACATTATAACTGTGTGACATTTTAACAGGAGTTTACATTCAACTTGAGAAAAACTGACCATGCTTGGATCAGTCTGACTGATGTCACAGAGGGGGTGTGGAAATGGGTGGACGGCACAGCACTGACCACTGGGTAAAAAGATCTCTGCATTTAACTCTGATCATGAGACATTTATTTACTCTGTAGGTCTGGCAGAAATACTGATTCTCTGTGATTACAGGTGCTGGCTTAAGGGTCAGCCTGGCAGTTTTAACGGGGATCAGGACTGTATTGCTATCGAACATCAAACTAACCCTGGAGAGAGCTGGAGAGATCAAGCGTGTGCTCTTAGTGCGTACTGGATCTGTGAGAAGACAAAGTCATAAGTGATGATAATGAGATCATAATAACAATGACACACACACACACACACACACACACACACACACACACACACACACAAACAGTAAGAATACTGTGAAGTTTAATTATTTGTGAGAATTATTGATCATTATTACAAATTATTTTTCTGAACTATACTTCTGCCAAATTTATTTGTCATGTGTAAAGAAAAAAAAATGACCAGAAGACACTTTTCTATGTCTAAACTACTTACCAATCAGAGCCCAGTTTACCTCATTATCTGTCTGATCATCTCGTGACCTAATTGTTGTTTGCATCTCCTCATTTTGTTTCCCCTTTGTGTCTCTGTGTGTACATACACCCCTGTGTTTTCTAAAGTGCCTTGCAAAGACAACGTTAGCTTTGTTCCATGTTAGCCTTGTTGTTCCCTGTGCTCACCTTTGAGATTTACCTGCACTTGCATTCATTGAGAGAGAAAGCAGTTACAAATCAGGCACAAAAACCTAACCCTAAACAGAGACCAGTTTGAAGCCAGCTACAACAAAGTGGCTAAAGGGAGGAACCAGTTACAAACCAGTTTCACCAATAAATGGAGGGAGGAACCACTGTATGTGTCCACTATAATAATGTGACCTCTGAATACCGTAAGCTTAACTATGGTGTTCCTCAGGGATCAGTCCTTGGGCCTCTTCTATTCTCTATGACATGCTCCCTTTGGGTGACATTATTCGTAGTTACAACATTAACTTCCATTGTTATGCTGGTGATACTCAGATTTTCTTACCTATCTAGCATAATGAGCGCTCTGAATTGGCTAACCTTGAGGCATGTCTTTGTGCTATTAAGGGCTGGATGTCTTCAAATTTCCTGATGCTTAACGCAGGCAAGACTGAAATGCTGGTCATTGGTCCCCCTACGCATAAGCATCTTTTTAGTGATCTAACTCTAAATTTTGACAACTGCATCATCTCTAAAAACTCTTCAGCTAAGAACCTTGGTGTGATTTTTGACTCTAGTCTCTCGCTAGTCACTCATATCAAGAACACAACCAAAACTGCCTTTTATCACCTCCGTAACATTGCTAAATTAGGCCCTTTCTAAGTATGGCTGATGCAGAAACCATTGTTCACGCATTCGTCACGTCTCACCTCGATTACTGCAATGTTCTGTACTTTGGCCTGCCTGCCTCTAGTACCAATAGTCTTCAGCTGGTCCAGAATGCTGCAGCTAGAATTCTGACCAGAACATAGAAGTTTGATCACATTAGCCTTGTTCTGGCTTCCCTTCATTGGCTCCCAATTCATGCAAGGGCAGATTTTAAGGTCCTCTTATTAGCATATAAAATTTTACATGGGCCTGCGCCTTCCTACCTGTCTGACTTAATTACACCCTATAACCCACCTCGCACCCTGCGCTCTCAAGATCCTGGATTATTAGTCATTCCAAGAGTTAAAAAGAAGTCCGCTGGCAACCAAGCCTTTTCCTACCGCTCTCCCTTCCTCTGGAATGGTATACCTAAAGAGGTTAGAGAGGCAAAGTCTCTCAATACCTTTAAAACAAAACTAAAGACTTATCTATTTTCTCGAACTTATGCATGATATAATTTTGATTTGACTTTGTTATAGACATGTAAAGCCCTTTGAGACTATAAACAGTAATATTGGGCTCTAAATAAATATTATTATTATTATTAGGAACCAGTTGCAGAAAAATTCTAATAAAGTATCTAAATAGTTAAACTGGATTGACTGACAAGAAGGAGAAGGATGAGCTTCAGAGAAAATGTTTTGATTTGGGTGAGTAAATATTTTATTGTGGATTTGACTGAAACTTGCTAAGCACCTTATATAAGTCCAGTCTTTTGTCACATATCTAGAAAGAGGCTGGATGCACATGCAGATAAGTTTTATTTTAACAAGAATTTCAAAGACTTACAGAACAAGACCATAGCAGACCGAGAAAATAAACATGACAAGGAAGAAAACTCCAAACAATGCCAGAACAAAGAAATAGGGAAAACCAAGGAGTACTTATAACAAACTAAACAAGGCTAAACAAGGTATAACAAACTAAACACAGGTGTGAACAATAATTGAACAAAGACTAAACAGGGCTGAACCAAAAACTGACAGAAGGGGGGAGAACAAGAGAAAACGGTGAAAACAGGACCCAGACCCAACACTAGAGGGAGAACAAATGAAAAAGGGGACACAGGAGACAGAGGGACCAGGGCGTGACATCTCTGTGTTGAGAGTGAGAGAATATTCTGTCAAATGCAGAATGAATGTGAAAATCATATTTATTACCTCCGCCAAGGAGGTTACGGTTTTGGTGCGGTTTGTTTGTTTCTCTGTTGGTTCGTCTGTCTGTTTGTCAGCAGGGTTACGGAAAAAAAAAAAAAACTATGGGGCCGATTTTCATGAAGCTTGTTGGAAGTGCGTAGAGTGGGCCAGGGAAGAACTCATTAAATCCGAATCACGGGCTGGGTGGATCCGCCTATTATTTTCCACTTCCGTTCTCGTTGTGAGATTTGGCCTCGGAGGAGAACTGCGCTCTCCGAGTGCCCTTGTTAGTTTCCATTTGTTTTCATTTCTCTGTTATTTATTGATAGAGCGGCTGAATGGACAAAATTCACGTGATTACTAAAATTAACTTTAACTTTAAGCCTTGCAAAAAAACATCTGGTTTCGGGAAACAGAAGTGGTTACTTTGAAAGAGGAAGAGAGTGTCATGCATTTAGCAGGCTGTACATTGTTTTTTTTTACCAGTCAGATTTAAGCTAATTAGGATAGGTGGCTTAGATAATGAGTTAGAGAGTGGGAGTGAGTCTCAGTGGTAGCGTGATACCAGACCGAAAAGATTTAGAGAACATTCCAGAAGCATTTACTCTGCTGTATACACCTTGCACCGAACAGCTTTACAAAAAATGTACAGAATTTATTTGTCAGAGAGAGAGAGAGAGAGAGAGAGAGAGGGGGAGAGAGAAAGAGAAAATAAACAAAACTGAGAGGAGACAGGCAATTTGTTCCCATTTCATGCCTCCATTCCTGTACAGACGTGACTAACACATTGGATTAAGGCGGAATGCTTTATGCACGAGGAGGAGATCAAGTTCAGTTTTCGCTGTGCCATAACACGGAACGGTTTAACAGTTGTACAGTCCTTACGGCATCACTACATTTCTACTCAGAAGAAGACCTGGAGGGAGGGCAGGCAGTATTGCTGAGACAGAGGAGACCTGGTGGTCATATGCAGCAGAAAGGAACAGGAGAGAGAGAGAGGGAGAGAGAGAGAGAGTGTGATTTGATTTTTAACAAAAAGCTTTTATTCAGTCAGCAGAAGAAATGACATACATTTAATTCCTCCCCATATTAATGCATCACCCCACACAGCCTCAAAACCATGCACTGATGAAGAACAACTCCCTCAATGTTAAAGAAAAAAAATCCTAATGTTATGGTTTTTAGTTTTTTGAAAATTATGAAATTATGTACAAAACTCTGTAAATTAACAACCCAACTGTTCTTTTAACACTAGAAGCGGCGTGCCGGTTTGACCTACTTATACCTTGAAGTGCCGAGTGCCGGTCATTTGACCGCTGTGACTTCCTCCTAGGAGCGACGTGCTAGTTTTACCTACTTAAAGCGCGGCTAGATGATCAAAAGATCGCCGAGTCATTAGACAAGGACACTGTTACTGACACACAACGATCGCTAGATGGCGCTTCTTGCACAAAGCAAATAGTTTGCTTACAAGATCAACTTGCGTTCGGCCAATGTATCATTCATTTCAGCATTAATAGTCGGTTATTATTTCATGAGAAGGTTTGTTGTCCAGCCCTTCCATCATTCAACATGATGTTTTGGTTACTTATTTGTAGCAACCGTGTTTCCAAAGGCATAAATTCCGGAAGAAGTCTTGATCAAAATCGACTGAGAAAACCATCTGAACAAGACTAGTTCAGGCAACTTTTTCATAGTATTTGTTTTTTAATATTTAGTCTTCTACCTTGGAGAATTCGTTTATTATAAGGGATGTCAATAATGACAAATTACATTTATTTTCATTTTTGTACAGAAAAATTACTACATTATTTATACAGTATTTTTTTCTGCCTTATTAAATTACATACCGATTTATGTAAAATGACAATAATTATCTGTAATTCAATATGTAGCTCATTATGTAAAGCTTCATGTCTGTACTAACAATTTCACACTTTGTAATTTTAAGGTAAATCTTATTAGCTTTACATTTATGTGTACTTTTACATTCAGACTGTAATTCTGGTTACAAATTCAGCAAACTTTTTTCATAACGTCAAACATAATGCATAGTCTTTTTAAGAAGAGCACAAAGCTGCATGGCTCTAGAAGCTGAAACTTTCAGACACGCTGTGCCTCTGGCCACACCCAGTCAGTGATGTCACAGTGAGTCAAAGCACATACATGCCAATGAATCTGACAGAAGTAAAATGAGGAAAGGCAAAGCCAGGAAAACACTGTTAACGCGCACCATTTAATGTCTGGGAGAATAAAGACTTAATTTTGTGCTTAATAATTTCATGTCAATGTTACAGTTGATAAAAAAAAAAAAATGAAAAAAAAAAAAATTCCAAGAGCTTGCCACACATACTAGTCCAAATACACAGTGGGTGAAAAACCAAGTTGTTCAACACAGTTCTGTCCAAAGTGGAAGGTCAATGACGCTGCCACAAAAGGGTTGGTTACTCAGTGAGTTTCTCCACTGAAAGGACTTGGCTTGGTTTAGTTCTGAGCTGTTTACTGCATGTCATCTCCTGTCTCTCACCTCCCTTTCCTGTCTCTCTCTACTATTACTATCATTTTATTGAAGGTGCTTGATCGTAGTGATTCGGGAAATACCTGTGAACAGTGTTTTTCTGCAAAATCTTTAATTAAAATTACTGTAAATTTATTGGTTTTGCACTTTATTTGAATAAGGATGTCGCTGCCAGTCATTTGACCTTTTTTTTAAAGTGATTTTTTGGTACCACGTTACAATAAGACTACCCTTATAAAGGATTTTTAAATGGTTTATACTTAGGCTATTAAGTTTTGGCCGACCAACAAAAAAATGAAGCAGTTGCCATTTCATTTTCTGTCTCTCATTGTACCCTGCCCCAAAACTAAAAAAGTGTGAAGTAAAGTTCTCCCCCAGAATAAGAAATACCTGACTCAACAAATCAAAAAGGACTTTGAGCCTTTAACATCCCACGAAACAATGAAGGACAGTTTCCCTGAGTCCACAAAATACACGCTTAACTTGAACTGAAGGCAGAAACAAAAGCATTGACGGCCACATCCCCATGTAAAACCCTCCGCTGAAGACCGCTGGCCTAACAAAGAGGCTACTGCCTGTACATTATTCAGATTAAGTCCTGCCGCATTTGGTATATGCCACTGTTTCACTGCTCTCATATCACACAGCATTTGGGTAAGGCCCAGATCACCTGCCACATCCAAGCGTGCTCCTTTAATCAGCGGCTCCTCTAGCAGCAAATAAAGAGAATCTGTTTTTATTTTACTGGTTTACAGAGCTTATAACTAGTAAACACCATATTTTGAAAAGACTGCAGTAAAAAAAAAGAGGTAATCTGCTCAGGCATAACTGTTTTCCATTTATAAGGGATAAGGCTGTGTCTTGCCCTAACCCATTAACCCTCTGTAAAATGATGCTAGCCACCTTTTACCACAGCAAAGCTACTGGCCCCATCAGGAATCTCTGAATAAACTGAAGAGAGAGAGAGAGAGAGAGAGAGAGAAAGAAAGAAAGAAAGAAAGAAACAAACAAACAAAGAGGTGTGCTGATGAACTTCAGTAGTGTAGTATCACTGTTTTATGTCAACGGAAGTTTGCCTTTAGCCTGAGAAGTAATGACAGCTCTTGGATTGGTCTGACTGATGACTGATAATGTCACAGAGGGGGTGTGGAAATGTCTGTATGGACCAGTACTGACCACTGGTTAAGAGCTGTCTGCATTTCACTCTGATCATGAGACATTTCATTACTCTTTGCATACTCTATGTGGAAAAAAAAAATCAAAAACATGTAAGCCTATTTGCTATGCTCTTTTTTTGAGACACTTTGGTCAAGAGCATTTGCCAAATGACTAAATGTAAATGTATGACACAAATACTGAATCTCTGTGATATTTAAGAGAGGGAGAGATTTAAGTGAGAAGAGAATATCCAACCGACCGAAGCCATCATGACAAATCTTGACACACACATGAATCAGTGAAGGGCATGATGGGTAATGTAGTGCAGAATAAATGATGATAGATGATAGAATAAAAATGTATGAAGGAGTCACAATGAAGGAGATTTCAAGCATTTCATTTTATGTCTGTTTTATTGAATGTTAGTATGTCTGATGTCTGTTATTTTTTCCCCCCAAAGCTCTTTTTCAATAAATTTACCTTATCTGTTTCTCCATGCTCATTTTACAGTAAGTCATCGTTGTAAAATGGTTCCCTCTTCTGGATGTGATCCTGTAACATCACAGCTGAACAGCATGGGGTTGCAGTAGATCTTGTTGTCAGCACATGAAATTCTCCTTAGATTTCTTTGTGGTAGCATCAGCTTGTGATAAAATGAATGATAATTGTGATGACGGTTCCTGTATACCATTAAGGATTTTCTAAAAATTCCAATATAACAAACAGTCATGCATTTGAGTTAATGATAAGAGATTTTAATAGGAAGTGGAAGAGCATGAAAGAAAACACCTGAACATCTTTAACACAGACAATGTCAACACTTTATCACGGGAGAATAGGTTTTCCTCAGCTCTTTAGTGACTTACTATTGAGCTACTGATAGGACTTATAAAACACCCCCTACTCTTGCTTTGTTAACAGAATCTGATGAGACTCTAAGAGTAACCAACTACATTAGAAACTGCGTTTAAAAGCACACTGCATGCCGACCTGACACCCAAATAAAGGTCATGTGACACACTATGATATCTAATAGGACAAATCAAACACCTCTTGAAAATGCTTATTTCACAAGCAAGTAATACACAGTTTGATCAGTACCAGGCGCTGACTTGATAGGGTTTGTTGAATGTCCTTTATCGACCCCTTGTTCTAAAAGTCTTTAAAAACCTGCAATAAAGGTAAGGCAAAGCTAAAAAAGATTGGAGTTCTGATATATGATAAGATATGCAACTGTAGGATCAGCTCTCTACAATTTTCTATAGATAACCCTCAAAATCGCCAAAAATTGGGTTCTGTGAATTTAATTATTTACAAAGTGCACTTAAAGCAAATGCCTCCACACAGGCAGGGTTCCTGTGCATGGCTGGGCCGAGGGCCTTTTTACCTCTACATACTAAAAGCCTAAACATACTGTCTCCAGAAGAAACACATTATCAACATTCAAAACACACCATTCTCAAAAGCAAAATTTGCTTACCAAAACATTGCATTTCTTTTGCTTAAAAAAAAAAAAAGAACTAAGATGTCACAATATTAATTCATGACACTGGCATAAATTTCTTGAGAGGCTGGATACACGTACATAACCAGACTTTTTAATTGAAGACAGTGAAGAACAGAACTCAGTCAGGGCTCACAGGCTGGCAGGAGTCTTGGACTCAGGCTGAACAGGAACATGAGAACAGATCTAAGAAATCAAAACTTAGAATAAACTCAAACACTTGGAATTACAAACTGGGACAAGACGTCTGCCGGAGACCAGGCTTGGCTTTTTAGGATTAACACCAGAATCAGACTCACTATGGCACTAGATTGTAGCCAGATTTTTAGATCCGCTTAACCTGTCAACGATGAGACTTTTAATGCATGCATGCAAAAAAAAAGGTAAAATTGTGTCATGAGGTAAAAAAGCCCCTCCTCTAACTGAAACCTTCTGATGATCATCAGTTTCCTTTGGTGAAAGTTTCCTGTCCACTGTGACATTAAACAACAGTAAGGAATCAAAAATAATTAAAATACGGAAAAAAAAAACCACGTAGTCGGGGGCATTAAAAATTGGTTTTTTTTTCGACTGCTCTTTTCATTTGAAAACTGTAAACATTGATGTGAGTGACCTCAACAGAGGAAATTGCGCGGAGTTGAGGTGAGAAATGTATGACAATACCGATGCCTCTGAACACCTGACAGACACAGAGGATATTTCTATTAAGAAGAGCACAGCAACTCAGTGACCAACAGGGGGAGACAGAGAGAAAACCAGTGTGTGACCGAGTGAGAGAGAGAGGGAGTGAGAGAGAGAGAGTGAAAGAGGGGTATAGAGAGAGAGAGAGAGAAAGGGGGGGGGTAGTAAAGTTTCATTTAATTGCATATGTATAAATTGGATCATATGATGTAGATTCTGGAGCAGCTCATGTTCATTTCTTACGCATGGTATAACTTTGGTTTGTTATCCATGTGTAAGTTAGCTTTAATCCTTAAATGACATCCCCGAATTAATAATGTTAGACTTTGTTACATCATAATCTTTCTTACTTCTGTTTGTTCACCTTTCTGTTTTCTCTGTGCTTTTTCTCTGTACATATGGCCCACATCAAGGAATCTGTGTGTGTGAGTGTGTGTGTGTGTGTGTGTGTGTGTGTGTGTGAGAGAGAGTGTGTGTGTGTGTGTGTGTGTGTTTTTGTGTGTGTGTGTTTCCTTAACTGTTATAAGATCAGTTATTGGGACACTCTCTCTTCACAGATCCAGAGATTGTGGTTGGATTCTATGTCTCTCCAGCTGTAAAAAAAGGGTTAGATTTAGAGTAACAACACAATCCTGATTCCCACCATCAGTCTGCCCATCAATCCAGTATCTGAAATAATACAGTGACCATGTCTCACAGCTGTATGTCCCTTTAAGATCAATAGATTGAGACAAAATGTCTCGTGACCTGAGTGAAATGCAGAGATCTTTTACCCAGTGGTCAGTGGTCAGTGCTGTCCACCCATTTCCACACCCTCTCTGTGACATCATCAGTTTTACCATCATAAATGCCTTTCGCCCTTCTTTATTTTTCTTTCTCCTTCTAATCTGTTTCACTGTGCTGTTTATCATCACCAGGTCTGCTCCTCTCTCTCTCTTTCTGTCTGTCTGTCTGTCTGTCTGTCTCTCTCTCTCTCTTTCTCTCTCTCTCTCTCTCTCTCTCTCTCTCTCTCACTCTCTCTCTCTCCAGTCCTGTCTGCTTTCACTCCATACCTTATTTTCCACAGAGATGTGGTATGGAGCGGAGTTTGAGTATTTCCATTCGCAGGAAAGGATTGAGACAAGTCCCTAACATGTTAGTGAAGAAAACAAATAAACATTCATGACTGAGTAATATCACTCTCTTGTAATTTTCTGTGTCAAATTCCACTAAACCAAGTCAGTTAAAAGGCCTGTCATCCACAGTGAAACAGAGGCATGTCTGGGCTAGATGCTGAATGAGGCTAAAGAACAGGAAACAGGTGTAAGTGTTAATCATTCAGTGAGGTGACAGAACAGGTGGTTAGTACCTGGCGTGAAGCTGAGTGCTGATAGGCTGAAACAGGAGGAGATAGAGATGGGGGCGTGACAAGGCCATGCTCATTTATTTTGTTTTTGGAAATTATGTCTACACACACATACACTAAAAATAACGAATAACACATGACAGATATTGTGAGAGAACTGGATAGTTTGTACTGACCCCTAATCTAATCCAAACCAGTCAGTTTGTATATAATAACCCATTAATATAGTACTTTTCATTAATGCTGGTGAAGACTCTACCCCAGACAGAATTTAGAACCCCTGGGATCACATACACACACAAACACACACACACAGTGAGCAGTGAGTAGTGAATTTAACCCATCCTATACACATCGACAGTGAGCACGCGCACACGCACGCACACACACACACACACACCAGGAGCAGGTGCAGTTGAGGGTTAGAAGCCTTGCCCAAGGGCACTTCAGCAATGGATGTTGCAGGAGGGAAAAGGGCTGTATTGAACTGGTGACCCGCCGGTCACAAGCCTGTGTCTCTGACCCTTAGGCCATGACTGCCCCCCCTCTTTAAAGATGAACAGTAATAATGACTGTGAATTTTGACAACAATCCAAGAAATGTACAATGGAAGATATTTTCTATTGGATCAGAGTAGAAACTTCACTCTGTGATTGTCTTTTAAAAGTCTTTACATCCCACTGGAGAGGACACAAAACTACACACAAAATCAATTAAAATGTCACATATAAATAAAGGCTGTGTCTTACATTCTCAAAAATGATTAAAAAACAGTAAATAAATATTCAACAGAAACATTTAAATGATGTCTCTGAACTGCTTGTTCAGCACAGAATCAAACAAGTGGTCAGCTCACCACTAGGGGGCTGTGTTTGGCAGCACTATGTGCAAATTACAGGCCTTTTGTAATATCAGTAATATCAGCACCATTTATTAATAAAGTGAAGAAACTGGGAAAATAAAATTGCGAAATCTAGTCAGATGGTTTTGTGTCATCACATGGCGGAGTAAAATCCCATTACTGGAACTTAATTTAATTTAATTTTCAATTTAGTTGATCTCTCTTACTTTTTCTTACTTCTTGTCAGTTTTCTTACTTCATATTATTTTCCCTCACATAGAGATTTAACTATGTATCATCCAGCTGCACTCCTAAACTTTAGGCACTGCCAAAATGATGAATATTTAAAAAATGAAAATATTTCAGTTCTGTCATGTCGTCACCTCATGTTGTCATGCTGTCACTTTTTGAATGAATTTCATTTGTAATTAATATAAACATAACTGATATAATTGTCATTGGCCATTTTTGTTTCTGTAATTTCAGACTGAGTGGCGCAGTGGGTAGCGCTGTCACCTCTCAGCAAGAAGGTCTCTGGTTCAATTCCTGGCTGGGCATGTTCTCCCTGTGTCTGCATGGGTTTCCTCCCACAGTCCAAAGACATGCAGGTTAGGTGAATTGGAGACACTAAATTGCCCCTAGGTATGATTGTGAGTGTGTTTGTCTGTGTGTCTGCCCTGTGATGGATTCCACATATTCAGATAGTTAACGGTGTTACAACTGTTCTCTTCCATCATGCGGTAGAATACTTAAACTGAGAAAATTATTTTAAAAATAATAATCACTTTAAAAAGTTAAGAAGGGATTTTTTTGAGGCTGAGTTAATCAACAGAAAGAGGAAGTCACACAGACGGCTGTGTTCTCACCATCAGTGACACTGGTGTGAAATCGCTCTGTAATTCTGTTGGACAGCCTACTTTGGTACCATATACAGTTGCACATTTTAAAACGGCTTCTTATTTTTGTGCTGTGTAGTGTGAAACTGTGGTGAGACTTTAACCAATGAGCCTCCAGAGTGTTTCTAATGACCATATATAGTGAACCGTGAACCCTGTTGGGGGCAAGCCCTTGATGTATGGCCTATGGGCAGACGGTTTCTCCTTGACCGGCGGGGCTTCCTCCTCAAACCTTGTCACCGACCCAGTACTGAGTGCAGATGGTCAGTTCCACTTCACTGTAAGAACTGATAAAACCCTTGGTCATAAGGACCATGGTTTGAATCTGTTTTGGTATTTGTTTGACCAGCCCTACACACGACCAGAATTGGCAGTGTTCATGGGTGGGAGACCGGGTGTGTCCCTGGTATGGGACTGTTTCCATGTTGCCGTAGCAGCAACTCCCACTGCTCGGTTTGCGTGTTAAATTAGTAGTGGGCAGATCTGGGGAGTAGAGCATTAACCTCCCCTTTAGAAAAGCCCTTCATGGTCTGTTGAAAAGAAGCAGGGTTTGAGTTCACATGTAACAGGAAAGAGATGCGGTAGTCTGGGCCCTGATGGCCTGTGCAGGAGTTGTGGAGGTGATGGGAAACGGAGGGAAAGGAGAAGCAGAAACAACTAAAAAGAACATTTCTGTGGAGATTTTCTGTGAGGTTTGACTGATGAGCTGAGAAACTGTCTGTCGTCCCAGCCATTTCATCATCCCCACTGACCTCAGCACTGTCTACATGTTCATCAGGTGCCATAACAAGACATACATTAAACTGTCATTTCCTGTGATGTGCCCTTTCACAGTTTTCCTGCCCTTTTCCTGTATATTAGAGGCATTCCCCTGAATAAGCACCCCAGGTAACATGTGTGTGTGTGTGTGTAAGCTAAAGATGGTTTGTGTTTTAGGTGTATGCCTGCCAAATAAAGAAAACTGTTTAAGCCAGATATTTCTAGAGGAGACTTGTTGCAACAAAATAAAATTTCCTTTGATATTGCTGTCAGGTGCATTTTAATGTGACAGACTGGAGACAGATTACTACGATGAAGTTGCCTCAAAAGAATGATTTGGGAATGATTTGAAACGAGCTGCAATAATAAGATGAAGTAAATTGCATAAAAATGAACTTCAGTGTTTTCAGCTATACCACAAGTTTTAGTTCACATATATGATATTACGTGAGAATGTTTTACTTGCTTGTGTCATGTCTTTGGGATGTGTAGTTTTTGTTTTGGCCATGTGGTGTCCTCAGTCTTTGTTTGTGCCTGTTTAGTTCATCATTGATGTATTGTTTTCACCTGTGTCTTGTTCTGCCTGTTTGTTTAAGTTTCTTGTTTTCTTCAGTTCCTTGCTCAGTTTTGAGTTGTTACCCTGCCTTCAATTCTAGATCAAGCTTTCTTGTAAGCTCTGTGTAATTTTGTGTTTTCTTGGACTGCCTCCTGTTGCCGAACCTGTTTTTGCCTGTTTAGCTGGACAAAGATTCTGCGTGCCGCTTTTCTTGGATTTGACACTAACTTTTCTCTGCTTTATGGTTTTGACCTCTGCCTGGATTTGTTTGCTGTTTTTTGCATGACCCCCTGGATACCTCTGCCCTGATTCACCTATTAAAGGAATCACTTGATCTGCACAAGCTTTTGTCTTGCTTTCTGCAATTGGGTCTTCCACTTGGCCCCAGGGTAAGGCTCTGAGCTTTCAAGCCAGAGCTCCGGGTTCGATTCCCAGGTCGATTGTTATAGCTTGTGTCTACCAGTGGTGCAGATATTCAGTTTTAAGTATATAACTTACTGACAGAGTGAACATTTAAGACTGAATGTGCCAAACAAAGTTTATTTTTTCATGACAGCAGTACTACTTTTAACCATGTGATGCTAAAATTACAGGTTACTTCTGTGCTGTTGGAGCTGTTACTCTACATTACTGGAGTCAGTCATGGAACAATGGATACAAAAGAACATAAAAAACATCGCCATCTAGTGGCAAATATGGTAAAAGCCACAACGTATGTGCACCTGCTATCTCTTCATTTCTTGTCACTCTCTCAAAAGGCAGCATTAAATCATATCACAACAATAAATGCAAAAATTTTAAATTACTAATTCACAAAAAGAAAGAAAGAAAGAAAGAAAGCAAACCTTGAGACCATTAAAAAAAGACAAAAAATTGTTTTTAAACAAAACAGCAATGAAAATTACTTTAGCTTTATATTCAAATTCAGCAATGATTTACTGTAAAAGCTCAACATAAAAGAAGTTAAAAAATGAAAGTTAAAATATGGCACTGAATAGAGCACTTAGCATGCCTGCATACAGATAGGATCATTTTGGCTAATATCAGTTACAAATCCTCATCTCACATATCCTGTAGAAATGACTGTGGCATGATTCAGCACCCCAGCTATTAAGATTGTTGTATCCACTAAAGTTAATGACACAGTCATATCCATCGTATCCATAATAATAGGGTTGACCACTTCTCCAGTACCTGAAACAACACAAAGACTCAGCCTGTCTGCTGTGTTTCTGATGGATGTCATTAGGCTGAGAATGAGAGTAACTGAAAGGCTCATGACTAGACTTGTAGACTTGATTAGAAATGTAGTGACTTCTTACCTTGTATTAAGAGCTGTGTCATCCACCCATTTCCACATCCAGTATGTACTGTTGTGAGTCAGGCCAATCCAAGTGCTGTTGAATATGTTCTTACTCAAACCAGTAATAAACTCCTGTTATGACACAAAGCAAAAGCAATATTCAGATTATCAATACTGTGTCTACTTTTGAGAAGAGCACACAACACAGTCAGAGAGAGAGAAAGTAAATACCTTGCTTAAATAAATATCTGGCTTGAACAATTCTCTTAGGTATTTGGCAGTCATACACTTAAAACACAAACCAACTTCAGCTTACACACACACACACACACACACACCTGTTCCTCTCTGCTGTTTATGATCACCAGATCTGCTCCTCTGTCTCTGCAGTCCTGTCTGCTCTCATTCCAGGTCTTTGTGTCATTAGAGATGTAGTACAGACCGCCATTAAAGTGACTCCATTCCTGCTGAAGTTCACCTATTTGCATGTTTGATGTCATTAGAAGAGCTGTCTTTATCTGTATTTATAATGAAACATTGCATTGAAAGCATTACAAAGCCTCATGTGTAAGTATGAAAAATGTATTTCAGTCTACTCACCCTGTCTACGAAGATGTGACAAGAGTTCATCTCTTTCCTTCTGTAGCTGATCTCGCAGGTTTGTCATATTGTTATAACTGGCTAGTAAGTTATTATAATTCTTGTTTAACTTGTCTACCTGATTTGCTACGTCAATGTAATTGCTCCATAAATGGTCTCTCTCTGTGGTCAAGTCATTGTACCTAGTTTGTAAATGTTTTCTCGCTTCATCCAAAGAGTGTCTCTCTTTGGTCAAGTCATTATAACTGGTTTGTAACTGTTCTTTCTTTGTAATCAAATAGTCTCTCTCTTTGGTCAAGTCATTATAACTGGTTTGTAACTGTTCTTTCTTTGTAATCAAATAGTCTCTCTCTTTGGTCAAGTCATTATAACTGGTTTGTAACTGTTCTTTCTTTGTAATCAAGTAGTCTCTCTCTTTGGTCAAGTCATTATAACTGACTTGTAACTGGTTCCTGTTGACAAACAGCCCTATAACACCAGCGAGGAGGAGAATACACAGCAGCCCCACACACACTGCAGCTGGTCTGTAGTATCTGTTCCCAACAGATTTACCTCCTGGGGGTGGAAATGAGATGGATGAGAGATATTAGACATGGTAAAAATAATCATTTATAGTGAAACTATTCGAACAATAGTTTAAAAGAGTCATTTGTAAATCTTTCAATATCGTCATGTTAAATGCTTGGAGTAGTCTTCACTGCAAGAATGTGCATCTGACAGGTTTGGCCCAAGCTGGGTTGAACTGTTAATATTTTTTTTACAGTCACCATCACCACTGACTGGTTCACCTTTGT
This sequence comes from Chanos chanos, assembly GCF_902362185.1. NCBI lineage: Eukaryota > Metazoa > Chordata > Actinopteri > Gonorynchiformes > Chanidae > Chanos > Chanos chanos. The sequence goes on from NC_044505.1 coordinate 12,993,689, forward strand.
CTGGTTCACCTCCTTAAAGATCAAAACCTTTAAACACAGCCTCAGGCTCAGGTATGTGCACGTGTGTGTTTGTGTGGGAGAGAGATAGATAGAGAGAGAGAGAGAGAGAGAGAGAGAGAGAGAGAGAGAGAGAGAGAGAGAGAGTAATTACCTGAATTCTCAGGGTCTCGGTTTCTTCTGGACTTTTCTGCTTTTAGAGTAAGAATGTTTACTTCATTCATGCGCACATCTTCATAAATGTCCTCGCTCTCAACTGGATTAGGTATTTTGTCAGCACTGACATCTACATTAACATATACATCCTCACTCAACTCCATTCTGTCCTACTGACTAATGCTGATAATACAGTAAAGTATAAATCAGCTCTGATGACTGTATCTGTGCTCTACAACCCCCAACTCTCTGTGTGACTTTGTGTTGGTTGATGATTTAAATTAGACCATGTTCACAATGACCAGCTACGGATATGTGATCATTTCATTCTGAACATGCCATCAGACCATTTTCGTGGCTTTCTTTTTTTAACACTGAGTTACCACATTAAAGGAATTGATACGGCGATCAAGAAGAGGGTGTTTTATTTATTCTCTGTGGTTATATTTGTGTTAAAAGGCATCAGTACAGTTCACTTCCACATAACTTTGTACTCTTCATGAGCTTAAAAAATAAATAACACATACAATCTTTTAAAACCCGTTATATTCTGCATCATTCAGAGAATCAACATTTCTAGAACATTCCCCTAATACCTTTGTAATCTGAATGCTGAGGGTTTATTGTAGCTGCTCAGTCAGCAGAGCTCAGATACATGGAGGAAGGATTTTGATGCCTGTATTAGAGGTATGAATTGCCTGGCTTATAACACACACTCTTGAATACATCTCCATGACTATTTTCTGACTGTATGACTCCATTCACACAGTTCAGAAGAGACTTATGTCATCATGCAGTCCATTCATGGTCAGTAGTTACTGCTGATGATTCAGTAAAATATATGTCAGTTCTGATGAGTTTGTCAGGACTCTACAATCTCCAATTATCTGTGTGACTTTGTGTGAATAGACAACTTAAATTAGTCCACCCTGAGAACGACAGGCCACAGACGAGTGATCACATGATTAAGAACATATGATCAGAGTGGTCTCATTGCTTTTCTTTTTTTTTTTTTTGGAGACTCGGCTAACACATTAAAAGAGGTCAGACGGCAGTTAGGAAGAGGGTGATTTATTTACTCTCTGTGGTATTAGTGTGAAATTTCCTCTGTAGCAAAGGTCCAAAAAGAAACAGAGAACCTTGGTGACCTTAATTGCACTTCCTCTTCATCTATCATGGGGTGTGCACATGATCTGTGCACTTTTCACTCTACTTGAGTAGAGGATTAATCTATGGAAAGTTGTAATCACTGAGAGACACCAATGCACTAGTAATGATCTTTATTAATGACTTTGGGTCAACATTGCATCTAAGTAGGAAAGCCTCATTATTTCTATCTCCATTTTATCACAGCAACAGTACTGTATTCAGACCTCAGAAAGTCACATTAGTACCAAAGCATCACAAGATAGTTCTCACTGAACTGACTCTGTTGTAGAGAATATGCATCATTAGTTATACATAAATATTCAGTAACACAAGTAGCACAAAGACAACCCTAACCCTAACCCTCCTCTGTCACTTCTAAAAGTCTTCACTAAAGTTTTCATCTCCTTCATCGTGTGTCATATACCAGGATTATTAAATTCCAGCCTATTTTCAGTTGTTCCTAACTAAGAGTAAAGATATCGCTTGAACCATAAACAGTGGGGAAAAAAACATGTAGCCAGAGGCATTAAAAGGTTTTCTTATTGCACAGGTCTTCTCTTAAGAGAATGGAGATGCCTGAGCCGGGGCAGATTTAGTCATTTTGGGGCCTAAGGCAAACACAGGCAGGGGGCCCTCCAAATCCTTTGTTCTCTTTCATTTAGGGATGCCACTGACGGCTATTTTTCTATCAATTAATCTACCGACTATTTTACTGATTAGCTGATCAATCTAGAGTAGCGCCTGTGTGTTTTCTCGTCAGGTTCTCGTGCGCTAGTGGAGTTGTGGTATGCCATCGAAACTTTGCACAGTGTACAAACCACCTTTTTGTTTTGTGATAGTGTGAGGTACTCCCATACTTTTGAAGCCTTGAGTCTTTGGAAACTTTTACACTGAACCTCTTTTGCAACCATGTCGTCTGTGCTGCAGCCACCATGATTTTTTAAAACTGTGGTCTTGACTGGAGCCGACCAATGACCAGAGCCAAAAACAACCGGATGTCATTCACGCAGCAAATTAGCCTACATAGTGATTCTGAAGAAAAACATTTGTTCAAATGAATTGAAGTATTTTAGAAATCAAAAATTTGTTCACTTTTAGCCTTTTCAGTACTACCAAAGAGACGAAAAGTGAACAAATTAACAGCTATTACTACACAGCTCTGTTGAATAGTCGATTCTGATAGAGCTCCGGTTCTTAGCGTCAAGCAATCCGGCATTCAGTGGTCAAAATCAAAACCCCGCCAGGAAACGCTGAGCAAAAATGAATGGTACCAGCGTAGATTTCAAGCCGTCGGAGTTCACTGCGCACTTTAATTCAAGGGACATTGAACGCTATATTGAAAAACTTGGTACATTAAACATTATTGTCACTTATAATGCCCCCGCGGTGCTTTTCACAAGTATTGAAACAGCCGTAACGGACAATTTTCCAGACCTGCAGTATTCAGACACAATTACTTGATCAACTTTCCCTCATCTGAATCTGGAGAGTCTTTGAAAGCCTTCAAAAGCCTAGAGAGGTAAAAATGGATGAAATCTGGATTTGTGATGAATATTCAGCTTTGGAGTCTACCGGCTAAAAAATCCTTTGTTGTCACTGGAAGGGTAACGTTAGCATTGGTAGCGGGCAATGTAATGTAATGGGTGTGGTAAATCTAAGATACAGACTAGTTTAACGCTACATACAAGTTAGCACACCGATTACATCAGCCAACTTCTATGTAGCGTTAAGCTAGTCTGTATTTACCACACCCATTACATTACACTGTCCGTTGCTTGTGCTAATGTTAACTAAGATGAAGTAGCGCTTACCCTTTCATTGACGACAAAGCAAATTTTAGCCGATACTTTTTTCAATACTTGTGAAAAGCACCCCGGGGGTATTATAAGAGTCAGTAATGTTTAATCCACCAAGTTTTGCACTATAGCGTTCAATGTCCTTGCAATTAAAGTGCGCGGTGAACTCTGACAGCTTGAAATCTATGATGGTCCGTTCATTTTTGCTCTCGCTTTTCCTGCCAACATGGCTGTGGAAACAAAACGAGTCGCGTGACATCCGGAGCGCTATTGGTCAATTACGGCATTCTATGGCCTGTTATTTCCGAATAGCAGACTGCTGCTATGAATAACAGACCGTTTCTATGGACCTATGTTTTTTTAGCGGAAGCAGTAAAATAATTTTAAAATCAGTAAAATAGCTTTTCAATCAAACTTTTGTGTGAAATTATTGATTTCTTTACTAAGCTCGCGTAGCGTCTGTGTCCTGCATCACCCTGTCGGGGTTTATTTCGCACGATTGACCAACTCGGTGTACTTTATCCCTTAGATAACAGCTCTGATTGAAAGTTTACATGAGTTGGCTACTGTCTTCCTGACTCATTTCTACGGATGCGCAATAAGATCATGGAATAGCCCAATGTAGTTGGGACTGATGGGAGGGGCTGAGACACTCATGAATTAGGCATTCTGATGGCATTTTAGTGTATGGATTTTAGAAAGGCATATTTAATTCGCGAAAATTTAAAAAAAAAAAAAAAAAAACTGTCTTAACCATAAGATTATGAGGCGTTTTATGGGGCCCTTGGTAGCTTGGGGCCCAAGGCAATTGCCGACCTTTGCCTACTGGTAAAATCCGCCTCTATGCCTGAGGAAGTTTTAAAAAACGGTAAACACTGAGACAAGTGAATTAAACAGAGGAGAACAAGTGGAGTTGGGGGTAGAAATTTATGACAGTCTTGATGCGCCTGAACACCCCACAGACACAGAGGATCTCTCCACTAAGAAGAGCACAGCAACTCAGAACAAAGGGACTGACTCAGATAATAAATACACATATAATAAATACTGTTTATTTTTGATAACAGGTATTCACATGAGCAAAATGCCGAATAAACAATGTGTACGACAGCCTCTGTCTATCGGCTGAAGTTTGATTCACTCATTTCAGAGCAAAAAAGCCACTGTGTGTATGTGAGAGAGAGAGAGAGGGGGGCAGAGAGAAAGAACCAGTGCGTGACAGAGGGAGAGAGAGAAAGAGAGAGAGAGAGCCAGTGTGTGACAGAGAGAGAGAGAAAAAAAGAGAGAGAGAGAGAAAGAAAGAGAGGTGGTACTACTTTTGTTTGGTGTACATATGTAAGTTAGTTTAACTCCTGCAGTGACATTTTCATATTAATGTTCATGTTAATGTTCATATCAACTAGGTTACATGACAATCTCTTTTCTTTTGTTTCTTCTCATTGCTATTTACTCTGTGCTTTTGTATCTCTCTTTCTCTCTCTCTCTTTTCTCTCTCAGGAAGTGACACTGAACAGAACAGACATTGCAGACTGACTGCAGTATGGTTGGGGCTACTGTGTATTTTTGTCATAGTTTTTGTCATAGTGCTGCATGTCAAAGGTCATCTTTAACAGTGGAGTTACAACAACTTGACTTTAGAGAGTGATTAGTTACAATTCAATTCCAACAATTTGAAAAGAAAGGAAGCCTGTAAGAGTCTGATTACCACAACCTGACCATAGAGAGAGACCGGATACAAACCCTTAACAAAAGCTGGTTTATCAGACAGGCAGAGGAAGAGACAAGCCTGAGAAAAGGCTGTTCTCAATGAGGTGAATGTTTCAAATGGAAACAAGACGCTGAGCTGACTTCTCACTCGTTTTCTGTGTGAGAGAGAGGCCGTGTGTGAGTCAGTGTCTGTGTGTGTATCTGTACATACAGCTAGCCATAAAGGCATATCTCATCCAGAAAATGTTTAAGACCAATGTGGGTGGAAAAAATTCAGAGATGGACAGTGCCACATCTCTGTTAGATGAAAACCTGAAAACCTGGAGTGAGAGCAAACAGGACTGGACAAAGAGAGGAGCAGACCTGGTGATCATAAACAGCAGGGAGCAACAGGTGTGTGTGTGTGTGTGTGTGTGTGTGTGTGTGTGTGTGTGTGTGTGGGTGTGTGGGAGGGGGGGGATATGCATGTATGTGTGCATGTGTGTTTTCGTTATGTACTGAATTATTTTAAAGCCCTCTCACAGATCCAGTAAGAATGATCTTTGCGCTGTGCATCATGCCAGGTCTCCAAACAGCCCTGAGAACTTCCATACTGTAGAATCACACAGTCTTCATCATGTCCCTTATTACTGTCAGGCTGCCTTCTCTCCTCGTACCTGAAACAACACAGAGAGTGTGTCAGTCCACTGTATGTCTGATACAGATTGACAGCAAGAAATAAATTCAGTGATCTGTTACCCAGTGATCAGTGCTGTACCGCCCACCCATTTCCACACCCCCTCTGTGACATCATCAGTCAGACCAATGAAAGCTCTCTTCTCCCCACTGAGTCTTTTAACAAATTCCTGGAGAGAAGAAATAAAGTAAAAATATAAAATTCAGGACTTTTCATCAGTTACACAAGTTAAAAAACTATAATACACCTCTGATCACCAAAGCCTTTTTATATCAGCTCTGATGAGTCTCCGAATCACCAGTAATGGCCTTTATCAATTTCAAACTGACGTTGCATTGAGGCTGGAAAGCCACAAGTTATTTATATCTCCATTGGACCACAGCAGCAGCACTGTGTTAGGACCACAGGAAGTCACATGACCACCAAAGCATCAGAAGGTAATGCTTTGTGCTATCAACAATGAATGTTAGAGTATCAGGAGACATTCCACTGAAATGTAAACATCATGCATGATCACTTAAACATCAGTACACAGAGGCACAAAGAAACAGGCAAACACGTAAGTTCTCTTTTCGGATTTTTTGAAATTGTCCTTTTTGAAGAACTTTCATCTGCATTTCCTTATGTCACATTTTCCATAAAGATTACTCAATTTAAAAAGCCTCTCACAGTAGGTTTTGAGAGTGCGTGACTTCTGAAACACACTCTTAAATGCTCATAGTCTAACTGTAGAACTCCACTCCACTTACACAGTTTGGAAGACAGTTTTCTGTGTTACCATGACTCCCACTGCTGTTCTCTTATGGAACTACATGAGGAAACTGGGGGCTGAGAAAACTGTACTGACATTTGTATCCTCAGCCAACTCCACTCTGTCCTATTGACTAATGCTGATGATACAGTGAAATATCAATCAGCTCTGATGAGTTTATCTGTGCTCTACAACCTCCTACTATCTGTGTGACTCTGTGTTAGTAGATGACTAAAATTAGACAGGATGACAGGTCATGTGATCATGCAGTTAGAAGCAAGCGGTTGTGTATCATTAGACAGTATTTTAGTAGAATTATATCCCATTATCCTTTAAGGTAACTGATGAACTGATGAACTTCCACTTTAAAACACGTTCTCATTACATGTGTTTTGGAGACTGGGTTACTGTATTAAAAGAAGTCAGAGAGCAGTCACAGAGATGAAGCTCCTTCTACCATCTGTGGTTTTGGTGTGAAAATGCATGAGTGGAGTTCATTTCTGCACAACTTTACACCACTTTACCTTCATCAACAGGTATGGACCTGTGGAACTGAGCATTCTCTGTTTAAGTGTGATGTGAATAACATCCAGCGGAGGGAGCCCTTTCACATGAATGGTTTTAGGTGAACAGAACCATCATTCTCAGCCCATGGGGAACAACAAAGCACATCTTAGTTGTTTCGTTGCGGTTGTGGTAGTGGTCGTTCTTCATCGTCTTTTCTTTTATTTTATTAGAAATGTGGCCGGTGAGGCAGACTCTGCAGGCCGATAGAGCGTGTGGTCTGCAAGCTGAGGTGACAAATTCGTGCGACTTCTGCCATCAGAGGAGCCCAAGGTCATGGCATAGCATTTGGTGGTCGCATGGTGTAATTGTTAGCACTCTGGACTCTAAATCCAACCAACCCAAATCAAATCTTGGTGGGATAGTAGGGAGTCTTCTGTCATGTTAGCGCAGGACTTGTTGCTTAAATGCCACCGTGTCAGCCACACCTTCCATTTACAAGAGTGTTTCTCAGTCCTGCTCCTGGGGGACCCCTGCTCTGCACATCTTCCACCTTTCCCTGCTCTACCTACTTGACTGAACTCATCAATGGGACTTTTGATTGGCTGAGAGCACCTGATTTAATCAAGAGCATGTTAATCGCACTAATCAGATGTCCTCGGAGCAAGGGTAGGTGGAAGATATGCAGAGCAGGGTCCCCCAGGAGCAGAACTGAGAACCGCTGATTTACTACATTCAAATGCACAAAATGTCAGATTATGAAGTAAAGCGTTTTGATCAAATCTTGAACTATGCCTTAATGTTACGAGTTGTTTGTGTCTCTTTGTAAACCGGAACCAGACCGTTATCTTCACATTTCACTTTATCTTTAGATCTACGCCCATACCAGGTTCACTTATATGAACTCTGAAATAGTTGAAATAGTTGAGGTAGTGAGATTGTTCTGGACCATTAAAAAGCATTCAGAGTTGCTTTGCCTTAGTTTCCTCACATTGAAAAAAAGAAAGAAAATTTTGTTTGAAGTAAGGAAAATACTTTATTTTGTTTCCCTTTTTTTGCACAAACCCTGAAACTAGAGAAAATCGGACAATATTTACATTTGAATCACACATAAACACATAAAATATCTTGCCATCTAGTGGCAAAAGTTAGAACATACACACATACATACATACAAAAAACCTAGTGACTAATATTCTAAAAAAAAAAAAAGAAAGAAAGAAAAGAAAAAAAAAAGGAAAGAACAAAAAACATAGATCCAGTATTAAGAAGAATAAGAAAACACAGGTCCATTACAGTGTTGTGTTTAACCACAAAATAAAACAAGTGGAATAGAAGACAACAAATCAACAAATGAACAGAATTAAACACAAAGCTATATACACACGTTTATATGAGAGAAGGAAATGTCACCCACGTTGCCTGTAGTACCATCAGCGGAAAATCTTTCTCTCACAGACCCAGTTGTAACTATAACTACATGCATATTCATACCAACTACTCACACTGTCATATCCACTCATAATGACAACACAGTATGAACTCGATCCATCTGGGTTGTTGTTATACCAGTATCTAAAAGAGAACAGAGAATGAATCTGCTGTGTTTCTAAAACAATCAGTTGACTGAGACCAAGAGTATTCAACTCATTACTACAGAAAAATTCAGTCATTTCTTACCCAGTGTTCAGTGCTGTGTCATCCACCCATTTCCTGTAACCGTTTACCAGACCAATCCAAGCATAGCAACCACAGTATGTGCTCAAACTATTGACAAAGTCCTGTTATGACAGAAAGTGAAAACAGTGTTAAAATACTATTGCTCATCAGATAAACATTATGTCAGTCATATATTTGTCCATTAAACACCAGACTCTCTGCTATAAGTGTGTTGTGAGTTTTTCCCTTTACCGTCTGTCTCACCTGTTCCTCTCTGTTGTTTATGATGACCAGGTCTGCTCCTCTATCTCTGCAGTACTGTCTGCTCTGACTCCAGGTCTTTGTCTCAGTAGAGATGTAGTAAACACTGGAGCTGAAATACCTCCATCCCTGCTTAACATATTGATCTGTTCACAAGGTGAAAAAAAGATGAAATAAGAGCTGTTTGTTAACTGAACAGATATACACTCATGCATAGGCTACACACAGAGATGATACTAGTGAGGATGGCAAAAACAACAAAAATAACATTAACAATAATAATAAGGCCTTCATACACCAGCATAATAAAGAAAGGGCATCGTTGCATTATCATTGTTATTCAACCTCATTATATATTAAAAAAGTTCAACATTAATTGTATAAACTCAAGACATAATCTCCTCAGTTATAAATAAGAAAAGTTAAAAATACTCACCCAGTTCAGAAAGACTTTTCTTGAGTTCATCTCTCTCTTTCCGTATCTGTTCTATCTCTTTCTGTCTCTGTTCAATCTTATTTCTCAGGTCAGTGTAATTAGTTTGTAGCTGCTGTATATCTGTAATAAAGTTGATGTAATTTACTGGTAAACGGTCTCCATATATCAGCTAAACCAGTGTAATTTATTGGTAACCAGTCCCTCTCATTAGCTTGGATCCTACTGGTGTCTCTTTGTGGTTTGGTTGTTTCAAGTGGTCTGTTTTGTAAGGCTATCCTTGGCTGTCTGTAAGTGGTTTGTAACTGGCTGAAACCCAGTAAGTGGTTGTATGTGGGTTGTAGCTGGTTGAAACACAGTATAATAACAGCTGTGAACTGTGTAGCCCCTGAAAAAGTGTAGCTTGTTTTTAAATATGTTCCTTGCAGTGTCAGTTTCTACTGAGTGAAACGGAGTCTGCAATAGATGTGTGAAAAAAAATGTGAAATGAAATAAAAAAAAAAGAAAGAAAGAAAGAAAGCACACATACCATCAAATGTGTATACGTGTTTTTTGCTGTACGTGAGTGTGTGCTTGTATGTGTGTGTGTGTGTGTGTGTCTGTGTGTGTGTGTGTGTGTGTGTGTGTGTGTGTGTGACAGAGAGAGAGAGACAGAGAGAATTCTGGGGAACTGGGTTTCCCTTTAGGTTTGCAGTACTATTAGTTGAGTTTTGTTGCCATATTTTCAAAACTTCCCCACTCTTATCTGTATCACAGTTAATGGCCAGAGTTTGAACATAAATACCCTCATGCAACTCCCTTCTCTTCTGTTCACTAATACTGATGTTACAGTGAAGTTTATTTGAGCCCTGATGAGTGTCTAAGAACTCTACAGTCTCTGGTTTTCTGTGTGTGTGGTGATACAGTGTATTTGACACTTAGCCCTGCTGCAGAAACACATGCACACTTGTCTGCACACAGTCCAAACACTTGCATGCATGGTCACATGATCAGAAATAAATGATGTCATCACCTCAAAAATGATTTTAGTGGAGATACATTTCATAGACCTGTGATGTTTATATGACTTACATGATTTAACCTATTTAACCATACACAGTTTACTGACCATTTTAACAGATAAACTTTGTCATTTTACATCTTTGAGTCCAGAAAGAGGAAGTGTCAGTTGTGCGTCTGTATCGAGCACTAATGGCATAAGTGTTACATTTTTTGCTAGTGATAAATTTAATCCCATGCGTGCACTTCAAGTTACTTAGAAAAGTTTCTGTTTGTGCCTGTTTCACATTTACTACAACCCATGGAGAGAAATCCATATCTCTCTGACCCTAAAAATCTGTTTGAAGATCTCAGGTCATATGAACTTGTGTACAGCTCTATCGACTAATCCAACAGATCTCTATTCAGCTCTATTCATTTTTATTTGCATACTTATGGGAGATCTGCACCAGACAGGTCTACACCACTCCCATGTTCACATGATGATGGTTCTTAGAGTGAAATGGTTACTGTTTTCAGTCTCTTCTCTAGAACACACTTACGCGCTCTGAGATCTTTGCTAGATAAGTTTATAAATTAATTTAAAAAAAACAAACAAACAAAAACAACAACAACAAGAAAAAAAAGATAAATGATGAATTGCATAGAGTTTTACTGCAGTCTCCCATAGTGACGTCATTCACAGCCTGGTATGTTCCCTGAGCAGTTTCTCAGAGACCATAATTTACTTTAAATGACCACACCACAGAGCATTATAATGTCATCATATTTAGAGCTTAAAGTCAAAAAGTGCTACTCACCGCGGACAGAGGGATTTTGACTCAGCAGTTTATTCAGGTCATTAATCTCCTTTCGCCACTGCTGTTCCTGAAGAGTCAGATTGGTCTGTAACTTGTCCTTCAGGGCTGTTAGAACATCATATTTCATTTGTAAATCATCCTTCTGTGATGTAAGACTGTTGTAACTGGGAAGAAACTGATCTCTCTCCATGGTCAGGTTGTTGTAGCTGTTTTGAAACTGGTCTCTCTCCATGGTCAGGTTGTTGAAACTGGTTTGTAACTGGTGTCTGTTGATACACAGTAGTATGACAGCAGCCAGCAGAAGAACACACAGCAGCCCCAGACACACTGTAGTCAGTCTATAACATCTGCTGACTGATGTATCATTTCCTGAGAGGAGAAACATATGGACATATGTTTAATTTAATTATTTCTGGCTATTATTATTTATTATTGTTGTTATTTGTTGTAATATTAAATGCTTCGATAAGCAATACAAGACTCTTCAGTATATACACATGTGACTGGGCCAGCCCACAAGCAAATAACAAGCGTGTTTTTCTTTTTGTGTTTGAGTGTGTGTATGTGTAAGTGTGTGGTGGTTGTGTGTGTGAGAGAGAGGAAGAGAGAGAGAGAGAGAGAGAGAGAGAGAGAGAGAGCTTTCCTGAGTCCTGAACATATGAGTTTCCTGTTGGCATCAATGTCATTGTAGATGTTGGGGGGATTTCCATGCCGGCATATGTATTTCTATAATAATTCCCACCTTTATCTCTATCGGACTTCTTATCTGCAGTAAATAGATATCATCACTCAACCCTGTTCTTCTCTACTGAGTAATACTGATGTTACAGTGAAGTGTGTATCAGCTCTGATGAGTTTACCAGAAGTCTACAGTCTCTAGTTCTCTGTGTAAGGTGCTATATGCAGCACCTCTAACTTGTACTTCTATCTTTGTGAGGACGCTCATTAACATTCCTTAGCCCCTTACCCTAACCTGAACCATCACAACTAAATGCCTAACCACAACCCTTACCCTAACCCTAACCTAAACCTAATTCTAACCTGAACCCTAAAACCAAGTCATAACCTTCAAAAAACCGTGAACCAGAAGAAGTGAGGAACGGCCAAAATGTCCTCACTTCTCAAAAACCTCCTCACTCTGTTGTTTAAAAACTCTGTTGTTTAAAATCTTCCGGTCCTCACTACGTAGCAAGTGCAAGAACACACACACACACACACACACACATACACACACACACACATAGACACACACACAGAAGAAGTGAGGACCAGCCAAAATGTCCCCACTTCCCAAAAAATGTCCTCATTCGGTTGGTTAAAACTTGTTCCATTCATCAGTATGTAGCAAGTGCAAGAACACACACACACACACACACACTGACAGGTTGAACTGCAAACATTTTTACAGCCAGCACCACAATTGACTGGTTCACCTCCTTAAAGATCAAAACATTTAAACACAGCCTCAATCATGGCTCAGGTATGTGCATGTGTGTGTTTTTGAGAGAGAGAGAGAGTGAGTGAAAGACAGTAATTACCTGAATTCTGAGGGTCTCGGTTTCTTCTGGACTTTTCTGCTGTTACAGTTGGAAGGTTCTCCTCAGTCATGCTCACATCTTCATAATCGTTGTCACTCTCAACTGGATTAGGTTTTTTGTCCTTCCAGACATCAGTATTAGCATATATGTCCTCACTCAACTCCATTCTGTTCCACTGACTAACACCGATGATACAGTTAAGTATAAATTATTTCTAATGAGTTTATCAGTGCTCTACAGCCCCCAACTCTCTGTGTGACTTTGTGTTGGTAGATGGTTTAAATATGACCCCCCTCACGTTGACCAGCTATAGATATGTGATCATGTGATCATGAACATGTCATTGGGCCATTCTCATGGCTTGTTTTTTGAACACTCAGTTACCACATTAAAGGAAGTCAAATCGTGGTCAAGATCAAGGACTGATATTTACTCTCTGTAGTATTTGTGTGAAATTGCATCAGTACAGTTCACTTCCACATAACTTTGTATTCTTCATAAACTTTGAAAAACACATACAGTCTTTTAAAACCCGTCATATTCTGCATCATTCAGAGAATCTACATCTCCAGATCATTCTCCTGATGCCTTTGTAATCTGAATCCTGAGGGTTTATTGTAGCTGCTCAGTCAGCAGAGCTCAGATACATAGAGGAAGGATTTTGATGCCTGTATTAGAAATATGAATTGTCTGGTTTATAACACACGCTCTTGAATGCATCTCCATGACTATTTTCTGACTGTATGACTCCATTCACACAGTTCAGAAGAGACTTCTTTATGTCATTATGCAGTCCATTCACGGTCAGTAGTGAAAGTCCAAGAGGACTCTGAGAACTGAGAGTGTTCTATTGTGATATGTTTCTCTCAGTCAACTCCATTCTGTCCTATTAATTACTGCTGATGATTCAGTAAAATATATCTCAGTTCTGATGAGTTTGTCAGGGCTCTACAACCTCCAATTATCTGTGCGACTTTGTGTGAATAGACGACTTAAATTAGTCCACCCTGAGAACGACAGGCCACAGACGAGTGATCACGCGATTAAGAACACACGATCAGACTGGTCTCATTGCTTTTTTTTTTTGGAGACTCGCTTAAAAGAGGTCAGACGGCAGCGACGAAGAGGGTGATTTATTTACTCTCTGTGGTATTTCCTATTGCGAAGATCAGATAACCATGGCAATCTGAGAAGCTTAGGGCTTATTAGCGCTTCCTCTTCATCTAGCACGGGGTGTCATGATCTATGCATTTCTCACTATGTTTCAGATGAGGATTAATGTATGGAAAGTTTTAATCACTGAGAGACACCAAACCACCAGTAATGACCTTTATTAAAGACTTTGGGTTGAAATTACATTGAGTTCGGATGACATCGTCATTTATATCTCCATTTTAGCACAGCAACAGTACTGTAGACTCATCAGTACCAAATCATTACAAGATAATGCTTTTTGCAGTCAATATCATTGACTATCTGAATATGAGAACAGTTGTCACTG